>NC_090648.1:149255741-149565442 GCF_040937935.1 Hyperolius riggenbachi
AATTGGATAGGTTTTAGTTAAAGAGAATCTGTAACGTTAAAACGTCCCCTGGGGGGTACTCACCTCGGATGGGGGAAGCCTCAGGATCCTAATGAGGCTTCCCACGCCGTCTGCCGTCCCTCGGGGGTCTCGCTGTAGCCCTCCGTACAGCGGTGACGTAATATTTACCTTTGCAGGCTCCTGCGCAGGCGCTCTGGCTGCTTTCGCTCCGAAGGAGGCGGAAATACCCGATCTCAGTCGGGTCCGCTCTACTGCGCAGGCGCAAGTCTCCGGCGCCTGCGCAGTACAGCGGACCCGACTGAGATCGGGTATTTCCGCCTCCTTCGGAGCAAAAGCAGCCACAGCGCCCCCGCTGGAGCCTGCAAAGGTAAATATTGAATTGAACAGTCGGCACAGTCGCCGGCTGTTCGGAGGGCTGCAGCGAGACCTCCGTGGGACAGAGGACGGCGTGGGAAGCCTCATTAGGATCCTGAGGCTTCCCCCACCCGAGGTGAGTACCCCCCAGGGGATCTTTTTGTCGTTACAGAGTCTCTTTAACTAGGCCAATAACATTTACATTCAGCCGTATATTATCCATCATTATGTGTATTCAATAAAGCAATGGAATGTTACTATATAATATGGGCTTTTATATTTCATTCACTGGGTCTGTTATGACTTCACAAACTAAAATGGTCTTTACAAGATTGGTTTGAACTTCATAAACATGCAAATTGTAGGCATTATGCGAGCAGTATTACTACAAACCCAAATCACCTCCAACAATACAAGCATCTTCCCTTCATGAATGTCTGTCATATACTGCCACACACATTGCTTCACTGGCAGACTGATCATTTACTTTAACAGACATTTATTACAATAACAGGATGGTAAAATAGGATTATATTTTTAGATGCAAGAGGGCTATGTAGGCAAGATTTCTCCTTGTCTTGGAGATGGAAGTACTGTACTAACATATATGGCTTAATTGTGACATTCAGCAAGGTAGTCTGGCGCACCATCTTACCATATGGCATGCCTGTTTCATATGGAGTACAAGTTTATCATTAAGCAGTGTAGCTGGGACATCTAAACTATCATCAAAAACATTGTGGTTATAGAAAATAGACGTTTGATTGGCTTAGTAACAGCAAAATGTACATCTCAAAAGGTCAAATGCCTAAGTAAAGTTGTAAGTACACTCGCCCTCATTCTGCTAGAGTAGTGCAAGAAAAGGTCATTATTCTTTCTAAGCATGTAAGAAGCAATTAAAATTGACAGCGCAAAACAGTTTCTGATCTTTAGGACTCCAGGGGTGATACTTTTGTTGGTGGAGTTCACATGATGAGCGAATCATACCACTTTCAAAGACCTATGCAGCTGATCAGTAGTGAAACCCAAGTCTGGGCTGGCGCTCACCTAAAAGCGCTAGAGTAATCGCAAACGCTCAGCGTTTTTAGGAGCGACTTTTCTAAGTGATTCTAGACACACTCCTAGCGATTTTCTAGCTATGACTAGCGGTTTTTGTAGTTTTGGTGTAGCAAATTTTTTTTTTTTTTTTTAGTACAGTAGAGCTGGAAATGTATAGCTTTTGTAAAAACAAAACACAACGCTTGAAAAATTGCTCTGTTCTAGAAATTTGTAGTGTTTTTCCACTTTCCTATACTTCACATTGAGGCCGAGTCACCTCAGAAATGCAGCAGGACCAGTGTTTCCTCCATCCAATTCAAATACATCAGCCAAGCGCTTTTCAAAGCACTAGCGTTTTGAAAAGCGCTCTAGGTGTGCACCAGCCCTTAGTCAGTTTTTTTAAAGCAGACTGATGGTAGGATTGGAAAGTTGCAGAAATGGTGAATAATGCAGCCACTGGATACCAGAAGAACATTAACTCTTCCGGTATGGAATGAAGTGCAAATAGACATTTTCAAAGATTGACTCAGAGGCTGAACTTCAACCGAACAGCTACCCACCTTGCTGCAGCCCGAAACCCAGCTTCTGTGACTGGCACTACTGTTATCCCACTAACGCAACTCGTGTTTCCGGATCTGATACTCGCCTCACTAGAGAGCCCCTGGATCAAGCAGGACTCTGAAATCTTCCTGATATCATAAGGCTGTCTTCATCAGTGTTTTCCTGCACGCCACAGAACTTTCATCTTCAAGTCAAGTGTGTGCCTTATCTAATGACTACTTAGAGGACCGCTATGGCAAAAAAATATCATGTGCACATCTAAAGTAATTTATAGTACATTTTATTCTGGGACAAAATTTACATCTTATATGTAAATATGTATTTTATATTTTAAAAAATGTTCACAGCAGTAACCCTTCCTGTTCCTTCCTCCAGGATAATCTATTTATGGAGGCTCAGATTACAAACTTACTGCATAACTCAGTCACACGCACGATTGCAGGACTTCACCAGGGCTGCCCCTACTCTCTGGAACTCTCTCCCACCAGCCGTCAGACTCGCCCCCACCTTTAATACCTTCAAACAAGCTCTCAAGACCCACCTCTTTAGGCTCGCATACCCCCCTATACCAGCATCATAATATGTTCTGTTAGACCCCCTCTCAAAAGACGCACCTATTGTCTCCACCCCACCCTTTAGATCAGGGGTCCCCAAACGTTTTGGGTTGAGGGCCGGGTCAACATACTTCAGACCGCTGGGGGGCCGGAGTAAACATAAAATGATGTAGAAGTCTTTGCGGACCAGACAGTGAAGCATACCCAGGTGACAATCTGCAAGCCAATTGGACAGCAGTGTCACCTGATGTGGAATTTGATTGGAAACCAGCAAAATTTCTGCTTTCTGGCTTCCATGTGGATGGGGGGTGCTGCACTGCTATTCCATATGTGGACCACCAATATTTAAAGATGTAGCTGACTGCATTTATAAGCAATACATTTTCTGTGTGGGGGGCCGGTAAGAAAGCCTTAGGGGGCCACATTCGGCCCGCGGGCCTTAGTTTGAGGACCACTGCTTTAGATTGTAAGCCTCTGGCAGGGCCCTCCTCCCTAATGTATCCAGCTTGATTATGCAATCTCACTCACAACGACCCTTCTTGTAGACTCGAACAGTCTCTATCTTGACCTGTGACACTGTATTGTTATCAAATCATTTGCATGATCTTGTTTTGTTGTGAGTTTCCGTATGTTCTACCTGTATGTTAACCCATCTATTGTGCAGCGCTGCGTAATATGTTGGCGCTTTATAAATACAATAAATAATAATAATCAGGGGCCACCATACACATGGCAGATTCTCAACATAGGCAGCCCCAACCAGCTGCCTTGGGAACAACCAACTAGCATGTGTAAACAGGCGGTTAAACCTCCTTTCCTTCATGCATAGTTCCTGTTCACTTTATTTTTTGACTACTCTGTCATGTTCAAGGCAATCTAAAAACACAAGTTTCCATGAACCTCATAAGGTATTTTGGGCAAAAAATAACAGGCAAAAAGAATAATTCCTACAATTATTCTTTAATGGTAATAACCACAGAGGTTCCGTGTAAGTTGATGATTTTGCTTCAGTTTTTATAACTGGATTTCAAACAAAATGCATGTATATCGAAAGAAAAGGTTCACTTAAAACAAAGTGGCATAAAAGTTTAAGTTTTGAAGTATGAACATGCAAACTTTCATGCTTCAATGAGTCACAGGCAGACAGTTTCTCACTGTAAACAGCCTGCAGCCTCCTCACACGCCTCATCTCAACCCCACTGCCAGCGTAAACTCAGAACAACCCCACACCCCCAAGTCCTATGCATTCCTGGTAATGAGATCCACATTATGGAGAGGGAGGTTAACTGCAATACAGTCAGTAGAGAGGCGCAATTGCGGTGGGGATTCCACAGGGACCAGAATATCCCAATGACATGTACTGTGTGTACCACAGGATCTGCTGTGGCCTGTTTCTAACTATGGGGAGGTGGTGGTGTGTGTGTGTGTGTGTGTGTGGGGGGGGGGGGGGGTAATGCAGGAATGAAAAAGGGGTGGACACTGCAGTGAGCATCACTTCAAGTTCCTGCAAAGGTTTTGTAAGTGGTAAAATGTTATTGTAGTAGAATTTTATGCGGTATTCTCACTTCAGTGAAATGCACTCATTAATGCTAGGTTCATAGTGCTCAGTTGTATAACGCATGTGTTATAATGAATGTGAGATGCTATGGAGAATGGACATAGACTTTAATACAAAACCTGCATGCAGCGAGTTAGAATAATGCAGATCAGTTACCCTGCAGTACTGTGAACAGGCCTATAGAGCACTGTGAACTCGGCCTTAAACTGAATTGGAGCTAGATGTATGGTCACTGAGGAAGCGGAAGTGCTGCAAAATGGCTGTTAGGCCACCACCCTTGTACTTTTTCTCAGGGCTGTGGAGTCGGTACAAAAATTATCAGACTCCAACTCGGACTCCTCAGTTTATGAAACCACCAACTGCAACTTCAGGTACCCAAAATAGTTCTGACTGACTCCTTAGTCTAAAACTTACCAGGGCTGTGGATTTGGTACAAAAATCATCCGACTCCTCAGTTTATGAAACCACAGACTCCAATTACCCAAAATTGCTCCGACTCCTCAGCTCTGCTTTTTCTATTATATCTGTGCTGGTGATGGTTGCTGAATTAATACCCTGAGCAAAGAGGATTGGTGCCCCGTCTGCTGTTCTTTTTGATGCATTGAATTGTAGCTAGGGCTTTGAGTGAATAGCATTCAACAGTAGGTGATCAACAAATGTTAAGTACACCAAACTAAAAAAAACTGAACTGTACAAGTTGTGGGGAAGTAGAGAAATAAATGAAGCACATGTGAAGAGACCACAAAGGTTCACAAGATGTCCTGAAGATAACAGCTGCAGCCAAGGTGTGAAAATTGCCTCTTATCTGTCCTGTAAGAAAATGACATCTGTAACACCACTTTATTCTGTCATACATAAACCTGCTACCAAGCACTATGTAATGATGAACTAAAAGTGTCGGGCCTCTACTATCAGTTTAAAAAAATAAATACATAAATAAAGAGCACAGCAAAGTAATACTGGGCTCCTGACCTGCAGTCGTAATATGTCGATTGCCTGACTTAATCAGAATTACAGTCTACGGTCACAACGCAGCTAGTAGGACCACTCCCATAGGGATCCACTGGCAAGTGCTTTGCCAATAGCCAGAGATCAACAAGTGCTGCCAAAGCCCTTGGGGAGGGTTCACACCCACCTGTGTGGAAAATGTAAGCGGTTTTTTTCAAACGCAACTTTTGATCACTATGTGCATTACAATGCGTGCGTCTTCCCAAATCAGCTCAATGACTGTCTATTTAAAAAATGCACACAATGAGCAAAGTTATACTGCACTGCTTCTGGTTTTAAGTGTGAATGAATGTGAATTTGCATGCAGGAAAAGCCATGCGATTTTGACAAGAGTTTAACCTGCCTCAAGCAAACACAGCAATTAGTAATGACAGAACAGCCTGGGAACACAGTTACACAAAGCAAAGAACAAGCTTCCTGAGAAAAGTGAAGTTATGTCTGTTAAAGTGAACCCGAGGTGAAAATAAACTGATGAGATAAACAATTATATTTATCCTCCTACTCCTAAAAATGACTTCTTTAGACATCCCAGGATATTATTTTATATTTGAAAATTTGGAAAGTAGATTGAATGTTTTGTTGTCTCTGCTCAGTTGTAGTCTATTAAGTGCCCCTAAATAAAAATACATGATCTATATTGACCCTTTCTCTCTCCCTCTGCGTTCAGAAATATGTAGAAAAATGTATTCTACGAGGAAACTTTTATAGCTGTAATTTGCTTATCAGTGATGTTTACTATATTCCTGACAAGCTACTGACAAGACAAAAGCTGCCACTTCCATCCTTAAAAAATCCCTCTTTCAGGCAGCAATATAAAAAAAGTAAAACGCCCTGGCTATTAATATGTTTAGTACTATACATACACAAGTACATCTCATCATGTCACATGTCGCCTCGGGTACACTTTAACCATTTCAGGGCCCTTTTCCACTAGAGCGATTGTGATTGCTGAATCGCAAAATCGCAAATCGCTAGTGATTTTTAAATCGCTAGGGTTGTTACTTTATCATAGAAATCATGAGAAGTATTTTCCACTACAGTGATTTGATTTGGAAATCGCTAATCGCAAATCGCAATCGCTTGCTGGAGCGATTTTTACAATGATGATGCAATGCAAATGCAAATCGCAATCGCATAACAAAATTAATGAAAAATCGCAATCGCAATCACTGGCGTTTGTGATTTGTGATTGCGATTGCTAGTGGAAAAGGGCCCTCAGGCATTATTATTTAATTACAAAAAACAGTTTGTTACTAGAAGCTCTTAAGCCCAATCTACACGATACGATTCTTTTTGCAATTCGATTACGATTCTATTTACGATCTGATTAAGTCCGACATGGCCGATCGGGATTCGATTTGATTCAATTCGATTTGCCATTGTTTTGCAATGGCAAATCGTACTGAATCGAATCGAATCCCGATCGGACATGTTGGATTTAATCGGATCGTAAATAGAATCGTAATGGAATCGCACAAAGAATCGTATAGTGTATATTGGGCTTTATGGTGTGGCTAATTGATTAAAGCAGAGGGGGGATTCTGACTATATAGTTTCACTTTAGGTTAGTAAAGTGTTGTAGACAATACCTATAAAGCACATCTAGAAGATTCACCAGGGCAGAAAAGCTGACAACATTGTATGCAATAGGGTGAAGAAATGGAAGTGTGGCTAACTGGAGATGGTTAGTAGAATGGGAGGCTGATCTAAGGATTGAAGTAAAACAAAGCTGGCAAAAAAATACATGATTTTGCCAATGTACTACTTGTTGCCACCAGGGTAAACAGATACACTGCCATGTGGGTACAAGTGGTTAAATGCAATCCTTTACTGCTTACACCCTGACAGAAAGGGACAACTGCAGTATGAAAAGACTGTATCGTACAGCCTTTTCACATGCAGATCTGATCACATGGTTTTGGCAGCCAGTCGGAGAGCTCCATTCACAGAGCGGCTCTGATCGGCTGTTGTAGAAGCTCTGGGACTTGGGAGCGATATGCAGACAGTGACAGTACCAAGTCCTAAGAGTGCAGCTATAGGCTATAGCAGAGGGAGGGGGATAATCAAGCTCTCAGGTAATCACTTCTTAGCCTTACGAATCTGATTAGCCCTGTAGTGTACACACACAGCTGCGCTACACACACACACACACACACACACACACACACACACACACACACACACACACTTTCTTGTTTGGCAGATTATATAAAGTGTTTTCAAACCATTCCTGCATGCTGAAATACTTTTTTGGCGGATAAGCATACGTGTGTTTTTTCATTATGTAGATCGAAATTGCCTGAGACCTGTTCAAGTCACATTAGGACCCAACAAAACTACCCCAAATAGTACACATATGGCATGCTGAGAACCTAGGCTCTACATATCCACTCTGGTCAGAAAAAAATGTGCCATTAATAAATTGACCAAGGAAGATGTACACATCATTTTTGATGGTACAGAATCCTGGTCCAGAAAAAGGTTTTGTGTAACCAATGGATGCTGGAAGGAGAGGAAGAAAGTAACTGTTTGCAACAGCAGACAGACATTTGTGGCTTTCAAAACTATACTATTAGCCACTTTCTACAGATACCGCTTCAGATCTGCATTTCCTCCACTCTCTTACATCAGTGTCATAGAACAGAAGATATATTTCAGGCCGTTTTACCTACACTTTGTGTAGAAAGAACAGCCAGCTGTGCTGTAATACCAGGTGTGGAGTGGAATTTGCTGACCTAGAAGCAACAAGAATATATAAAAAAAATTAGGTACTCCAAACTTTTCACTGAACATATTTTCCTTTTGTCAGGCATACCGATGAGGAGGAATGGAAACACAGAATATGGTTTGACAGAGACCAGAAAGCACATGTAATAGAGTTCTGTTGATTAATGTATAAAGTTATGTGTGTAGTGTATTTATTAATCCCACTATCACGAAAAATTGTAAAATTCAAAAATGCATGGTTATGGGTATGTATAAAATGTACATTTGTTCCAGAGTAAAATGCACTATTACAGTACACTTTTTCTATTTCACTGTCATTTACAGTACATAGTAAAGAAATTGACCGGTCTGTAAGGTTTTGGACTAGTTCATCTTCCCTATAGGGTTTTCTTAATTTTTAAAAGCACTAACTGAATAGCAGATGCCTAGTCCAACTGCTAAAATAGCATGTGAAGGAGTATAGAGGCTGGCCAGCATCTCTGTATAGACCATTTATAGGGAGTGCTTTTGTAAAGCAAAAAGTAAATGCTGAGAATCCCACCACACCCAATGAGGTGATGGATTAGTCCAAAATCTGTCAGATCTAGTAGATTTGTACAACCTATCGTAAGTGTGACAGCAACATAAGAGAAATGTAATGTATGATCCATTTTACTCTGGGAGAAATGGACTTGTTGTATATGTTACGGCCAGAACCCGCAGTGTGGCCACTTCTAGTTCTGGCCGACTAATGTGCGAAGTGGCCGCAGCGCAGCGGCCAATGTTAGAAATGGAATGTTTACACTTATTTTACAGCCGTCTCGCTGCGGCCAAATGTATTAAAAGTTGCTTAATTTAATTAAATATAGCCGGCGGCAATGTGATAGATGAAGCTGCCGGCTTTCGCACTGCCTCCTCCTCCTCCCCCCCCCCCCCGCCTCTCTCCTCTTCCTGCCTCCTATACGACATACGGAGCAGCCGGGCGGGGACACGTGTGTCCCCAAGAGTCGTTCGTCCGGCAGGGGAATCCTGCCGTTCCTGCAGAGCGGGTGCTGGCAGAAGCAATGTCTGCAGCCTCCCCGCTCTGCTTCCCCTGCCGCGACGAACGACTCTCCCGGCGGCTCCGTATTGTATGGAAGGCGGGGACAAGGAGAGAGGCGGGGGGGGAGAATCGGGGGGAGGCAGTGCGAAAGCCGGCGGCTTCATCTATCACATTGCCGCCGGCTATATTTAATTAAATTTAAGCAACTTTTAATACATTTGGCCGCAGCGAGACGGCCGTAAAATAAGTGTAAACATTCCATTTCTAACATTGGCCGCTGCGCTGCGGCCACTTTGCTAATTGGCCGGCCAGAACCCGAAGTGGCTGGCCAGAACCTGAAGTGGCCACACTTCGGGTTCTGGCCGTAACATATATATGTATTGTAATATGTATTTTCTCCTTTAAGGTGCCGACACATTACAATCTAATAATTTATTCCAACAGATACACCTTATCCTTCTCAGGAAAATGTGTAATTGTTCTGGCAATATTTTATTGTCAATGCAAGTTTGCAATTATATATATATTCATTACTATTATGTCTGTTTATTTTACATAAGGAAGCTGAACTACCTATATAGCTCTCGTATGATCCAATGGTCTTTTGAACCTTGCTGAAAGTTGTAAAATGATTAATGATATAGTAAAATCAATGGGAAAGTCATATAGATGATATAAACAGAGGCCGCCTTTTATATTGAACTGAGAAACCTTAAAGTGTCACTGGGTCAAACCCAACACTGTGTCACTAGCAAGGCTGTAAGCAAGGAGTCACCAAGCTACAAATGACTTGTACTTACTAATGGTGGCCATACATGGTACAATTTTTTCATACAATCTTACCATTTCTATGTAGTATAAGGGTACATTAAGTGAATATACTGAAAGGATAATTTAGGCAGTTCCCTTATACTACATTTAATTGGTAAGATTGGATGAAAAAAAATGTGCAATGTATGGCCACCTTAAGAGGGACCGGCTGGACAGCATACAGAGGAGGCACAAAAGTCATAGGCAAACCCAAGGGGGGGGGGGGCAATTACAGCTACCCAGAATCCCCCCTCAGATAAGGGCCAGTGCAGTTTCTGGAGACAGGCACAAGTTGAGACACCAGAATATCTGCAGGCATCCTGCAGCTCACAGCACAGCTCCCTTTCCCTGCTACAGTTGATTATGGCTGTAGCAGCAGTGTGTGTACAAAGCATGGAGCAGTAGTGTGTGTACAGAGCATGGAGCAGCAGCAAGTGTACAGAGCATGGAGCAGCAGCAAGTGTACAGAGCATGGAGCAGCTCTGGGGAACTTAGAGTCAGGTATGAGCACAGCCCTGTGCCCTGCTGTGTGAATGCATCACTTTCCCCTTCATTAGCAATGTCGGTTGTCCTCATTATCTGTATCCAAACTGCTCTTGATCGATCCCGTTGTCGGTAGGACGGGAAATTGCATTATGTGTACACAGCATGATGTCCTGCCGTATTATTATACTGTATTGTGCGTAGTTGAGGGTGGCCTTTTCAGGAATCCCCCCCCCCCCCCTTTAAAATCCTGGGTTTGGCCCTGAAAGGGGCATAGGAAGCACAAAGGGGAACACAGCAGGCTTAGAGATGGCACAAAGGGGGGACTGGAAACACAGAGGAAAGTACAGTAATAGGTAAATGCACCTTTTCCAGCTTGCATACAAATTCAACAAATTCAATTTAAGAACAATCCTACGGTAACTATCTTGTTTGTGACCCGGGGACTGCCTGGGGCATGTAGATAGGTTAAATGAGATGCTAGTAATTGCAGCTTACATCCTAATTTAATGCAAACTGTACACCGCTTGTAAATCAAAACTGACAGAAGGTACATTTGATTGGCCCAATTTTAATTAGCATGCAATTTGCCTGCAAGTAAGAATTATAAGCACCTCACTAGCAGATTCAGCCGGACGCGTCGATTGGCTAATTCAAGCAAGCACCGGCTGCAGAGTGAGCATCAGTTAAGCGTTTCCTGGTGTGCGGCAGACTGGGAAGGCTGTATAGGTGAGAGGAAGGGAACCACTAGACTGCAGGGAATGCTGTATAGGTGAGAGGGGCACTAGACGGCCAGGGAACGCTGCATGGGGAACATTGCTCTATGCCACCCCACCCGGCTATTTTTTCATGCTACCCGGCATGATGGGTGGTATTTTAAAACTTGTCAGTAAAATGCTTTTTTTAAACCATCAGCAAGCAAACAAAAACTCAAAATAATTTTCATAGTACGTTTTTACTGATTTTTTTTATACTTTTTATAAAGTGCTAAAAGTTATTTTAAATCAAAGATAAAAAAAAAATATCTCGTAGGAGAAAAAACATGAATTGCATATGGCCCTGCATCTCTAATAGCATACAGCCATACCATCTTTCCTATAGAAGACAGCTGATCCGCATCAAACTCGATAAAATGAAAGGACTACTGTAGAGGGGTAGGGGGAGGGGGGGGGGAATTACCTGGGGCTTCTAATGGTGTCCTGCCGACGTCCTGTGCCTGCGCAGCCACTCACCGATGCTCTGGTCCCCACCTCCAGTTCACTTCTGGAATTTCCAACTTTAAAGTCAGAAAACCACTGTGCCTGCGCGGCTGTGTCCTTGCTTACATCACCAAAAGCGTACTGTGCAGGTGCAGACCAGATTGGGGCTGCGCAATACACTTTTGGTGCCGTCAGTGGAACAAAGGGAGGAGCCGCGCCAGTGCAGTGGTTTTCTGACTTTAAAGCCGGAAATTCCAGAACTGAACCGGAGGTGGGGACTGGAGCATCGGTGAGTGGCTGCATGGGCACAGGATGTCTGCGGAAGACCATTAGAAACCCCAGGTAAGGTCAACTCTTTTTTTTTTTTTTTTTTTCCCTACAGTAGTCCTTAAAGCACATAGGTATTTTTGTGAGAAGGGTCCATACCTCTGTGCACTTAGTTACCTACATTTTGTTCCCCCTGGTCTCCATTATAGCCCCCAGAAAAGTTTAACGTTCACCAAAAGTCAAACTAAGAAACAGGAAGAGGCAGTCCTCTCAATCCCACTCATTGCCAGCCTCTTACACGCACCATGTCTGCCTCCTTTCCACTCTCTGTGGTTGGTTCCCATGCTTAGTGTCCCTGATTGTCCCCTCATTGGTCTGAGGCGCCGCGGCTACCCAGTGGATCCTCTCGCCTGTACAGAATTAACAGAGGCGTACATTGTGTGTGAAAGGGAGCTCTGACCCGGAAGTCTTCTGGGGTCTACTCCATTTTAAAAATGAGATGTATTTTTTATCAGTTGCTGCAGTGGAACAGGAAGTTGAAGTGAATCAGCATGTGGTAAGTAACACAGTAATATGTTTATTTCCACAGGTCGGGCTTAGGTCAGTTGTCTTTTAAAGTCACGCAACAGTCAAAAGCAATTATACCCACAAAGCAAACCCAGCCATGCACATGACACTACACCAGCTCTGCACTGTCACAGATGCTGGCTACTTCGGTGGAAAGGGCACTCCCCCCATACTCAAAAGTCCTGCTCCCTGACTAAGAGGCTAGTTTCAAGGCAGGTGGCTGGACCGTTGTGTGGAGCCCCCTGGAGCACCACTCTGCCTTTCTACCTACATGGCTATAAGCCAGTCTATGCTCCAATACAGAGCTGGTGATTGGTCATGCAGGCAGCCAGAGGGCATCATGGCTATAATCCTCCTGTACTCAATAATGAAGAGTCCTGACATCTTTCTACAGCCTTGTTTTTCCAAATGGGCACTATGGAGAGCATGGTGTAAATGTGTACAATACAGTCTAACCTTAAGCAGACACTTCATCATGTAGGGCACAGGTTTGCTTTAACATTCCCTCCAGGCAGGCCATGCCATGTAACCCAGGAACTTTTCTGATCTCTGTCTAAACAAAGATTGCAAACACATTACACTCAAGATTTAGAGTGGTAATCCAAGATCAAAAATATAGAAACCATGGCACAGTAGATTTGCTATAGCCATTACAATATGAAGTCTTTGGCTAATACACTTTCCAACTAAAAATCATAGTTACAAGTCACATGCTTCCTGTTCATTAGCATCAGTCTTCTACTTATGTGTGGGTGTCCGTTCCTTGTGACATCACTTTCCTAGTTCAAACTGTATTTGAACTGGTGCAATAGGCGGCTTAGAGAATGTAAGCTTAAACATTGTATAGTACCTCTTCTAGCAACAGTAAACACAATATATGCCATAATGAAAAATAAGGACCACAAATATCATGTGGCACACGCACCGTGTGCTCACACACTGCTATGGCTAGGGACCGTTACCAAAGAGCAGTGTCAAGTTGGGGGAAGGGAGGTACTGGAAGCAACAGGCTGAGTGCGCCATCTTATGGGCAGGGGCGTAACTAGAAGTCACTGGGTCCCCCTGCAAAACGTTGGATTGGCCCCCCTTCTCCTCAAGCATCACTACAGTACACAGCACTTGGGAAGGGGGTGGAGAGGCTGTACACAAGAACCTGCTGAACACTGAATAGGCACTGTCTACAAATCCTAGTCTGCAAAACTTTGTATGATTCCTTATCAGTGGCTGAGCAGATACAGTCATTAGAACAATTGTGCAGAGAGCAGAAAGCTTTTTCTCTCCCTTCGTTGTCAGTCTCTTATGACAGAGAAAATAAACTTCTCCCCCCACAGGGCCCCCTGAGGCTTCTGGGCCCCCCTGCGGCTGCATCCCTTGCAGGGTCTATTGTTACGCCCCTGCTTATGGGGAAAGGGTGCAGAGCTAGTGCAGCGCTACAGGATGGCCACTTTCATGACACCAACACTCTGGTAGATGTGGAGAGGAGCCACGGCAGAGCAATCAACATTATTAAGCAGGTATGCAATTTACCTATCAATATCCTGCTTGCTTGTCATCAAGGCAAGTAAGCAGGATTTGTCTGGGTACTCGAAATCCTAGTCTTTCAATCTGGGGTACGTATATCCCGGGGATACTGCTGATGGGTCCAGGGGGTACATAGGCTTGATGTAGCTAATGAAGTATAACAAATTTAGAGTGTTAGAAAATTATAATTCTAAGTACACATACCACCAAGTTAGCATTTTAGCGAATTAAAACCAATAGTAAATACTTGGAAACCATTACTATGTACTACTGTTTGGAGAAATTAGGAGGGAGATTGTAACATTCAGGTTGAACCTTTGAGAAGGGAGATTCTAGGGGAATGGGGTCATAGAGAACAATTTTTTCAGATCACTTACAATTTTGTAAAAGCTCATTACCAGACCAAAAATAAGAAAGTAAAAATATATGCTAAAAATAATTTTTACCAGTCTTTTGGGGATAAGTGTCTTCCAAAATGAAAGTGCCGGCGGTAACTCCAGCCCTGCCAACAAAATGCTCTAATCACAGAAGACCAGAGCTTATGTTACCTGGTGGCATCATATTTGCATAGCATCTTCTGCTCACCTCAAGCTTCCTCTCTTTTTGTGAATGGAAAGATCAGCAGCAGATACAAGGTTTCAGTGTTAAGTTACACATAAATCAATACAAATTCCTTCCCTATAGTAACATTTTTCCTAGGACTTCTATCCCCATCAGTTTATATATTTAGACTGTTTAACATGGCATTTAGGCTGTCTAATGCTGAGGAAGCCTAAAGACTGTACCTTTATTCTAAAGCAAAGAAAACCTTCAAAGCTCTTATTTGGTTCCACAGTACTCTAGATAAATGATTAAAAAAAAAAAAAAATAATAATTGAAAACAACCTTTTCTTGTCCATTTTGTTCCTTCATATTTTGCAAAGTAGCAAATGGTGAATGAAAACAGCAAGTTGGCATAGTGGCTAGCTCCTCCAGAATACAGAACTATAGAATCTCAGCCAGGACACCATCTGTATGGAGTCTGTATGGTCTCCCTGAGTATGTGCTATTTTCCCTTTCATAGTCCGTTCTTCTCACACATCCCAAAAACATACTGTAAAGTTAATTCGCTCTCCACAATCTGGCCTTAAAAGACACCTGAACTGAGAGGGGTATGGTGGATGCATAATCTATCTATCTATCTATCTATCTATCTATCTATCTATCTATCTATCTATCTATCTATTCCTGTTAATCGCTTTAGCTGCACACTTGAATCAAGCATGCAGCTAATGTAGACAGACTTCAGTCAGTGTTGCAAAAGTTATCGAGCGCTCCACACCGATACAACTAGCTGCCAGAGGTAAATTCCAATCCACAGTGGAACCTTAAAAATTGTAATCTGTAGTACGCTGAAACGTCACCTTCTTCTGTTGCTACAGCCTGTAGTCACCCAGTACTTCAGTGAGAACACCTGATCTGCATGCTTGTTCAGGGTCTATGGCTAACAGGAATCAGAGGCTCAGCAGACCAGGACAGCCTGGACATCTGCATTAGTTAAAAGAAAATACAGCCTCCATATCCCTTTCATTTGCGGTGTACTTTAACCACTTAACGACCGCCTAACGCCGATAGGCGTCGGCAGGTCGAAGTGGTGTTTCCATGGAAATGGCCGGTTCCATGTCAGTTCACGGAGGGTGTCTCCGTGAACAGTCTGCGAGCCTCCGATCGCGGCTCGCAGGCTAAATGCAAACACGTGGAGAAGAAATCCCCTGTGTTTACATCATACGGGCCGTAAAAGAGTTCGGTGATCCCCGGCCTCTGATTGGCCGGGGATCGCCGGCATCTGATAGGCTGAAGCCTATCAGAGGCGGCGCAGGACGGATCGCCGTCCTGTGCCGCCCATAGGAAGGAGGGGAGGGAGGGAAGGACAGGGAAGCTGGGAATCGCTGCGGAGGGGGGCTTTGAGGAGCGCCCCCCCCCCCGGCCACACAGAGCGGCGACGATCAGACCCCCCAGCAGGACATCCCCCTAGTGGGGAAAAAGGGGGGGGGGGGAAGCCTGATCGCCCTGCCTCAATCTTGATCTGTGCTGCGGGCTGGAGAGCCCACGCTGCACAGATCTGGGAAAGCAGCCCTGGTCCTTAAGTGGTTAAAGACTAAGGTACGGAACTTAGTATACTAAGTAAGTAAGACTACGGTAAGGAATAGATTGTGAGCTCCTTTGAGGGACAGGTAGTGACATGCTTATCTATGTACCATACAGGACATGGCTGGAAAGCACAGTGGAAAACGCCAGCACTACATAGATAAATATCTACTGCAATATTTCTTAATCTCCTAATCAGCAATTTCTAGCTGCCCGTTTACTCCCACTCTCTGAGTCAGTATGGAACCATGATAGGTTGTCACTCAGTAGGGGTGCATGACTTCAGCTAACAGAGCAATCACACTGTACCGCCTTCATGCATTATGACTAAAAGGGGAGTGTTTCAGGCAGATTGGGTGTGAGAAGTCCGCTGTCAGTCACTGAGGAACAATGAACATGGGAAGTAGTGTTATTTATTTACAAAATGTTTCACGCATAATTAATCACAGTGACAAATAATGTTCTAGAACGTGCATATAAAAAACTGCCTCAAGTGGGGCATTAATGTATATTATCAAAAGAAAACCCCATCTGTCCCCAGATGCCCCAAAAACAGAAATACTTAGCTTGGCAAGGTTGACTACAAAAGCCAAGGTGAAAAGCCTGAAAAATAGTACGTGTACACAGATGTTTCAAAGGCTTTGGTCTGAAGTAGTTAACGCAAGTCTGAAGGGGGGATTGGGACTCTGGGTCCTATAGAGCCTTCCCATTCCTCTCCTGGTCCCCTCGTTCCTCGCTGGCTCCCTGTTAGCAGTTCCTGACCCATCAGTCGTAGACTCCTCTCTTTTGCTGCGTGTGGTCTTTGGAAGTCTTCAGGCTCCCAAAGATGGGCCGTTCCATATTGCGCACGTACAAGCCCCCTTTCTTGCGCACTCGCGCAGTACAGAGCCGCCCGTCTTCAGGAGCACTCCAGCTCCCAAAGACTGCCGACGCCTCCCACGGTGGGAGATTTAAACGGAGGAGCCTACGAGGGGATGAGGAGAGGAATGGGAAGGCTCTAAAGGGCCCAGAGCATCCCCTCTCTTTAAGTATCTGTTTTTGTTTTTATTTTTCGCTTCAGACTGGATTTAAAGCAAAGAGGTTTGCATATGATGTAATTACATATGATCCCGCTCAGGAGGGGAAGCCTCTGGATCCTCTGTCCTCCTCCATCAGGCTGATCTAGTGCTGGCTTCCATGAAGCGCAGCTACCCTGTGCCTGCACAGTAGCACAGACCTGCTTTGGTGGGAAAATCCAAGACTGATCGGGTACTGGCTGCTGCGCAGGTGGCTCATGCGTGCGCAGTAGCACTGACATGATCAGGCTTGGCTTCTTCTCCAGTGTTACTGCGCATGCACAACCTGTCGACAAGAGTTTGTTGGTGTTTTTTGTCTGGACCAGCAGTAAAATGGCGAGGAAGAGCGGGACAAGGGCAAGTACCCAAATTGGGCATTTATTTTTTTCCCTTATTCCTTCCTTTCCTTTAAAGCAGGATAGTAAGAACAGAATTAACTATTTACCAGCACATTTACAATAAAGTAGTTATTATGCTCAGAGCTGATCTCTATTCTTGAAGCACTCTGGGTAGCTGTTAACACAACAATTAACTCCACTGGGCCTAAGTACTGATTGCTTCCCTGCCATTTAGGATGATTTACCAGCCTGAGATTAGTGGAGCCTGTCCTTCCAGCCCCACATCCTCAGTCATTCACAGTAACCAATTACACTCTTGAAAGCAAAGTTCCCAAACGCTAGCAGCTCTGTCCACTCACTTTTATCTAGTGTCAAAATAATGAAACATAGATAAGAAAGCTTGATTCCAAAAAGAGAACCAGAAATTCTGTCAACAGGCTTGTTTATATCTTTGGCTTATAAATTATTCCATGGAGGAATGCAGAGCGGAACTCAGGAAAGCAAACACATAACTTGAGGTGAGAGCTTCCCAACACTGCTATAAATAGAAAAGACTGATATAGTATTGATTCTTTTTTTAAGTTAAGAACCCAGAATTGTGTGCGAATCTGGCAGCATAACAGTCAGCTCCACATTGTGCTGTGTTAGGCCTGTCAACCTGGCAACATCAATATAAGTGTGTGTGAGTGTGTGTGAGTGTGTGTCCACATGCATGACTGGCCATGGGATGCTGAGATAGGGTCTAGTTCCCAACCATTTCTCTGAAAACTTTTAGGCCAGTTGCAAACCTATTAATTGTGGTGCAAGCACTGCAGAAATCAGCCTGGCCCTGGGCCATAGTGCAGTGACAGGGTCATACGCATAGCGCCTTAAACCGGCCCCCAGGGCTAGTGCCGTACATCACTGGGATTCCCATCGGTCTGCTGCACCACATCGCTCTACCATTGTGCTAATTTACTGTGTCGACCATTGACTTGCATTACTGCACAATCCATGTGGTAGGCACAGATCATGCAGTAATGTGCTGCAGCCTTTGCATTGGCATTGCAACAATTTGGATACTTCTGGTGCACCGTGTTGCGTGAAGTGTGAAAATCTCCATAGACTTGAATGGCCCTTGCTGCAGGGATATCGTAGGGAAGAGTAATGCGGTCCAACGCAGTGTGCAAGTGTGGAAGAGACCTTAAAGGAACACCAATTGTATGTTTGATCCTAGCATATGGCATATAGCATATAGCAGCATAGAGGGCGCTATTGTGGGCGGGAACGCGAATAATCACTCACGTTCCCGGCCTGTCGGCTCCTGTCGCTGAAACCGGAAGTGGCTGCCGTGCGGGGCCAGGAGCATCTGATGGAGTCTGCGTAGGCACGATACAGCTGCAGGGGGCTGCTGGAAGCCCCAGGTGAGTAAAACTCATTCTTTACAGAGCCTTAAGTGTCCCTTTAAAGAGACACTGAAGCGAAAAAAAAAATATGATATAATGAATTGGTTGTGTACTATGAATAATTACTAGAAAATTAGCAGCAAAGAAAATATTCTCATATTTTTATTTTCAGGTATATAGTGTTTTTTCTAACATTGCATCATTCTCTAATCTGTGCAGATTACACAACACTAAGCTTTCAAAATGAGTCTTTCAGAGCAGTCTGTGAACTAATGACCTCTCCTCTAGCAGATAAAAAGAAAACAGTTCACTTACAGTTGAGATAATAAAAGTCAGATAACAGCCCTCTCCATGACTAACTTAGTTGTAGAGATTAATGGCTTTTTTGCAGAGATAACAACTGGAGTTTCTTAGCTCTTCCTGTACTGGAAACAATTAGACTGATGTATCTGATCTTAATGTTTTATTTCTTAGCTGTACTACACATACAAATCATAATATCATCATTTTTTTTTCGCTTCAGTGTCTCTTTAAACAGGCCTAGGAATGAGTGGTGTGATTCTTACCAGTCACATCAAGGCATAAGTGTAGGTGGATCAGAATAACACACTGCACAGCATGAACACATAAGTTCCCCCCTCTACACTCACATATAAATGTTAATGCAGTCTTCCTGAGCTATTTACCGGTATTTTAAATGATCGCTAGAGAGTATAAAATGGTTATGTGAAGGTTTTATTTTATATAGTTGAGTTAGGTCTAAATTGTATGGCCATCCCATGCAATAATGTAATTATGGTATTAAGTCCAAAGGCATCATAATTACTCAGTCATTCTTGACTTGTCAATTCGAGTTTGAAGAATTGCAATCACTTTATTAAATCGAAAAGGTCTCTAAAACTATAAAAACAGAAATGTGTGTAGTTAACATAAGACAATAAAAATACTGTTCTAATGAAATTTACACACATATACATCATCCTGCAGAGAAAAGTCTATGACATTTAATTCCCACCTTAGCAACACTTTTAACAACTATAAATGAATCATTTTCAAAGCTGATGCATCTTTCTGCAGCTGATTTGCCATCACAACAATCAAACTGAAACCATCTTGTTCCAAACCCAGCTATTAGATTTGTTTTTCAACTGTGTTTACCCGCCATTCTCCCCAAAGACAATCCTGTAGTAGCTAGCAAGAGCAGAACATCTGGATACACCTCCAGTTGACTATAGAACGATAGCTCTGGGAGCACCTTCACCCAATTAAAGAGTTTGTTTGGAGGTCACATTATTAATGAGACTGAACACAAGAGTGCAGACAGATGCTGCAATAGCAAGTGGAAGGTTGTATTAACTCTTCCAGTCACCAAATTATAAATACAAAATCTAATGTAAAAGCCCAACAGTAGCAGTATGAGGAAATGACACAAAGTAAACAGATCATACTGTTACAAATCACTACAATAAAACGACATGGAATGATGTCAGGTGAATAATTTACATTCAGTGTACCTTGTAACAAAGTTGCAGATAAAATAAATCAAGAAATAGTACAACAGTTCTTCCTCATTGCTAAATAAACTATTAGTATACATTTAAACAAGAAATCAGAAAAATCTTATCAGTACTATTAAAAAAAACAAAACATACAATCAATTTTATTTACAACTTGATATATGCAGACACATTTTCTTTTAATGCTATGGAAATACATGTCAAGGAAAGAGGATAGGGAAGTAAGTAGACCAGTGTCAAGCTATTTGATTCTTTAAATCAAGCTTAGAAATTTCATGAGTTAAACAACAACATAGCAACATATAAAAAGGATTTCCAGTGGCCTTAGCTTGTATTTCACAACACCAAAACGAACTACAATTCCATCATGGCATGGTAAATAAACTAGATATCAAAACACCTATTTCCGTTAAGTGGGTGAGATCAATACATAACAGAAATGCTGTGTGAGGTGTTCAAAATCATGGAATTTGAAGCCCTCAAGGATATTGTGAAAGTGATCAGCGTTCACAAGCTGGGACATTATTAGGGACGTACATGTGCAACCTGGAATTGTCCCCTTGGGCTGATGAGTATGACATAAGAACACATTTTAAGAAAAGTATTGTGTTCCTCACAGTTAAGTGGCGGGTCCTAGTGCAACCTCTGGAGTAGAATTCATGACATTACTCCTGAATATTTATTGTTGAGGAGTAATTCTGTCCTCAGTGACAGGGGGTGTGCACACTAAAACCTAATAAAACAAATACAATCCCAGGGAGGTCACAGCAGGCAGGATATATGGTTGGGTGGGGGGCACTCAATAAAGTGCTGGGTGGATGGGCACATGACTGACCCCCAAAGATACAGGAAATGACAGTCAGCCGTATATAGCAGTCTATAGAGCTTGTCTAGAGGGTAAGCAGGACTTGTCAAGGAAACGTTATTCCCACATCCTGTCTGGGATCACCAACACCGAATAAAAACAATGACAGCACATGCAGAAAGCCCCTCCCCCTCATAAAGACCCCCTGTTTAATGCTTTGTATACTCACCCAATGTGCTCTTCTGGGTACACTGTCAGTGTGCCTTGTGTGTGTGATACAATGTATCCCTCCCTCCTGCTGGATCCCCACACCCCTCCTCCCTCCTCCCCTCACTCCCCCTCACCTGAGACTCACGTTTCTCCCACCAGGACCCAGCGGACTCCTTTTCTTCAATCTTCAGCCCCCACAATGTATGTAGGTGAATCGTTCGCTTTGTGACGCTCCGCCACAGCCGCTTCACCTCCTGGAACTCGGGGGGCTGAGGAGGGCGGATCACTCCGCGCCAAAGGCCCGGTTGGTGACGTCAGCCTCAGTTTCCCGAGCCAAGATCCCGCTGAATTTGGAAGACAGTTTCGGCTGCCAGAGCGCAGGGAGTTGGCGCAGGCTTGCCAACAACGGGGCCAGGCTGCAGGCACGGTAAAGGTACTTTTCCACTGTTAGGGGACAGACGTCCAAAGAAGAGGCCGCTAGCTTGACAGCTCGCACGCTGGATTCCTCTTAGCAACCGATGACGTCATCCACCCTGTAGCCTGAGGCGATTGGCCACTGGAGTGACAGGAGAGAAGGGACGGGAACTGAGGAGGGCGTGAATGATTTTGCTCTATAGCCAGTTGGAAGCGAAGAGAGGCGGGGCTAGCAGAACTGCCCATGTTCAATGTTATTATCAGCTGTTCAGCAAGGTGTGTGCGAGCTGCTGGCTGTACTGAGTGCGGAGGGAATCTCAGCTCTTCTCTCCCAGGACAGAGAAGTCTCTGCGTGGAAGGAAGAGATTCCGTGAAGAAGTTTCATTAGACTGGACATGGCTGAACGAGCACATTTAATTATTACACGTGTTGTGTCCTTGAAATGTTAGCTAAATGCATTTAGCATTCACACAGCTGGCTGTCCTATCAGTTCTGTTTGCTTGGGCCAGACTCAACTCTGCATAGGCCTTCTTCAGCCAGAGTGTAATGAGAATGACTGTTGGTTCCCAGGAAGTGTTTGCCCTGCTTCCAGATTGCTTTATTGTATCTAAATTAAAGGATAATTGGTTGCTATGAGCAACCAGCACTATGGGACTCTTTTGCATAGGAAGTTGATAACAGTGCATTGACCACCTATCAACTAGATACTGGGGACCCACTTGCAATCGCAAATCGTAATCACTTAGGGCCCGTTTCCACCGAATCCGCAGTTTCCCCGCAGGCAAATCTCGCTTGCGCTAGCGATTCGGCCAACAATTTCATCTGAAATGGTGCGGAAAGCTGCGAATCCCATAGCCATGCATGACACGGCTGATGGGATTCGTCTTAGTGTCCACACACCCGGAAGTGACGCCGCGTGTCTCGGAGATGTGTGCTTCACAAGTAGAAACGGGCCCTTAGCTTTTTTTGTTGCAATTCTAAAAAGTCCTGTATGCTGCGTTTCTTCTCCTTGCATCCAGAGAAAATCACATCGGTATCGGATCGGAAGTCACATTGCAATTTGCAGTGTAAAACAAGCCTAATTCAGCAATTTTAAAGCAACTTTGCAGTGATCCTGTACTTTGTAAGTTTAGGGGTCAGCAGGCAGACAGTAAAGGTTCAGGCTGCCAGCCTATACAGTAGGCAGAGGTGAGAAAACAGCCATCTCAGCAATGGTGAACAAGTTCTGGACCAAACAGATACTAGCTCATCAGCAACTTGAAGAAAGGAAACTCATTTGGCACTGTTGATCAATTAACTCACCAATTGCAAATGTGTATTACAGTCAGTGTAATTCACTGTGGAAACTAAAGTCCATCACAGCAAGTTGTGCAATGTATTACTGTGGGCACTCGTAATACAAATTTAAATTAGCACTGCCCGCGGCAGAGGGGGGTTAATTTACCTATGTGGCCCATAGCTGATGCGTTCCACTTGCAGTCCACATAACTCCACTTCTTCCTTCAAACTAATCGGCTATAGTCAGCAGAGAGTGCTCAAGCAAGCAGCAATTTATATGCGTATGAAACGAGCATGCTTCCAGACAGCTTCCAGCTAGCACTATAAGTACAACATAGTGGCTGGATAGTGTAATGGTTAAGGCAGGGGTGGGCAGACTTTTTGACTCGAGGGCCGTATGGGGTTCTCAAGCTTGACCGGGGGGAGGGGCTGGACCAGAAGAGGAGTGCAGCGTGCCATGGCAAAAAAATGTGTGGCCATGACAGGATGTGGGCAGAGCTAACTGTAATATAACAGGATAACACAAAGACAGTGGGCCCAAGTTTTCTCCCAAAACACAGGCAAAGTGACCCTAAAGGTAATTGGACAACGTTCCCCCCCCCCCCATTCACAAACAGCAAATGGCAGCAGCCAGGCTTCTTTGGCACCAAACAACAAAGTCCCAGGGACAGCGGGCAGACCCCCTCAGACAGCAGGACGCGTAATGCATCAGCATTACACCAGAAAATACATGTAATGTGGCAGTGTTTCCCCGGAAAGTAGTACACATAATGAGGCAGTGTTTCACAAGAAAATACACATAATGAGGCAGTGTTTCACTAGAAAATACACATAATGCAGCAGCATTTCACCGTAAAAACACACAATGCTGCAGTGTTTCTCCAGAAAATATACATAATGCAGCAGTGTTTCACCAGAAAATATATGTAACTAGCAAACCCAAGCCCATTTAAAAACAGGCTCTAGGGTCTGTTTCTCGCTGCCGCCGCATGTTACTGCGCGTGCACGCGCACCCTCCGCGTGCACACCCAGCCGCCCGGCTCCTTGGCCCCATCCTCCTGTCTCTGTGAGGCTGGGTCTGTGCTGTGCACATGCACAGTAGCAAACACCACGGACCAAGCTGCACAGGGACAGCGTGACGCAGGGACACAGGGGTTTTATTATAGAGGAAGTGGCAGCATTTCCCCAGCAAATACACATAATGGCGCAGCGTTTCCCCAGAAAATACAAATAATGCGGCAACGTTTCCCCAGAAAATACATGTAATGTGGCAGCGTTTCCTCAGAAAATGAATCAGTCTCATAATGTGATAATAATAATAGTAATAATATACTCATATTGTGGCAATGTTTCACCAAAATACCCTTAAAAAATACATTATGCAGGGTTCCTCTTTTATGTAACCCCCCCCCCCCCCAAAAAAGCCCTGGTGCTAGTGGTGCACTTGTAAAGAAAAAACATTTACTCACCAGGCAGAAGAGTGTAAGGTGTAAGACGAGTTCATAGAAGACTTTATTTTTTGTCAAAAGTTAGCGGAAATTGATTTGTATTGTTTTTTTCACAAAGTGTCATTTTTCACTAACTTGTGACAAAAATAAAATCTTCTATGAACTCACCATGCACCTAACGGAATACCTTGGGGTGTCTTCTTTCTAAAATGGGGTCACTTGTGGGGTTCCTATACTGCCCTGGCATTTTAGGGGCCCTAAACCGTGAGGCGTAGTCTAGAAAACAAATGCCTCAAAATGA
The DNA here is from genome assembly GCF_040937935.1 of Hyperolius riggenbachi. Lineage (NCBI taxonomy): Eukaryota > Metazoa > Chordata > Amphibia > Anura > Hyperoliidae > Hyperolius > Hyperolius riggenbachi. The sequence goes on from NC_090648.1 coordinate 149,280,288, forward strand.
CCTGTGAATAGGACGTTGGGCCCCTTAGCGCACCTAGGCTGCAAAAAAGTGTCACATGTGGTATCGCCGTACTCAGGAGAAGTAGTATAATGTGTTTTGTGGTGTATTTTTACACATACCCATGCTGGGTGGGAGAAATCTCTCTGTAAATGGACAATTGTGTGTAAAAAAAATCAAAAATGTGTCATTTACAGAGATATTTCTCCCACCCAGCATGGTTATATGTAAAAATACACCACACAACACATTATACTACTTCTCCTGAGTACGGCGATACCACATGTGTGACACTTTTTTGCACCTTAACTGCGCTAAGGGGCCCAAAGTTTAATGATTACCTTTAGGATTTCAAGGGTCATTTTGCGGCATTTGGTTTCCAGACTACTCCTCACGGTTTAGGGCCCCTAAAATGCCAGGGCAGTATAGGAACCCCACAAGTGACCCCATTTTAGAAAGAAGACACCCCAAGGTATTCTGTTAGGTGTATGATGAGTTCATAGAAGATTTTATTTTTTGTCACAAGTTAGCGGAAAATGACACTTTGTGAAAAAACACAATTAAAATCAATTTCCGCTAACTTGTGACAAAAAAAAATCTCCAATGAACTCACCATACTCCTAACGGAATACCTTGGGGTGTCTTCTTTCTAAAATGGGGTCATTTGTGGGGTTCCTATACTGCCCTGGCATTTTAGGGTCCCTAAACCGTGAGGAGTAGTCTTGAAACCAAATGTCGCAAAATGACCTGTGAAATCCTAAAGGTACTCATTGGACTTTGGGACCCTTAGCGCAGTTAGGGTTCAAAAAAGTGCCACACATGTGGTATCGCCGTACTCAGGAGAAGTAGTATAATGTGTTTTGGGGTGTATTTTTACACATACCCATGCTAAGTGGGAGAAATATCTCTGTAAATGGACAATTGTGTGTAAAAAAAAATTACTTCTCCTGAGTATGGCAATACCACATGTGTGGCACTTTTTTGCAGCCTAACTGCGCTAAGGGGCCCAAAGTCCAATGAGCATCTTTAGGCTTTACAGGGGTGCTTACAATTAGGCACCCCCCAAAATGCCAGGACAGTGAACACACCCCACAAATGACCCCATTTTGGAAAGTAGACACTTCAAGGTATTCAGTGAGTCCGTGGCAGATTTCATTTTTTTTTTTGTCGCAAGTTAGAAGAAATGGAAACTTTTTTTTTTTTTTGTCACAAAGTGTCATTTTCCGCTAACTTGTGACAAAAAATGAAATCTTCTATGAACTCACCATGCCTCTCACTGAATACTTTGGGATGTCTTCTTTCCAAAATGGGGTCATTTAGGGGGTATTTATACTATCCTGGAATTTTAGCACCTCATGAAACATGACAGGTGGTTAGAAAAGGCAGAGATGCTTCCAAATGGGAAAATTCACTTTTGGCACCATAGTTTGTAAACGCTATAACTTTTACCCAATCCAATAAATATACACTGAATGTTTTTTTTTTTTTATCAAAGACATGTAGCAGAATAACTTTCGCGCTCACATGTATAGGAAATTTAACTTTATTTGAAAAATGTCAGTACAGAAAGTTAAAAAAGTCATTTTTTTGACAAAATTCATGTCTTTTTTGATGAATATAATAAAAAGTAAAACTCGCAGCAGCAATCAAATAGCACCAAAAGAAAGCTGTATTAGTGACAAGAAAAGGAGGTAAAATTCATTTAGGTGGTAGGTTGCATAACCGAGCAATAAACCGTAAAAGCTGCAGTGGTCTGAATGGAAAAAAAGGCTCTGGTCCTTAAAGGGAAGGTTCAGGGACACCTTGCAAAAAATAAAAATCGATATCCACTTACCTGGGGCTTCCTCCAGCCCGTGGCAGGCAGGAGGTGCCCTCGCCGCCGCTCCAGAGGCTTCCGGTCGTCTTCGGTGGCCGACCCGACCTGGCAAGGCCGGCTGCCAGGTCGGGCTCTTCTGCGCTCCAAGGCCCGGCACTTCTGCGTCCCACGCCGGCGCGCTGACGTCATCGGATTTCCGCCGGGCTGTACTGCGCAGGCGCAGTAGTTCTGCGCCTGCGCAGTACAGCCCGGCGGACGTCCGATGACGTCAGCGCGCCCGCGTGGAACGCAGAAGAGCCCGTCCTTGGAGCGCAGAAGAGCCCGACCTGGCAGCCGGCCTGGCCAGGTCGGGTCGGCCACCGAAGACGACCGGAAGCCTCTGGAGCGGCGGCGAGGGCACCTCCTGCCTGCCACGGGCTGGAGGAAGCCCCAGGTAAGTGGATATCGATTTTTATTTTTTGCAAGGTGTCCCTGAACCTTCCCTTTAAGGGGCGAAAAGACTGTGGTCCTCAAGTGGTTAAGTAACAAGACAATAAACTCTGTACAGTGCTGTGAAAGATGTTGGTGCTATATAAATACTAAATAATAATAACCTAAATCTCTTCCAACCTCAACTTGTTAACTCATCATAGTTCTTCTCAACTGCTTAGTAATAAACATTTAATACTTAATATGCCTTATTGTGGACCAAAAACACAGTATAATTACTTTTGCCAGGGACAGATATTGAGTTAAAGACATTTGTGGGGTCATCATTACACAGGACCCTTATTAGGTAATACAGTAACATTGGAGAATCATTGTTTTAGCAGAATTTTATGAAGAAGAGTTGGACTGCAAAAGTGTGACACAATTTTTCCAAAGACCGTCTCCTTGAAGAAAGCCTTAGCTGAAGTAATTTGTTGTGGATTGACATTTAAAAGCAGTCCAAGTAAAATTGAAGGCAAAGTAATGTTAAAAAAAAAGTTCCACATGCCCAGGCTCAAACATGAGATCTATTCTGAGTAAGTTTTGCACAAGCATTGCACCATTTAATTTTTACACAACTGTGCTATCAAGTGAGCAAACCAAAGCTTCAAATGAAAACATTTTTTCACCACACATTGGAAAACGGCTGTAATGTAAACATGCTGTTGTGAGTTTTTTTATTCCTACATTTTTTAGCTTTTAAAAGGCCCAACCAATGACTGTAGAGTGGGCCTTTGGGAAACATTATTGGATTTGAAATGGCTATTGGACCCTGATCCCCACAATCCTGCTTTCCTCTTACCCACTGCAACTGTGATGTCTTCTGCACAGCTTTTGAAATGTTAGTAGCAATGCACGCTGTGACTGGTTTTTACCCCTGTGTTTGTCTGCATGTGCCACACTGCCATTCTTTATAGCCTGGAGCGTGCTTAAAGTGTACAAATACAGGTCCTTCTAAAAAAATTAGCATATTGTGATAAAGTTCATTATTTTCTGTAATGTACTGATAAGCATTAGACTTTCATATATTTTAGATTCATTACACACAACTGAAGTAATTCAAGCCTTTTATTGTTTTAATATTGATGATTTTGCCATACAGCTCATGAAAACTCAAAATTCCTATCTCAAAAAATTAGCATATTTCATCCGACCAATAAAAGAAAAGTGTTTTTAATACAAAAAAGTCAACCTTCAAATAATTATGTTCAGTTATGCACTCAATACTTGGTCGGGAATCTTTTTGCAGAAATGACTGCTTTAATGCGGCGTGGCATAGAGGCAATCAGCCTGTGGCACTGCTCAGGTGTTATGGAGGCCCAGGAAGCTTCGATAGCGGCCTTAAGCTCATCCAGAGTGTTGGGTCTTGCGTCTCTCAACTTTCTCTTCACAATATCTCACAGATTCTCTATTGGGTTCAGGTCAGGAGAGTTGGCAGGCCAATTGAGCAAAGTAATACCATGGTCAGTAAACCATTTACCAGTGGTTTTGGCACTGTGAGCAGGTGCCAGGTCGTGCTGAAAAATTAAATCTTCATCTCCATAAAGCTTTTCAGCAGATGGAAGCATGAAGTGCTCCAAAATCTCCTGATAGCTAGCTGCATTGACCCTGCCCTTGATAAGTGGACCAACACCAGCAGCTGACATGGCACCCCAGACCATCACTGACTGTGGGTACTTGATACTGGACTTCAGGCACTTTGGCATTTCCCTCTCCCCAGTCTTCCTCCAGACTCTGGCACCTTGATTTCCGAATAACAGGCAAAAGTTGTTTTCATCCGAAAAAAGTACTTTGGACCACTGAGCAACAGTCCAGTGCTGCTTCTCTGTAGCCGAGGTCAGGCGCTTCTGCCGCTGTTTCTGGTTCAAAAGTGGCTTGACCTGGGGAATGCGGCACCTGTAGCCTATTTCCTGCACACGCCTGTACACGGTGGCTCTGGATGTTTCTACTCCAGACTCAGTCCACTGCTTCCGCAGGTCCCCCAAGGTCTGGAATCGGTCTTTCTCCACAATCTTCATCAGGGTCCGGTCACCTCTTCTCGTTGTGCAGCGCTTTCTGACACACTCTTTCCTTCCCACAGACTTCCCAATGAGGTGCCTTGATACAGCACTCTGGGAACAGCCTATTCGTTCAGAAATGTCTTTCTGTGTCTTACCCTCTTGCTCGAGGGTGTCAATGATGGCCTTCTGGACAGCAGTCAGGTTGGCAGTCTTACCCATGATTGCAGTTTTGAGTAATGAACCAGGTTGGAAGTTTTTAAAAGCCTCAGGAATCTTTTGCAGGTGTTTAGAGTTATTTAGTTGATTCAGATGATTAGGTTAATAGCTCGTTTAGAGAACCTTTTCATGATATGCTAATTTTTGAGATAGGAGTTTTGGGTTTTCATGAGCTGTATGGCAAAATCATCAATATTAAAACAATAAAAGGCTTGAGCTACTTCAGTTGTGTGTAATGATTCTAAAATATATGAAAGTCTAATGTTTATCAGTACATTACAGAAAATAATGAACTTTATCACAATATGCAATTTTTTTGAGAAGGACCTGTACATATGGTAGCCTCCATACTACTCCGCAGTATATAACAGACAGTCACCCTGAGTAAAAATGTCAAAAAGAAATTAAATAAAAGTCATTTTTATTGGGGTGGGTAATGGACATAGTGTAATTCAACTGTTATGTAGAACTTCTACAGTTAGTAAATAAGTACCAAATCAGCATACCACTCCTATTCCTATGTTGGTAGAACAATGCAGCTAATGAGAGCAAATCTGTGACATTAAAAAGAGAAAGTCACATACTTACCTTGTATGTGGACAGGCACAGCTGCACTGCCCAGGCGCAGTATGGCTCATGCCTGTGCAGCAGTACAGAACCAGCGCTCGGGCTCAGCGGAAAAAGCCAAGCTCATTCGGCTCTATGCTACTGCACCGGTGCAAGTCGCCTGCGCAGTGATGCTCTGTTAACAGGGGCTCGTGAACAAGCCTTGGGGGTCTCAGAACTGGAACGGCAAGGTGGAGTGGACAGGGGAAGCCTCTGGATTATCCAGAGGCTTCCCTCTGGTGAGGTAAGTATCCAAATTGGGCACTTTTCTTCCCTTCAGGTACACTTTTAGGGACAATGTGACCCTACAGTAGAACAGTACCTAGTTGTAACTAACTACCCACAGTTCTACCTAAGTTAATCAGCAATTCAGCACTCAAGGAATGCTTAAAGAGACTCTGTAACCACACCCCCCCCCCCCCTGGGGGGTACTCACCTCGGGTGGGGGAAGCCTCCGGATCCTAATGAGGCTTCCCACGCCGTCCTGCGTCCCACGGGGGTCTCGCTGCAGCCCTCTGAACAGCCGGCGACAGGCCCGACTGTAAAATCAATATTTACCATTGCTGGCTCCAGCTGGGGCGCTGTGGCTGCTTTCCTCTCCGAACTAGACGGAAATACCCGATCTCAGTCGGGTCCGCTCTACTGCGCAGGCGCCGGAAACTTGCGCCTGCGCAGTAGAGCAGACCCGACGGCGATCGGGTATTTCCGTGTAGTTCGGAGCCGACAGCAGTCAGGGCGCCTGCGCAGGAGCCAGGAAGGTAAATATTACGTCACGGCTGCACGGAGGGCTGCAGCGAGACCCCCGTGGGACAGAGGACGGCGTGGGAAGCCTCATTAGGATCCGGAGGCTTCCCCCACCCGAGGTGAGTACCCCCCAGGGGATTTTTTGAGGTTACAGATCCGACATGAGATCAAACATTATATTCTTGCTTGCTCATCCCTAAACTGTGTAGAATATAGTATTCTATGGCAAGCAGATGCCATCTATCACTATAATAAATTGAACTGTGATGGGTTTTTATTTATACAGCAGTGGCATCTTCTGCAGCACATTTATAGACTACTAGTTAAAAGGCCCACCTGTTAAAGAGACACTGAAGCGAAAAAAAAAATTATGATATAATGATTTGTATGTGTAGTACAGCTAAGAAATAAAACATTAGGAGCAGAGACATAAGTCTTAATATTGTTTCCAGTACAGGAAGAGTTAAGAAACTCCAGTTGTTATCTATGCAAAAGAGCCATTGAGCTCCATGATTCACAGAGAGCTCTGTCTTGTGAAGCTTGTTATCTCAACTGTAAGTTACTGTATTTTCTTTTTCTCTCCAGAGGACAGTTCAAAAGTTCAGTGGCCTGCTCTTTAAAATCAATTAGAATGCTGAGTAGCGTGTAAACTGCAAATATTAGAGAATGATGCAATGTTCTGAAAAACACTATATAACTGAAAATAAAACAATGAGAATATTTTCTTTGCTACTAATGTTATAGTAATTATCCGTACTATGCAACTGATTCATTATATCATAATTTTATTTATTTTATTTTTTTTGCTTCAGCGTCCCTTTAAAAAACGGGAGCAAGGCCTTGTCCATAACCACATGACTACCACCCCACAAAACGCGCACGGCGGCTTTCCACCTTTCCCTTATGGCCGCGCTACTGCGTGTGAGAATGGCCATGAAGCGCACATGCCCATCCTCCTGCTTACTGAAGTCCGTCCGTGCATGCGTTCCAGGCACAATGCATGGACACAGGGACCCAGAAGGATGCAGCAACAGGGAGTTTTTTATATATGATTTATAGTCTTGTAAATAACTGTCCCTCAGAGGGGCTCACAATTCCTACCATAGTCCTATATCCGTTGTAGTCTAGGAGCAATGTCTTGTGGGAAGAAACCGAAATCCTCAGAGGAAGCCCACAAGGTTGGTTTCTGAACCGGAGATTCAGCACTGCAAGGCAAGAGAACTATCCACCACATCACAGTGCCACCCACTGAATTATGCATAATTAATGCCTTCACTGTGCTTCCCACTGCCAAAGCAGACTATAGGAATGATGCTTACCTTGTGTACTGTGTGAATATTTAGCATCCAAATAGTGTGATAATGAAGCTTATTTGTAAATGGTGCTGTCTTTAGAGGATTACAAGGTGGGAACATTTCACAACGGCTGTAAGAAAATGTCACTGGACCAGCTGCATCACTCATCAGCAGACAACTGTGTGAACAGTGCACATTACATATTGGCTGTGCTTACAGTGTGGCACTTGATTTGTCACTTCTCAGAACATACATGGAAGTTTATGTAGCTTGATGCTAAAGTGATCAGGTGGTTGTCTGGAGTCACAGTATCCATTGCCACTAATCTTATGTGCATAGCCTCTGTGTATCTCTCTATCTACTGCCTGGTCAGAATTGTTGGTTACAATTGCTGATACAGCTCAATGAAAAAGTGCTTTGTGCTGGATGAAAAGTGATAAGGTGAAAAACAACTCTCTCATATATACTTGTATGCCATTCATGACATTTCAAGTAAAGGAAAGCAAGAGTAAAAAAAAAAAAGTATTATTGCTTGCGCTACATAAATATATGCTAAAAAAGGACCCAACTAATGATATGAACAAAGGTTATTGGAAATCTTCATTGCATCAGTTTTTCATGGTGGAGGGATGTAAAGGCAGCACTATATAGCAAACAGATCTGTCCTTGGCCTACAGCTGCATGAGAGGATGCTAATAGCGGCCATGTGTTTATACAATGGAATATTGGCCACTCTTGTTATAAGAGGAATATGATGACTGCACTTTATGTTATTTGTGAGGGAATAACTGCTGCATTTATGTAGGGCCAATGATTGCTCCATTCATTATGTAGGGGTTAACAATTGCAGCATTTCTTATGTGGGGGAAATGATTACTGCCATGCTTATGTGGGGATAACAATTGCTTCATTTCTTATGGAGGGGTAATGATTGGTGCAGTGCTTATGTGAGGAGTCTGAGGACAAATAATTGCTGCATTTCTTATGTGGCAGTAGTAACTGTTACATTCTTTATGTTTCTTGTAGATTTATTTTTTATGAAGCGGTAACCTAAGATCTGATCATTCTCCGAAGGGTTTCTCCAGGCAAAACAATGTTGAGAAAAGCTACTCTAAAGAATTGCATCTCATATTTACAGCACATGTGGTTCAGGTTAGGCATTTCATTGATTCATTATTCACTGCATCTATCCGACATATCTGCCACCATTATCCACAGCTACCTCCGCCCTCTACAGAGATAGCCACCTGGAGTTAGGAAATTACCTGTTTAACAGTCATCTGGTAATTTCACCCTTGTCATTTTATGTTTTTGGTCTTTAGCAGATATGACCAATTTCACCTACATGATTTTCACTACCGGAGAAATCTGAACAACCATAACTGACACGTGATCATATAATTCCTTTGTATGTCTATGATTGGCCTGTTGTGTTTATGACAAATGTCTCATTTCTCTTTACTGTTTTGCTTACACAGGAGGCAGAAGAACAAGATCTTTCCCACCCACCCTTTCCACTGTTTTAGGATTTTACTTCAACAGATAGCTTTCTCCACATCTTTTGGGACTGCCCAGTGGCCTAGGCCCCATGGAAGGGCGTGTGGTACATCTTTAAGCAAGCTACTTCAATCTCTATTACCTGCTTCCCAGCTCAGGCTCTGTAGTATGCTTGTTCCCCAGAGGTCCCCAGTACCTCTAAAGGTGGCCACTAATGATCCAATTTTGTAACGAAAAATCGTTTGAGTGATCAGAAATTCTAATTGGATTGGTTGTAAATAATCTCAGTTGATGGGCACAATCAATTATGAACGATTATAAAAATAGTTGTCCGATTGGATTTTCATCAAACCAAAATTTGGATTTTCTTGTTGGTTGTGATAGTCAGGAAGCAAAGATTGGTTCGTTGATGGTGTAGTGAACGATTTTTCTTCCGATGAGAATTATCTGATAGCTCATACGATTTTTTGCTAGAAATTGGACAGTTACTGGCCACCTTAAGAGCTTGTAATTTGCAAACATTTTGGCAGCCCAATGGGTTATAGCTTGAATTCCATGGTTCTTCTGATCCCACAGTCTGTGCAAAGATTGGATGTGCTGTTGGAAGCAGACAGGTTAACACATATTGGGGTTGTTTCGCTATAACCAATAGTGTGCCTTATCAGAGTTAATATGCCTTATCAGAGTTAATATGCCTTATCAGAGTTAACATGCCTTATCAGAGTAGCATAGCGAGCGCTACAAACTTATGCCTGCTAATTGGCAATGACGAGAGCGCCACTCGTCCTGCCCTGAGCCCCTGCGGGTCCAATCACTTTAAAGGACATTATCCCCACACTTTGATTGGCCCAATAGTCTGCCTGCCAAGTTTCCTGTCAAGTGACAGGCAGCCTATTGGGCCAATCAAAGTGCGGGGATAATGTCCTTTAAAGTGATTGGACCCTCAGGGGCTCAGGGCAGGACAAGTGGAGCTCTGGTCATTGCCAATTAGCAGGCATAAATTCGTAGCCCTCGCTATGCTACTCTGATAAGGCACACTAACGCTGATAAGGCATGTTAACTCTAATAAGGCATGTTAACTCTGATAAGGCACACTATTTGTTATAGTGAATCAACCCCATTATCTCCTCCTCCAGTGATACAATTCAATTTGACTGGAAAGAATGGTCCACGTATAGGATAAAAATTCCAAATGGTCTTTGAGGGTCTTGGTGTCTCTTCTGCTATGTTTTGTTATTTACAAAGAAATGTGTGCAATATACCACCTGGAATTTTTTTGTTTTATTATCTTATTTATTTCTAGACCGTTATTTAGCCAACAATGTCATTTTTGGTGTTAATGAACTTTATGAGCTTGTAAAGATTGTTCATTACTGGTTTATTGGCTTTACTCATGAAGACTGCTATGTGTAATGTATGTCTTCTCAATAACCTCGGCTACCTGTCTGTTGTTTTTCAATAAACTCATTGTGTAAACTAAACAGGAGGCAGGAGTTAAAATTGATCACTTGATCATGACAACTCTATACCAAACCTTACAAATCAATTATGTCCTTTCTGCCCCTTCAGGATCTTTCTTTTTTTTTTTTAATTCAATCATTTTTTATTTTTTTTGTAATATTGGGAACAATACTCGCAATAATCAAAAAAGAAAAACTCAGTACAATATTAACAGAATTATTATTATTATTATTGATTTATAAAGCGCCAACATATTCCGTGGCACTGTACAAAGTAAGAAACAAACATGGGGTACATAATAATACAGACAATGGTGTACACCAATATACAAGATACATAATTAGTGACAAAATACAAAGAATGATACAAAATACAAATTATAGAATTGGTAATGACAGTGATAAAATTAATATGATGAATAAAATGTATAATGGTTACCAAGACACAAAAGGGGAAGAGAGCCCTGCCCTTGCGAGCTTACAATCTAAAGGGAATGGGGGGGGGGGGGGGCAGGAGGAGGGGTAGTATGCAGCAAATATATAGAGGCTTTGTGTTTTAGGATACCTAAATGTACAGTAATAAATATGCAAAGATGGTATCTTACTGTATATATGCACCATATAATGTAAGGTAAAAGTCTGTTGCTATCAGTTGTATAAAAGTCCTACTACACACATTTTTTTTTCTGGACAGCTGATCTCATTACTATTCATTTTATGAATGGCATGCCTCCACATCAGCCTGAGAGAAGACCCTGTAACATTTTGTTGTAATGCAGTGCAATGTCTAGTGTGAACCTGCCTAGAAGAGAACACATCGGTGGCAAAAGATAATAATAATAATAATAATAATAATAATGTGTGATGCACGTTAACAAGCCCCATTGATGCCTTGCCATGTAAGGAATGTTATTGTTTGGTTATATTTGTCAATAGTTAATTGTGAAAAAATAAAATAAAAAAAATAAAACATTTTTCTTAAAGAACCTCAGACTGGTTGTGGGAAAGGGGGAGGGGAGATGGGGAAGAGATCGAACACTACACTATGGCCAAAACATGCTAATTGGCTTCAGAGTAGAATATGTAGTTTTAGCTTAAGTTAAGTTTCTGTCATCTTTGGTTATGTATTGAGACATCTTGAATGCTATTACATTCAGTGGTATGGAGGGAATGGAATTATGAGACACGGAGATCAGGAGGAATGCCTGGGAGTAATATAAGAAGGCTACCCTCCCTGTTTCTCCTTTTTCCGGAGGACGATGTATGGGATTGTGTTTTTTCCCACCCTGATCCAAACGAAACAAGACTGAACTGATGAGAAGTCCTACATGGCCCTTTTTTCCTCCTTTGACACACAGTTTAATATGTTATGAAAAATGATACAGCTTGTAGTTGTTGAATGCTGCCAATTGTTATGTACAATTTTGCTTTGCTGCATCAATAAAAAGATTTATAAAAAAAAAAAACCCAAAAAACATTTTTCTTGCAGAATCCACTATTTTATGCGGATGTATGCTATTCTGCATAATCCGCATTTACAATCCGCAGCCGTGGTAAATGTCTGCATTCTCTGATTGGCCTAATACTCCTGAGTCTTGTGATTGGCCTAACAATTCTGTGGTATTCCGATTTCCATGGTATAATGCTGATTCTCTGATTGGTCCAATACTTTTGAGTCTTGTGATTGGCCTAACATTTCTGAGTCTCGGTAATATGTCTTTGCAGGGAATTCCAATTTCTACATTATAATTTCCCCCACTGAAAGCCGGACATGTAGAAATTGTAATTCCGCTGAATTCAGAAGCTCATCCCTGTTGTAAAGGACATGAGGCGCCCCTTTGAAAAAAATCACAATGTTAGCTGTATTGAAAATAATATACAGTATATATATATATATATATCCATAATGTTATAAGGCTGAATATAAATGTCGCTGTTGGCATTACACAGACAGTGACAAAAATCACATGTATACCATTATTTACTGTAAATATCCAGCTCCCGGTTGAAATATTTGTCCTCTCTCTGTGGGTAGAGGCCTGTCTCCCGGAGGACAGTATATTTCAGCTATGTGCTGTAGACATGAAGTCTGAGATGGCATCAGTGTTTACATTATCCGCCCTTGGAATGCAATATATTTCACCGTTTCATAGGGGTACCTCATTCAAAGCCTTTATCCATTCATTACATCCCAGCTGGTCATTAAATATTCCTTCACAAAACATACTTGGAATTCTTTTGGTAGCAAAAAGTCAGACCTTGCTTTTTAGGGTTTCCTGTCGATCGATGAACAGCTACTTTATTTGAATCATCTTTTTAATGGAAGGCATAGGAGAAGACGCTGGCAACATTTCTGAGAATTCAGGAAGATCTGTATTTTCATGCAGGTTATACTGTGTAATTTTCTCTCCCAGCCAAGTACCTCAATAAAGCCATATAGTATAGGTTTATATACACTTTATACTATATTGCAGTCAATAGAACTATAAAAACAGGATGCCAGAGTTATATTGGCAGAAACACTGGCTACTGTCTGTAAATCGATTTTATCACCACTGTTCATTTTGACAAACACCTACTGAGAAAGTGTCATGCTACTAAATTGGCCATGTGACCTTGGACAAATAATTGTGTCTCCTACAAAATATATATATGATAAAGTAAATCTGAAGCCAACACCAAACAAATAAACAGATACCTAAGGAGAGAGAAGGCTCTGGGTCCTATAGAGTCTTCCTGTTCCTCTCCTGATCCTCTCGTTCCTCTGCAGGCCCATCCATTCAACTCTCCCGCTGCGGGAGGTTTCAGTAAGTCTTCATGAGCCTGAAGACAGGTGGCTCTGTACTGCGTGCGAGAGAGGGCGCTCACCCATGCGCGGTATGGAGTGGCCCATCTTTAGGAGCCCGCGTGCTCCCAAAGACTTTCAAAGCCCACCTGCATCAGAAGAGAGCAGTCTCTGACCCATGGGTCAGAGGCTGCTAACGGGTAAGTCAGCGCAGGAAACGTGGGATGAGGAGAGAAACGGGGAGGCTCTATAGGACCCAGAGTCTTCCCTCTCCTAAGGTAAGTGTCTGTTTTTTTTGTTTGGTTTTGGCTTCAGACTACCTTTAAATTGGAATATCTGAAATGACTGAGGACAGAGAGGTCTATGCATATACAGCCTTGTTACAGTAACCCTGCGCAAGTTTATGACATATTGGTTTGATTTTTTTTTTAAATAATCTTTATTTATCAAAAGTATATGAACAGAACAATATAAAGAAAAAGTATTATCCACATGTTTAATAAAGGCATCATGACATACATGAAATTACAATAAAGGAATTGCAGATATCAGCACAACAATTAGTCACTTTTGAGTCTATGTAACCAGTATATACAGTATAAAGTATTTAGCGAAGGCAAGGACAATGCCAGTATCTTATGTCTTATGAATACTGATGGCTATTGAAATTGTGGAGAAAACATATAAGAACTTATAACTATACTAAAAACGAAACTTTTAACCAGTTAGACCACAGTAGACTTTAGAGACGCTTTGTCTTAACTTTCCCTTATCTTATATATGTTTAACGCCAGCATCTAGTTATGGCTATGGCACAACACATAATATTAGGGTAGCTGCAAGTATATCAATATTATGATTTCAAAAGCCATCAACTCCTAGAGCGTTTCTTTAGGTATCTAGTCTCTTGTCATTCAATTTAATACCCAACACAGCCACCTCAAATTCCTTAGATTCTCGGAACATCGACCAAAAGTCTCAGGTTTTCCCAAAAATTTCTATTCTATTTTGGGCGACATGAGCTACGTATTCCATAGTGTATATCTGATCGATTTCTCTAACCAGTTCTTTTAAGTCAGGAGACAAAGTATATCTCCAATGTCTGACTAAGATGCATTTGTCAGCATTGAGCATATGTCTTATTATTGATTTTTTTTTTTTTTTGATTGACCAGTCGTTATGATGTAAGAGATAGAACTCAGCCGTAAATGGGATCTCCCATTCAATTACACTGCTTATTAGTTTCTCTACTCCCTTCCAGAAATCTGCTATTTTTGGGCATGCCCACAAGATATGTAGTAGGGTTCCTCTGTCTCTCCCGCATCTTCAGCAATTTGCATTCATGTCCAGGAAAAAATGTTGGAGCTTAGTGGGTGTCAAGTACCAGAAGGTCATTATTTTGTAGTTTATTTCCTGAATTCATGCTGCTAGAACGGTTTTATGGGCAAATATGTATATTTTCTTCCTCTGGGAGGGGGAAAGACTTATCCCAAGTTCTACTTCCCATTTATCCATAGAGGTCATGTGAGGGGTTGATTGTTCAATTAGTAGTAAGTATATCAATGATAGGGTCTTATTCATGGGTTCTTTACCTATACATAATGTCTCAAATGTCGTTGGCCTTCTTACCATAGCTGGATGTATACTTAATCTTCTCAGATAGGGCCATATTCTATTGCTGAACTCGCCAGTGCTTGGCGCTGGCGAGTTAAAGCACTGGCGAGTTCTTAACTTAGGCGATGGGGGCATCGCCTAATCTAATTAAACTTTAGACCCCCCCAGGCGGAAAAGAACTCGCTTGGGCGATATAATCGCCCAGCCAGTTCTTAACACAGAATCCAATTACCCTTATCATGTCTCCAGGAAGCGATGCTTCTCGGCAGACATGAGCGTTAGCTTAGACCTGCAAAAAGCAGGTCTAAACTAGCTAACGCACGTCGTCGCCGCAGCATCTGGGGGTCTCCTTTAATAAGGAGACCCCCAGAGCTCCCCATCGGGTCGCCGCACAGTTTAGAAGCCCCCGCGCAGCTCTGCCGGGCTCCCCTGTCATACGTACCGCCGCCGATCACCCGCCGCCTCTCCCTGCAAAATCCGTCACGTAATTACAGTGTATCTAACACTGTAATTACTGTGCGCATAGAAGGAGCCCAGGCAAAGCATCTTTGAATCTGCAGCCGGGCTCCCCATTTGTCCGCTGTCTGAGCCATTTTATTGGTTCAGACAGCAGACCAATGGGGAGCCCGGCTGCAGATTCAAAGATGCTTTGCCCGGGCTCCTTCTATGCGCACAGTAATTACAGTGTTAGATACACTGTAATTACGTGACGGATTTTGCGGCGGGTGATCGGCGGCGGTACGTATGACAGGGGAGCCCGGCAGAGCTGCGCGGGGGCTTCTAAACTGTGCGGTGACCCGACGGGGAGCTCTGGGGGTCTCCTTATTAAAGGAGACCCCCAGATGCTGCGGCGGAAGATGTCGGTGATGTTCGGCGGGCGAGTGCGCATGTGTGGGGAGTGAGGCCGTGGTGCTGATGGACAGCACCACAGCGTAAACCTCACTCCCCATCGCTCGGTAAAAGGGAGCATCGCTCAGGCTTTCGCCTGAGTAATGTTCCCTAACGATCGGCCATCGCGCGAAGGATATGGGCAATAGGATTTGCCGGTAATCCTCGCGTGATGGCAAGGTGATAAGTAGCTCGCATCTGCAAGCTACTTATCACCTTGAATAGGATATGGCCCTAAGTATCTGATTTGAAATAATGACCACTCATTTAGAGTGAGAAGAGGGAACTTCTGTTTTAAGTTGTCGAGGGAGGACCAATCAGTTTGTTCATGGAAAGAGGCAAGTGTCAACTCTCTTGGTGTAGCTGAGTGTCTAGAATGATTGCTAAGTATTGTAGGAATATCTGGATTACTTGCTAATGGGAGTAAGGGCAATGGCCACGGAGAAAGTTCGGGGAGACATCTAACCTTATTGAGGCATTTGAAAGTATTAAAACATAAAGGAGGGATATACCAGCTAGTCATGTCCGGAGTAGCTATCCTATATAATAAAACCCTAATGTCCTTGTGTCAGTGCTTTTTTGCACTGCACATGTGCAGGAACAGACGCAGAGACACTGCGGAGAGCCGGAGGACAGGGCCAGAAGGGGCGGGGGTGCGTAGGCACATGCGCGCGGTGGGTGCGCGATGGGCACGCAGTGGGTGCGTGCATATGCGCGGCAGTATTAGTGATAGACCTAGCCCAACAGGCTAAGTCACTAGTTCATAATAAATCTTTCAGAGGGTGTGTGAATAAGTCATTTTCCAATTTTGTCCACTGCTTACAGTTAGTATGTCTGCTCCAGTCGACTGCTCTAGTAAGGACCGCTGTATGGTAATAAAGTCTAATGTTTGGCATTGCTAGTCCTCCTCCTTGTTTATTACAGTAGAGGATAACTCTCTTCAATCTAGGAAGCTTATTTCTCCATACATATCTATTAAACGTTGTCTAAATATTTTGAAGAAATGAGGCTGGTATCGGAATTGGCAAAGTTTGAAATAGGTATAGCAGCCTGGGCATAGCGTTCATTTGAATTACCACTACACGTCCTAGCCATGATAATTGGGGCAGGTCCCATTTTTTCAGGTCTTCGGTCAATGCCCTCAGAATCGGATGAACAATCTGTGTAAATACATCTCTCAAGGAGTTTGAGAGATTTGTACCTAAGTATTTATACATTGTAACGATCGGTGTAACACAGAGAGGATCTGATTACCGGTGAACTGCAGTCTCACCAGGAATACAGAATATACCCGATTATTGGTGATCTGCAGTATCACCGATAATCAGATATATCTACTAACCTCTGGACACCAGGGAGAACAAGTGAGTGTATAGATGCAACAGTATACTTTGAGTACTTCTGGCAACAGGCTATCAGAAATAGCAAGGTACAAGATCAGAGTTCAGAGGAATAGTCAGGCAGGCAGAAGGTCATAACAAACAATACAATTCAATGTTCCTAATGCTAAGGTGTGAACGCCTTGATGTCAACACCTTTGGAAACTATGCTAGAACACAGATACAGACAAGGTCTGAGTGCTACCATGTTGTGATCGCAACGGCAGACAACCAGAGAATGCCCAGCACCCAGTATATATAGTAAAGCGCTCTCCAGCGCCTCCCTTAAGTGCTGGACCAATGGCAGGTGGTGAAAAAGTCAGCTGACCAGCCTGGTCAGCTGACCCTTTTCTGGGTGTCATATAAGCTCTGCCTCTCAGCGCGCGTGCGCGTCCTTCTGAATCTGTGTGGACTAGCAGTCCCAGCCACACCAGACATGTCTTGCAATGTAACCATTGATTCAAGCGCGGGGACCGCCGCCCCGCTCTCTAAGCGAGCGGCGATTTCCCCGCGTCCGGCCGCAATGTCAGCTGCTCTGCCATGCGTGCAATCTGCCGCCTCCAACGCGGACTCCACTGCTCTGTCCATGCGGCATGCGGCGGTTTCTCCGCGTTGTGCCGCCATGTAAGACGCGGAAACAGCCGCCTCACTCTGAGCCTTTGCGGCGGCTTTTCCGCATTTCCTCACATACATCTTTTGTTCCACTTAAAAGGAAAGGCCCTTTCTAGTTGTTGCCCCATAGGTTCATAAAGTCCTACATTGTAGGCTTCGCTTTTCTCCAGGTCTATTTTGAAATTGGAGACTTGCGCAAATCTCTTAAACTCTGCTAATAAGTTTGGGAGTGTTTGTGGTGATATATTAAGGTGCTGATGATATTAGGGAGTACACTAACATATCTCTGTAATTTTTCTGTCTGCTATATCTCACATGTGTATTCTGCTTTGAAGTGATGGTCATCTGGCTGTACTACATTTGCATCTAAAGGGACTTCAGTGAATAAGCTGGGGTAATCAGACAATGGCAGAAGTGAAGTGTGGAAGTCATTGACACTTGAAACATTTACACTTCTGTTGAGGAAGAGCCTCCTGTGTGTTAAACACTATTTCGTTGTGAGGAAATTAAATTATTGGTGGAGGTGCAAATTATATCCTTATCTTTGATCAGCTAGGAAATACTGCAAAGAAATGAACAGCGCTACTTAAAAACAGATGAATGCTTACCTGCAAAAAAGTGCAGACCCCACTCATGGGATACAAATACACAATGAGCACACATACAACCTGTCTACCACTTGGAGGATGTTAGTTTCCACTAACAGCTTGCAATGCAATTTGTTAGGTACTCGTCCCTCCCACTGTCGAAGAAGTCTTTCCTCCATGGGAGGGGACCTAACACTAACTAAAACCTACCTATGCATATGCATAGCCTGGGCGCGCTACCAGTAAAATTAAGAATTGCGCAGAAAAAGTGGGATCAGCGCATCACCAGGCCGCCTCTGAATGGCCTCAGCTCAGAGATGCGCTGAGCCCCCCCAGGAACTGCAAACGCACCTTGAACCCAAACAGAGGCTCTGCATATACACCAAAGAACAACTAACAAGTGGGAGCAGCTGACCAGAATTAAATCAAACATAGCAAAGAAATGAACAGCGCTACTTAAAAACAGATGAATGCTTACCTGCAAAAAAGTGCAGACCCCACTCATGGGATAAAATTACACAATGAGCACACATACAACCTGTCTACCACTTGGAGGATGTTAGTTTCCACTAACAGCTTGCAATGCAATTTGTTAGGTACTCGTCCCTCCCACTGTCGAAGAAGTCTTTCCTCCATGGGAGGGGACCTAACACTAACTAAAACCTACCTATGCATATGCATAGCCTGGGCGCGCTACCAGTAAAATTAAGAATTGCGCAGAAAAAGTGGGATCAGCGCATCACCAGGCCGACTCTGAATGGCCTCAGCTCAGAGATGCGCTGAGACCCCCCAGGAACTACAAACGCACCTTGAACCCAAACAGAGGCTCTGCATATACACCAAAGAACAACTAACAAGTGGGAGCAGCTGACCAGAATTAAATCAAACATAGCAAAGAAATGAACAGCGCTACTTAAAAACAGATGAATGCTTACCTGCAAAAAAGTGCAGACCCCACTCATGGGATACAAATACACAATGAGCACACATACAACCTGTCTACCACTTGGAGGATGTTAGTTTCAGCTAGGAAATACTGTCAATATTGGGGTTGTCACCTGTAACGTGTACTAGGGAAGTCTTTTCATGTATGTGGATGTTAGATCTCTGGAAATCCAATTATGACTGAGGATATAATTAAATCTAGTTCCCCCCCCCCTCCCCGTCCACACAGGCTTACAGCCTCGAGGCGAATATTTCATTATAAAAACCAGGGGACAGATACCTCAAATCAGTCCCCTCCTGACGGTAGCTGCGGCTGGTCTCCTGGCCCAAGCTAGTGGACTCCTGGTCTAACCAGAATTGTGTCCGTCCACAAAAGTCCAAGGTTATTCTATCTGGATCCCTGTATTTTGGTAAGCAAATTGCTTGGTGTGTATTTTTGTAACTTTTACTTTTGTAACTTCTTATTTAGTTTTTTTGCAATCTTTTGTATATATTCTGTACTGCATTGTTCCACCTTTTTCCCTGGAATATTAAATTATTATTTAATAAGCCTGACTTCTGCTGTACTAAACTAACACTCATAGCCTAGAAGAGACTGAAGTGTAACCGTGTATAAGTTTCATGCCTAATTGTACGCTTGAGCAACACTACCGTATGAGATTGTAATTGCATTGTGTGTATGAGGCACTTCTGCGCTCGACAGCCGAGTGGGAAGTCTAACAGTATCGTTCGGAACGACTGTTAGTGGTTTTGTTGCACGACAGTGTAACTTGCATTACAAATCAGTGCCGGATTGTGCTGTGTTACTGTACAACTGTACTGTGTGTGTGGGTGCGTGGCGTTCCCGTATTCGGCCTAAGCGCAAAGCTGACCCGAATACGAAAACGCAGAGTGCGCGTTGAGCCCTCGACAGTTGAGTGGACGTGTCTAGCAATGGCTAGTGGTGGCAGTGGGAAGTGTTTGAGGGGTCCCAGCCTGGTTTGTAGCTTAAATAAGGCTGTTCCCCGCTTAATCTGGTCAAACCCGCAGTCGGGAACCGTATACGCAGGCGTGCCGCGGGCCGGTTCCTGACAGTGTTGTTGTCGGATTTTTCAAGTAAAATAATCGCAGCTACTTTGTGGTTTGTGCCTCCTATCTCAATGGCCTCAATTCACTAAGATCATGCTAGAGATAATAAGGCAAGAGAAAACTTACCTCCACACGTGAGAGAGTTATCTTACCTCTTCATTCCTTAAGTTACCTCTCCTGTAGTTAATTTACCTCCTCTGTAGTTAATTTACCTCCTCTGTAGTTAATTTACCTCCTCTGTAGTTATTTTCACATGCAGCTAATTAACAGCCTGTCTTTAACTCTGGAGTTATTTTAAGGATTGGAGAGTTACTTTAAAGACAGAAGAGTTAACTTTAGGCTTGCTTGAGGTAAAATGTTTCCTGGATACTACATGCCTTATCACCATGGTAACAACTCTAGAAGAGTTATTAAAGACAGGAGATAAGTTTAGTGAATTGAGGCCAATGCCTGTTATGTTTTCATTTTTCCTAACATGACAAAGGAACGGCTCTAATGCTAAGGCAAAGATTAAAGGTGATAATGGACAGCCTTGTGTGGTGCCATTCTTTAGTTTTAGTGGATCGGACAATACCCCATTAACCTTAATGCGCGCTGTTCGCTTGGTGTATAGGGCTCCTATACTTGACAAGGTTCTGGTTCCCATATTTGTATGTTCTAGAACCACTCTGATCCAGTCCAAGCCCACCCGGTCAAACACCCTTTTCGGCATCTGTGGTTAGTAGCATACAGGGAATATCACGTGACCGGGCAAGCTGTACCAGATCCTAATGGTGTTGTCTCTTGCTTCTCTGTTCGGTATGAAACCAACTTGGTATTGGTTTGATTTTTCTGATTATATTAAGCAGAAATATTGATCTGATTTCTCTAGTTGAAAAAAAAACCTGAATTGTGTATGGCCACCTTTAAATTGATGGTGTAAATACCTTCCAGTGCATGGAAAATTCACCCCCATAGAATCTTGGGTCACAACTTACTTGCCAATAGGGATGGTCAATGAGATGCAAATAATTTTGAGTTGATGCAGGATTATGCACATTTTGTATGCAAATGTATGCAGCTTGAAAATGGACCAATCAAATTTTACCTCAGCAGGATTTGATTGGTTCATTTTTAAGCTGCATAAATTTGCATGCAAAATTTGCACAATGCCGCACCAGCTCAAAATTATTTGCATCTCACTGATCAATCCCTACTTGGCATATTCAGAAATCTAGCCCTTTCAAAAGTGAAAATGTCATAGGTACATAGTTAGTTTGGTTGAAAAAAGACATTCCTCCATCAAGTCCTACCAGAAAAAAAATAAAAAAAATAAAAATTAAACACCATCCTGAACCTGCACATATCCCAGTTTATCCAGGGGAAGGCAAAAAACCTTACAAGGCCTGGGTCAATTAGCCCTAAAAGGGAAAAATTCATTCCCGACTCCAGATGGCAGTCAGATAAATCCCTGGATCAACTCTTCCGGAATTTTTTCCTAAAAATTATAGCCGTGGATGCCCATCAATGCAAGGAAAGCATCCAAGCACTCTTTAAATGCAGATATAGAGTTTGGCATAACTACTTCCTGAGATAAGGTGTTCCAGATTTTAACCACTCTCACTGTGAAGGATCCCTTTACAAATGGATGCCAAAAACTTTTTTCCTCCACACGCAAATCATGTCCCCTTGTTCGTCGTATAACCCTAGGGACAAAAAGCTCATCTGCTAAGCTTTTGTTTGGCCCTCTGATGTATTTATGCACGTTAATCATGACACCTCTCAGTCGCCTTTTCTTCCAAGCTAAATAAGCCCAGTTTGTCCAACCTGTCTTGGTAAATGAGATCTTTCATCCCTCTGATTAATTTAGTTGTCTTTGTGTCTTTTGTATTAATCTAGTTTAGTCTTTGTACCCATTCCAGAAGGTCTATGTCCTTTTTACAGTGTGGTGCCCAAAACTGTATTCCATACTCCAGATCGGATTATTAGATGTGGCCTCACAAGTGATTTATAAAGAGGGAGTAGTGTACTAGCATCTCGAGATATTAATTCCCTTTTATGCAGTCCACAATTTTATTTGCTTTAGCTGCTGCTGCTTGGCATTGTATACAATTACCTAACTTGTTATCATCCAGTATTCCTAAGTCCTTCTCCAAGTCTGATGTTCCCAGCTGTATGTCATTTATTTTATATGATGACCTACCATTGGTACATTCAAGGTGAAAGACTTTACATTTATCAACATTTAGGCCCCGTTCACACTTGCGGTTTTGCGAAAACCGCACCGGATGTCCGGACCGCACCGCAGCCGGATCGGACCTGAACCGTACGGTTCCTGTCCGGATCCGGTCCGGATCCGGTCCGGTTGCATACGGTTTCCGTGCGGTATGAACACGGTTGCGGTCCGGATCCGGATTCTTAAAGAGATAACAACCTGTATAAATACCTGGGGTTCTGGGAGGTCAGCAGAAGCTCTGGGGTCATTGTTGGAGACAGCTGGACGTGTGGAGACCATCCTTGGATACAGAGACAGCAGTTGGGACCATGGATCCAGTCATTTTTTACGCTTATTACCTGGGAATTCTCTCCTTCCTGTTGTTTACCTACTACTATGTGGGGAGAAGGCGTGCTCCTCGCAGGAGATGGTGGGTGCACCCTCTACTAGCCAGGAGGCAGAGGAAGGGAGAGTTCCAGGCCCTCTACCGGGACCTCAGACGACACCCACAGAAGTTCTACAGCTACACTCGGATGTCTATTCCCCTGTAAGTATATAGGCCTAAATACACCAACCCCCACCATTCCTAAACACCACACCCTCACCCCCACAACACCTCATCCCTGTATACCTAGCTAAACACACCACCCTGACCCCCACACCCCTGTATACCTAGCTATACACTACACCCCCACCCTCCACAACACTCCCAAACCTCTGTAAACACACCTCCCCCATCCTCCACCCAACACCTTGTCCCACAACATACTTTACAGCTTCTTCCTTTACATCTCCTGACAGGTTTGATACCCTTTTGGAGATGGTGAAGGAAGACCTTAGGAAGAAGGATACCACGTTCGGGAGAGCAGTCACACCACAAGAACAACTACTCATCACACTGAGGTATGTAAAAACAAAATTTTTTATTGCAAAAACAACCACTTTCCAACATGGAAACATTCTTCCAACATGGAAGACAAAAAAATAACATATCTATGGTATAGCCCGGTCAGTTTTAAGGAACACCAACCACCAACTTTGTGCTGGAAGAGTTGCAGGGCATAGCTGCCCAAGTGTCTTTCGGGGACACCAGGCCCTAATAAATTGAAGTGCTTCAAAAACCTAACTACTGGCACAGGACCCTCTGAGCCATGGATGAAGGACACAGGTCAGTGAAAAGGCTAGGCCTCTCACCAACCAGTGTAGGTGTCCTTCATCCATGGTTTCAAGGGTCTTGTGCAAGTGGTTAGGAACAAGAACAAAGTGAGGAGCAAGAGGAACCGATGGCAGAGGTGCATGACTACAGGTGCAGTGCAACAGGCACAAGGTTGTGACCCAGGTAGTGTCTTTCGGGGACACCAGGCCCTAAAATTGAAGTGCTTTAAAAACCTAACCACTGGCACATGACCCTCTGAGCCATGGATGAAGGACACAGGTCAGTGAAAAGGCTAGGCCTCTCACCGACCAGTCAAGGTGTCCTTCATCCATGGTTCAAAGGGTCTTGTGCAAGTGGTTAGGAACAAGAACAAAGTGAGGAGCAAGAGGAACCGATGGCAGAGGTGCATGACTACAGGTGCAGTGCAACAGGCACAAGGTTGTGACCCAGGTAGTGTCTTTCGGGGACACCAGGCCCTAAAATTGAAGTGCTTTAAAAACCTAACCACTGGCACATGACCCTCTGAGCCATGGATGAAGGACACAGGTCAGTGAAAAGGCTAGGCCTCTCACCGACCAGTCAAGGTGTCCTTCATCCATGGTTCAAAGGGTCTTGTGCAAGTGGTTAGGAACAAGAACAAAGTGAGGAGCAAGAGGAACCGATGGCAGAGGTGCATGACTACAGGTGCAGTGCAACAGGCACAAGGTTGTGACCCAGGTAGTGTCTTTCGGGGACACCAGGCCCTAAAATTGAAGTGCTTTAAAAACCTAACCACTGGCACATGACCCTCTGAGCCATGGATGAAGGACACAGGTCAGTGAAAAGGCTAGGCCTCTCACCGACCAGTCAAGGTGTCCTTCATCCATGGCTCCAAGGGTCTTGTGCAAGTGATTAGGAACAAGAACAAAGTGAGGAGCAAGAGGAACCGATGGCAGAGGAGCAGGACTACAGGTAGTGTCTTTTGGGGACAAAAGGCCATAAATTATTAGTGCTTCAAAAACCTAACCACTGGCACATGACCCTCTGAGCCATGGATGAAGGACACAGGTCAGTGAAAAGGCTAGGCCTCTCACCGACCAGTCAAGGTGTCCTTCATCCATGGCTCCAAGGGTCTTGTGCAAGTGATTAGGAACAAGAACAAAGTGAGGAGCAAGAGGAACCGATGGCAGAGGAGCAGGACTACAGGTAGTGTCTTTTGGGGACAAAAGGCCATAAATTATTAGTGCTTCAAAAACCTAACCACTGGCACATGACCCTCTAAGCCATGGATGAAGGACACAGGTCAGTGAAAAGGCTAGGCCTCTCACCGACCAGTCAAGGTGTCCTTCATCCATGGTTCAAAGGGTCTTGTGCAAGTGGTTAGGAACAAGAACAAAGTGAGGAGCAAGAGGAACCAATGGCAGAGGAGCAGGACTACAGGTAGTGTCTTTCGGGGACACCAGGCCCTAAATTATTAGTGCTTCTAAAACCTAACCACTGGCACAGGACCCTCTGAGCCATGGATGAAGGACACAGGTCAGTGAAAAGGCTAGGCCTCTCACCGACCAGTCAAGGTGTCCTTCATCCATGGTTCAAAGGGTCTTGTGCAAGTGGTTAGGAACAAGAACAAAGTGAGGAGCAAGAGGAACCGATGGCAGAGGAGCAGGACTACAGGTAGTGTCTTTCGGGGACACAAGGCCCTAAATTATTAGTGCTTCTAAAACCTAACCACTGGCACAGGACCCTCTGAGCCATGGATGAAGGACACAGGTCAGTGAAAAGGCTAGGCCTCTCACCGACCAGTGAAGGTATCCTTCACCCATGGCTCCAAGGGTCTTGTGCAAGTGATTAGGAACAACAAAGTAAGGAACAAGAGGAATCAAAGGCACAGGTGCAGGACTACAGGTGCAGTGCAACAGGCACAAGGTTGTGACCCAGGTAGTGTCTTTCGGGGACACCAGGCCCTAAATTATTAGTGCTTCTAAAACCTAACCACTGGCACAGGACCCTCTGAGCCATGGATGAAGGACACAGGTCAGTGAAAAGGCTAGGCCTCTCACCGACCAGTGAAGGTGTCCTTCACCCATGGCTCCAAGGGTCTTGTGCAAGTGATTAGGAACAACAAAGTAAGGAACAAGAGGAATCAAAGGCACAGGTGCAGGACTACAGGTGCAGTGCAACAGGCACAAGGTTGTGACCCAGGTAGTGTCTTTCGGGGACACCAGGCCCTAAAGTTCAAGTCCAGCAAAACCAAAAGTTCCCTGACATGGTCATCTGAACACCTCTGAACCTTGGTTGAAGGAGATGGGGCAGGGAAAAGGTTGGGCTAAAAAGCCCTGTGATGGTATCCTTCCTCCGAGGATCGGAGGTATTCAGAGGAGCATGTCCAGGAACAATTTGACTTTTTTTTTCAAATTGTATCGGCACCAGTACTAGAAAAGGTGGGAGTTGCTGCCTGGAAATCTGGACTCTCTTGGGTGCTGGTCGTGGATGAGCTGGACCCTGACAGCGGTGGCCCATATTGACTGCCTCTGTAGCCGGTGTACATCTGTGATGATTGCCAGGTGGGCACCGCTGTTGGTTGTGGGGGTCTAAAAATTGGTGGTTGCAATAATGGCGTGTCCATGTGCTGTTTGATCACCTCCAGCAAAGTGGAATGGCACGCCATCAAGTTTTGGGAAGGCACCTTTTCCAAATATGGTATTAGAGACATCACAGTGTGAAAACACGGGTGTGCCTGCAATTTCAGTAGTTCCTTGCTTTGTTGATGCATTTGCTGCATCATGTTCTGCAGCTGGCCCACCGACTGATGATGCTGCGCACGCAGTTGGTCGATTTCTCCTCTGTGCATCTCATGCATCATTTTAAGCTCATCCCTGTAGTGCCCATGTACAGCGTCGAGCTCACATTGCAGTGAAGTGATGTGGGACTTGTACTGCTCCATGATATGGCCCCTGTCCTCATCTTGCAACTGCCGGGTTATGAGAGTTTGGTGGCTCTGAAGAATCCCGAGAAGTCCGGAGACAGCCCCGGACATCTCGGACTCTGTCTCTCTCCTTGTTGGGGGGAGGGTACCTCGACGCCTCACTGGTGTGGTGGTCCTCACTGGTGGTGTGGCAGCATCTTCCCGTCCTCTGGCCTGTGTCGGGGTTGCCCTGCGCGCTGGTTGTGCTGCAGTCTCTCGGTGCTCCTCACTTTGTTCTTGTTCCCCGGGAGCTTCCATAGCGGTCGATTG
This sequence comes from Hyperolius riggenbachi, assembly GCF_040937935.1. Classification (NCBI taxonomy): domain Eukaryota; kingdom Metazoa; phylum Chordata; class Amphibia; order Anura; family Hyperoliidae; genus Hyperolius; species Hyperolius riggenbachi. The sequence continues at coordinate 149,306,829 of NC_090648.1, forward strand.
TGGAGGTGCAGCTTCATCCACACTCGGTCCTGCAACCTCAACATCCAAGCTCTCTTCTCCCAAGTCATCATCAAAGGAGAGAGCTGGGATAGCTAAGGACTCCCTCCTCCTACTCCTCTCCTCGGGGACATAGGTTACATCGGCGACGTCATCATCCACCAAGCTCTCCTCACTGCTGAACCGTGCCTCCTGGGTCGGTTCCTCTTGCTCCAAATTGTCTTCAGTCCTGTAGATAAAAACAATATTTATTGGTGTGCCAAACAGCATGTGGCGTCAATTCACAGAGCAAGCAAACACTAGCAAACACTTTATCAACCGTTTCTACCAAACATTTGATAAAGCTTGTGAGAAAAGTTCGCTAGCCATGGGAATTGAGGCCAGTTTATAGCAATACATGGCCGAAGTCATGGTAGTTGTCTGCTAAAATGAGCTCTCAGTTCCTGCCCACAGTAGTGGTACTTACAGTCTAGGTTCCAGGCTTGCATTGATGAAAGACAATTGCTTGGCAAATTGGTAGTCTTTTTGTCGCTTTCCCCCGCCACTGCCACTTCGTTCGGCAAGTTTTTTCTTCCGTAGCCATTTCACGTATGCATCACGTATATTGCGCCACCTTGTCTTGAACCTTTCTCCTGTAACGACATGAAAAATTGATTTCGATTATTTCTCTTGTAGGTACATCGCAACTGGACAAACATATACATCGCTACATGTCACATTTCGTATTGGGAAGAGCACGGTGGCAGGCATCGTCGTGAGGACTTCGAGGATCCTTTGGACGCGACTGAGGGCCAGATACATGCCTGTGCCGGACACCACGAAATGGGAGGAGATCGCCCAGGGCTTCTGGACCGAGTGCAAGTTTCCTAATTGTGTTGGCGCACTGGATGGGAAACACATCCGGATTCAGAAACCCGTGGGGAGTGGCAGCCATTATTTCAACTATAAAAAATACTTCAGCATTGTTCTAATGGCAGTGGCAGATGCGGACTACAAGTTTGTGTACGTGGACGTGGGGTCGTACGGTAGTTCCAATGACTCTGGAATTTTCCAGCGTACGACCCTTTGCCGGCTGATGGAGGAAGGCAGACTGCGTCTCCCCCGTGACAGACCATGGCCTGGGACAAGGGCACCGGCCTACCCCTATGTGTTTGTGGGGGACGAGGCCTTCGCCCTGTCCGACCATGTAATGCGTCCGTACCCAGACAGGGGACTTGATGCCAGCCAGCTACACTTCAATGCTCGGTTGAGCCGTGCAAGGAGAATGGTGGAGTGCACATTTGGGATCCTGGTGTCAAAGTGGAGGGTGTTCCACACGCCCATGCTGCTGAAACCGGGCAACGCAGTTGTCGTGGTGAAGGCAGCATGCATCCTCCACAACTTTGTGCGGCAGGAGGAAAGAGAGACTCCGGAACCCCCGAATGTGCTTCCACTAATGCCCCTGCGGAGGTATGCAACCAGGCCAAGGGTAGTGTCACTGCGGAACAGGGACCAACTGAGACTTTATTTTACCACACCACCAGGACGAGGGTGAATGTTTGGTTTTTAATATGTTTTGTTGAAATGTGTTTATTTTGGAGTTTCAAGTTTTTAAGTGATTTTAAATGTCTTAATTTTTTACAATAAATTGATGTTTAATAATTGGTCATTGTGTATGTTTTATGTGCACAGGTGGGGTACATCGCAGGTGGGTGGGAGACATCACAGGTGGGTGGGATACATCAAAGGTGGGTGGGATACAGCACAGGTGGGGTACATCACAGGTGGGGTACAGGTGGGTGGGATACAGCACAGGTGGGGTACAGGTGGGTGGGATACATCACAGGTGGGTGGGAGACATCACAGGTGGGTGGGATACATCACAGGTGGGTGGGATACATCACAGGTGGGGTACAGGTGGGTGGGATACATCACAGGTGGGTGGGAGACATCACAGGTGGGTGGGATACATCACAGGTGGGTGGGATACATCACAGGTGGGTGGGATACATCACAGGTGGGGTACAGGTGGGTGGGATACAGCACAGGTGGGGTACAGGTGGGTGGGATACATCACAGGTGGGTGGGATACAGCACAGGTGGGGTACAGGTGGGTGGGATACATCACAGGTGGGGTACAGGTGGGTGGGATACATCACAGGTGGGGTACAGGTGGGTGGGATACATCACAGGTGGGTGGGAGACATCACAGGTGGGTGGGATACATCACAGGTGGGGTACAGGTGGGTGGGATACATCACAGGTGGGTGGGAGACATCACAGGTGGGTGGGATACATCACAGGTGGGTGGGATACATCACAGGTGGGGTACAGGTGGGTGGGATACATCACAGGTGGGGTACAGGTGGGTGGGATACATCACAGGTGGGTGGTAGACATCACAGGTGGGTGGGATACATCACAGGTGGGTGGGATACATCACAGGTGGGGTACAGGTGGGTGGGATACAGCACAGGTGGGGTACAGGTGGGTGGGATACATCACAGGTGGGTGGGAGACATCACAGGTGGGTGGGATACATCACAGGTGGGTGGGATACATCACAGGTGGGTGGGATACATCACAGGTGGGGTACAGGTGGGTGGGATACAGCACAGGTGGGGTACAGGTGGGTGGGATACATCACAGGTGGGTGGGATACAGCACAGGTGGGGTACAGGTGGGTGGGATACATCACAGGTGGGGTACAGGTGGGTGGGATACATCACAGGTGGGGTACAGGTGGGTGGGATACATCACAGGTGGGTGGGAGACATCACAGGTGGGTGGGATACATCACAGGTGGGGTACAGGTGGGTGGGGAACAGGTGGGTGGGCCACGGGTGGGTGGGCAACACGTGGGTGACACAAATCCATAGCAAAAGTGGAATACATCACAAGCTAAACCACAAGCCCCCCCAAAAACTTCTAGTCAACATACCCTCTGTGCCTTGCTGTCTCTTGCTCAAGTGCTCAAAGTCCTCCACATACAGCTTGGCAATTTTTTTCCACAGGCCTCTGCATTTTTTGATGTTGCTGTGGTCCGCATCCCCCTTGTCCCACAGGGCTGGTACCTGCTGCACCTGTAGGATGAGGTCTTCTGATGTGTAGGGCCTCACCCCCTCGTTATCAGACATATCGTCAGACATGTTGCTGCCAAACAGCTCCAGCATGAAGTCACTGCTGCTCCACTCTGTGAACGCTGGTGCCATGTGGTCCCCATCCAAAATGGCCACCATACCATAGAGTCTGCATAGGAAGTGTGGTATAACATCCGGTTTTTATAGCCAGTGTGTTGTGCGCTCTCCGGTTCTCATTGGTTTCCATTGGCCGGATGCAACATTCCGGCTCCGGTCCGGATACGTCAGCCGGACCAGCCGGACCAAAAAATAGCGCATGTTGGAACGGACGCCGGAGTCCGGATCCGGTCCGGCTCCGGTCCGGACGAAACGGACGCATGTGAACGGTCGCATAGACTTTCATTGCTATGCCGTGCGTCCGTTTCGTCCGGTCCGCATGCGGTCCGGCTCCGGCACGGCTCCGGCACGGCGATTCCGGATAGCAACCGCTAATGTGAACCGGGCCTAAATTTCATCTGCCATGTGCCTGCCTGTATGGCCATGCTGTCAAGGTCCTGTTGTAATGTCCTAAAAGCGTACCTAAGGCATTGCTAACAAAAAGATTTATACTTTCCTGGTGCTTCCTTCAGCCCCCTGTAGTCCGTCTGCTCCCTCACATTCTCCCGGTCCCCTCCGTTGCGCCTCTTCAAGCCCCAGTAAAGTCCCTGACTAAGCCAGTCAGGGACTACTGCCATTTGTTAATACTATAATTGTGCTTGCGCAGAATGCATGATCAGGCAGTGTGCACGGCCGGGACTGCGCATGCGCAGTGGCTCACAACCTGGCTAGATCGCGGACTCCAAAGTGGTAGAACTGAGGGGACCAGACCGACACAAAGGGAGCTAACTGGACTGCAAAGGGCTGGAGGTAAGAATAAATCCCTTTGTTTGCAATGTTTTGGGTTTACTTTAAGAGTGACATAAATAGTTTTTTTTTGCAAAGTGACATCTTTGAATCAGAAATTGTTTAAAACGTTTTTAAATCCCTTGCCTGTACTAAGAAAAAACTGATATTGCCAGTGTTACACCATTTCCATTGAAATGCCTCAGAATGTCATTTTAGTGTGTCTGTGCTTAGAAGATATCACGTTCAATCTCTCATTGCCCCTATCATGATTGTAATGATATTTGCCTTCTGCACAGCTTCCCTTGTACTAATCACATTTATTGTTGTTATCCTCTCAGTTTTATGGAACGTTTTGTCAAGTCTGTTCTTGTATAGCTCCATCATAATCACGTCCTCATGCTATACCACCGTAACCTTTTGCATGTTTAGGGTTACTAAAATAGATGACATCAACCCACAATAATATGTTTGTATGTATGTTCGTAAATGTATAAAAAACACTAGTTGCAACAGACCTCAAAAACAGAAAAGACGCAGTTGCAACTAAACAGTTTTCCAGCAGTTGGGTCAGTGTAGGAGTCAAGACTGTGCTGTGGGTAATGTTACAGCTAGCCTCACATCTAATCACAGTACCACCCTGCTACAGAGACTAAAGCCATGTCAGACAAACTATGGGGAGCTGCCAGTCTTGGCAACATGACCACAGATCATTACCACCTCAACCCCTCACCTATTTATTCCATCTTACTAAAGATGCCACCAGGGCCAGCGCTACCATAGAGGCAAAGGGGGCAATTGCCTCAGGGCCCCAGAGCTTGTAGTGGCCCCCAGTGGCTACAAGAGGAAAAACCTTATAGTTTTTGAGAAAATCGATTTTAGAGTTTCAAAGGAAAAAAAATACACATTTAAAAACCTGCCGATTTTAATGGTTAATAGCAAATCCACCTTAAATGCTAGAAACCCTAAATTTGCAGGGTATGTTAAGGAGATCATTGGGAATAAGGGGATAAGACAATTTTTCAAAAAGACCTTATAGTTTTTGAGAAAATCGATTTGAAAGTTTAGAAGGAAAAAAAGTATACTTTTAAATGCAGTAAATGTCACTTTTAGTAGCGAACCTAACGGTTGTGTAATTTTACATGCATCAAAAGAAAGAGCAATACATTTCCTGATGGGGTTTCCAGGGGGTCCATACGCAGCCGCAGCGCTTTGGCCAGGGATCGCTATACAGCCGCAATATGGCTGTATGAAGATCCCTGGCATTTTTTCCTATTTTCCCAAATTTTTTTTATGTTTAGAGTGTGGGAATTTTTTTTTTTTTTAAATTATGTGGGGTCCCCCCTCCTGAAACTGTTTAACCCCTTGTCCCCCATGCAGGCTGGGGTAGCCAGAATGTGGAGCTCCGACTGATTGGGGCTTCACACCCTGACTATACCAGCTGCAAAAAAGGTCCCTTAATGCCGATTTTTGTTCCGGGGTATCTGTTGGGGGTTTATTTTGCCCTGGGGCCCCATTGTTGCTTAAACCGGCCCTGGATGCCACTGAAGCAAAGGCCTACCAGTCAGGACTTATCAGTTTGATGTTAAACTATAATATCTGTCTGCTGGGCTGGTTTCTCTTTTTGCTGTACATCTCAGAAAGTTGATTCTTGTCTGCTTTAAGAATAATTTAAATTGTTCCAAAGCAATCAGCTGACATGTTTTGTTGTATCCATCCCATATACCAGAGACTGAGTCATATAAGAGTATCTGCAATTACCTCAGGATCATCCCAGTCATCTCCCACCCACACCAAAATATTTCATATAATTTGTAGTATAGGACTCAAGCTGGGACAAAGCAAGTTTGTACTTGCAGATAATGGGTGAGGGATTAATATGTGGCATGCTCAGAAGCACAACCATGTGTTTTTAAGGCTAGCATGTCTTATGCTTAACCCTTTGCAATCCAATTTCCTGATCACCCACGTCCCAGCTGTGCTGGGGGGGGGGGGGGGGGTTGGGTTTGACACGGGCATGATCAGGATGTGTGGTGGAGGCAGGAATCCGCATGGTCTTTACCCCCTCGCACTGGAGCAAGGAGGTAACCCAGTATTAGTGGCAGGGGAAAGGGCCAGGACCAGCTCACACGCTGCAGTTCCACCCCTTGCACACTTGCCTGATCCACATTGGGTGACGGGTGACGCTGTACTGGACTAGATCCAACAAAAGCATACTTAGTGATCAGCCCAAACGTGCCCACTTAATATTTATACTATGTGGCGCAGTGGCGGGGTATGGGCCAATGGAGGTCAAAAGTGTCAGACTAAATCCAACACTTTGATCTGAAGGGACTGATGCTGTGCCACTTTTTATCCGACAACAGCATTATCTACTGGTACCCAGATTCCTATGTTGGACTGTGTTTATTCCTACGGAGGAAAATGCCTGGGTTGGAAAGGATTTGGCGGAAACAATTGTAATGAAATTCAGATGGTGGTGTTTAGCTTCTAACACTTGACTTTGTTGCCTTCAGAACAATGCATTGTGGTCAAGAGAGTAAAGTTGTCAGGGTAAAAGGATCTGCCAGAAAGTTTATAAGCATAATCTATTCTTGGAGGTGGAAGGAGAGATGGTGAAATAGGTTTTCAGGTCTAGCACAGCATTGGTCCATACAGGAGGCTTTAACACCTATATTCCAAAGGAGTTACGGTACTTCCCACAGACATGGAAAAAACACAAACGCACCTAGTTACTGCTTCCATTGCTACCTTTGTGACTTGGAGAGTTGCTGCGGAGGAACTGTAGAAGACCAAGATTGGGGAAAATGTACAAAGCCCATCTACTACATTTGTGGATCCTGGAGACCTGGAAAGAGGATGAGTGGCAGACCAGCAGTACCTCCTTCCACAATTCCCTGTGCCACATCCCACAAGGACACACAAGACATGCTCCACATGTCCTCTTCCACACAGAGGCGGGACAAGGTCCTCCAGCACCCAAGGCTGAGACACCAAAGTGTGCCCCTCCATCCCTGCCACTCCAGCCGTCACACACTGATTGCTATTAGACTAAGAGGCGCCACAGGGCCCACAACCTCCCCAACACCTTAATATAGTTATCTGGCTTGCAGTCACTGCCATGTATCCCCTTTTCTTACTTCGTTCTGTTTCAAACACAATTAGGAATGACAGCTGAATGAATTTTGCTCCCCCTCCTACACTGCGCCCTGAGGCTGGAGCCTCTCCAGCCTATGCCTCGGCCCGGCCCTGCTTCCACAGGACTGAATGGGAGTATAATGTGGCCCCCCACCCCCATTAAAGTAAGGGGAGAGTATGCCACACCATTCTCCAAGGGCCCTAAGAGAATACTGACTACTGGAATGATTCAGAAGGCCTTCTCCTGAACACTCATACATAGCTCTGATCAGGAAGGAAGATGCCAAGCAATATCATTGTGGATCATCAACAGAGATTTGGTAAGTATTGGAGTGTTTTTTGTGGTAGGGTAGCCTTCCTACTGAAATGAATCAGGAGGTGGAACCTGAAGCTTTAAAGGGACTCTGAGCACCTCTCATGTGCATTTCTTTAAGCCAGACGACTTCCAACAAAGTTGTGCTATGACCCCTCTGGAGGAGCCTCTTGCAATGGCCATGCGTGTCACTTCCTCTTCCTGCTTCATTCAGTGATGCACTTCTCTAACGGAGAAGACAGGGGTGACCCGGAAGTTATAACATACCCAAGATGGCAGCCGCGATTCAGGCATCAAATGAAAGAGGAGAGCACAGGCTACAGAAAGGTATGCATCTTTAAGTACTCTGCAGTACTGGTCGGAGTCTTAAAGGCATGCCCATGAGAGGTGCTCTGAGTCCCTTTAAAGAGTAATTATTGTCATAATGTTTTTAAAGGCATTGGACAAAACTCTCAATCACTGTAAAATATGAGGGGGATCTGTTCAAATTTTAAGCCACTTTCTATTGACTTGATACGGTAGTCATTTTTTAATGTAGTCCGTTTTTCTGAATTGGTCAGTGTTGTGATACCATGTACGCTCAGTAGCTGACTATGCCTACATAGCTCTTACAGTTTTTGGATAGTGTACTGGTTAAGGGCTCTGCCTTTGACATGGGAGCAGAGGCGTATCTAGAGGGGTGCAGGTATGGCTTGTGCCATGGGCGCCACAGCACGATGGGCGCCATGCTTCCCCTGTGCTGTGCCTCTATGCCTGCCCCTGTGCTGTATCCCCATGCCTTCCCGTCACTCAGACCTCAGATCAGATTCATTCTGTTATCTGGGGAATTTGGCTACTTAATTTATGTATGTAGGGCGCACTTGGCTTAGTGGTAAAAAAAGAGGACAGAGAGGGAATAAGAAGAGCAATTTCCCAAAAAGTTAGTTCAGCAATATCCTGGGTGAAAAAACACAGGCAACCATAACACATGCATATGAGAAATGATGCTGTTTTTAGAGGGGAAGGGGGCTCTAACCAGAGAGCGCAATTTCAGTGTTTGCCATAGGCTCTTTTTTACCCAGATATGCCCCTGCATGGGAGACCAGGGTTTGAACCCTAGCTAGGGTTAGTACCTGTTCAGCAAGAAGTCCTAGGGCAAGACTTTCTAACACTGCAAGGTGGCCTCTTGAGTGCGTCCTAGTGGCTGTAGCTGTTGAGTCCTTTGAGTCCAACAGGAGAAAAGAGCTATACAAATCTTAGGATTATTATTATATCCCAAAGAAGAGATACCTAGTTAGCAAAATAGGATGTACAAATTTCTCCTGTATTCTGCTAGCAGTGCAAAGGGTACACACTACTTGGTATTGCTGCTGGCTTGCTGCTGAAGCTTTAAAGGGACTCTGAGCACCTCTCATGTGCATTTCTTTAAGCCAGACGACTTCCAACAAAGTTGTGCTATGACCCCTCTGGAGGAGCCTCTTGCAATGGCCATGCGTGTCACTTCCTCTTCCTGCTTCATTCAGTGATGCACTTCTCTAACGGAGAAGACAGGGGTGACCCGGAAGTTATAACATACCCAAGATGGCAGCCGCGATTCAGGCATCAAATGAAAGAGGAGAGCACAGGCTACAGAAAGGTATGCATCTTTAAGTACTCTGCAGTACTGGTCGGAGTCTTAAAGGCATGCCCATGAGAGGTGCTCTGAGTCCCTTTAAAGAGTAATTATTGTCATAATGTTTTTAAAGGCATTGGACAAAACTCTCAATCACTGTAAAATATGAGGGGGATCTGTTCAAATTTTAAGCCACTTTCTATTGACTTGATACGGTAGTCATTTTTTAATGTAGTCCGTTTTTCTGAATTGGTCAGTGTTGTGATACCATGTACGCTCAGTAGCTGACTATGCCTACATAGCTCTTACAGTTTTTGGATATCCCAAAGAAGAGATACCTAGTTAGCAAAATAGGATGTACAAATTTCTCCTGTATTCTGCTAGCAGTGCAAAGGGTACACACTACTTGGTATTGCTGCTGGCCATATTGCACACTGCAGCATGGTCCAATTTATTATATGTGAATAAGGCTGAAAAAATGTTTTATTAAATTGCCCTTTGGTGTGAACATGTACATCATGTTATGTTAAGATGAAGCCCAGGCACCACTGCTAGTATTGTGAGCATGTTTTTAGTTTGAGGCTAGGTTCACAGTGGTGCATTGCATAATGCACGGATCATATTAAGTGTGAGCTGCAATGGAGACTGGGCATAGATAGACGTTAATACAAAGCCTGCATGCAGCAAGTTAGAATAACGCAATCTGTTACAGTGCAGTACTGTGAACAGGCCCACAGAATTGTAAGGGCAGTGAGTTGACATGCAGAATTATTCTGTAATGCAACTGAGCACTGTGAACAGGGCTTTAAACTTTTTGCAGCACAGATATTGTGTATGGTATATAGCATTCCTGTTCTCTGTGTTGTATGCAGCCTATGGCTATGGTTAGTGCTCACTGGTAATAACCCTGCCAAATATATCCACTCTGTATTAAGCACACTTCTATGTAAAAAATGCCATTTAATTCAGTAGTGTATACAAGAAACAATAATTAATGCACACTGCATACTTTATTAATAATAATAATTACTATGGTACCTACTAAGTTCAGCATGATCCACAGCAGAAGCAGCAACATTCAGCAAGCAAACATTTGTTTTAGGTGACAGCAACCATTCTTGTACTACCAGTGCATGATAAAGTGCAGTTGCCGACCCACCACATTGTGCACCATAACTAGGGTTAGTCGGAAATGCCCATTTCCGCCAATGCCAATTTCCGGTTTTCTGATTTGTGATTTCCCTTTCTCTGATTTCCGAGGAGTATTGTATTTGTCATTTTTTACAATCAGAGAAAGCAAAACATGAACCGAGCCTCAGTCTGATTTACATCATTTCTTGCTTTCTAGGCTTCCATATAATGCAATACGTTGTTGGTGTGAAGATCTGTTACACGTTGTGAGATAAACAAGGATAATAGAGGCGCCAAACAAATTCTAAAATAGGTTAAAAACCGTCTAAAAGGAGGGAAATGGGTGGATTCATCTCCCCCAAGTACACAAATGACCAGGCTAATACAGCCGTTAGATATATAACTGTATTTATTTTAAAACAATTCTCCAATATTGATGCAATGCGTTTCACGGGCCAACATCCCGCTTCATCAGGCAATAACACAAGGAGAACACTGAGGGGAAAAAAACAAGAGAAAAGCGAGAGAATGGAAGGAGACAAAACAAGAAAATTAATACTAGAGAGTGCTCAGGAACTTCAACACAACATGTCATATTCTGATACAGTTTTCATAGTAACTTCTCATATTCTGATGTAGTTTTCATGGCAATCTTAACAGGAATGTCATTAAAATAAATCAAATTGTAATAATGACAAATTTGATTTATTTTAATGACATTCCTGTTAAGATTGCCATGAAAACTACATCAGAATATGAGAAGTTACTATGAAAACTGTATCAGAATATGACACATTCTAACGGCTGTATTAGCCTGGTCATTTGTGTACTTGGGGGAGATGAATCCACCCATTTCCCTCCTTTTAGACGGTTTTTAACCTATTTTAGACTTTGTTTGGCGCCTCTATTATCCTTGTTTATCTCATTACTTAGTCCACCCCTGGTGGAGGGGTGTATCCCCATTTTTCCTATCTATAGAGAGCGACTTTTTAAACCTGAGTGGGGTCAGGTGATAATTCTCCCCACCTGCTGTTTCAGTGGTTGCCTATGTGGTTGACTTGTGAGTATATTTCAATGCTATTAATTTTTTGCAATGGTTGGAATTACTACACCAGATTGGGCTCTCGTTTTTTTTTCTTTTTTTCTTGTCTTCCAATCTGTTAAACGTTAGCAAACCATTAGACACTAGGGCCTCTTTCACAGTAGGACGTTGCGTTTTGCTGCAACGTTAAAGTCACAACGCAAATTACAACGCAACGCCCCAAAAAAGTCGCAACGCAACTTAATTAGAGATGTCGCGAACCTCTGATTTTCGGTCGCGAACCTTCGCGGAAGGTTCGGTTCGCCGAAAGGTTCGCAAACCGCAATAGACTTCAATGAGGATGCAAACTTTGAAAATAGAAAACATTATGCTGGCCACAAAAGTGATGGAAAAGATGTTTCAAGGGGTCTAACACCTGGAGGGGGGCATGGCGGAGTGGGATGCATGCCAAAAGTCCCGGGGAAAAATCTGGATTTGACACAAAGCAGCATTTTAAGGGCAGAAATCACATTGAATGCTAAATTGCAGGCCTAAAGTGCTTTCAAACATCTTGCATGGGTATACATCAATCAGGGAGTGTAATTAGAGTTCTGCTTCACACTGACACACCAAACTCACTGTGTAACGCACCGCAAACAGCTGTTTGCGTAGTGACGGCCGTGCTGGACTGGTGCGCACCGTGGCCAGAGTGTAGGCCGTGGCGTTTTTCAAGCCCATATGGTCGCCGGGCTGTTGTAGCTCAATGATAGAACAATAGTGACTGTCCAGCTGATCAAATTTGGTCTGATCACAATGAAGCAACGACCTTATTATCTTTTGTGTGCCACCCCCGCCCGAGACACTCAAATAGCCGGCGGTCATTGCTTCATTGTGATACGCAAGCCCCTTCACCGCGGCAAGTTAATGATCATGAAGGGGGATGGGCACATGTACATGCCTTTTGTTTATTTGTTGCAGCCGCCCGCAGTGCAGCCAGAAAAATTAGGCAGGCATGTACACGCACCAGAAAAATTAGTGTAGCGGCCGCTGCTAGCAGCGGCCTTAAAAATTCAGAAATCCGCCTAGAGTCCTGGACCCTGTTGGTGGTGGCGGAGAAGGCAAGCGGCCTGCAGGCAGAGATGCTGTGTGTGGGGACTGACTTAGTCTTCGATTGTGCAGTAGCCCTCCGTGATCCATTCCTCATTCATTTTGATAAAGGTCAGGTACTGAACACTGTCGTGACTTAGGCGACTTCTCTTCTCAGTAACTATGCCTCCAGCTGCACTGAAGGTCCTTTCTGACAGGACGCTTGCTGCAGGGCAAGAGAGAAGTTGTATGGCAAATTGGGACAGCTCTGGCCACAGGTCAAGCCTGCGCAACCAGTAGTCCAAGGGTTCATCGTCGCTTTTCGCAGTGTCTACATCCACACTCAAGGCCAGGTAGTCGGCTACCTGCCGGTCCAGGCGTTGGTGGAGGGTGGATCCGGAAGGACTATGGCGGGGAGTTGGACTAAAGAATGTCCGCATGTCCGACATCACCCTGAGATAGCTGGAGCGCCCTGTCCTTGCCTGCGTGGACTTGGGAGGAGGAGGGTTACTGCCAGTGGTACCTTGATTGCGTTGTGCAGCCACATCACCCTTAAACGCATTGTAAAGCATCATCGACAGCTTGTTCTGCAAGTGCTGCATCCTTTCCGCCTTCTGTTGAGTTGGTAACAGGTCCGCCACTTTGTGCCTGTACCGAGGGTCTAGTAGCGTGGCCACCCAGTACAGGTCATTCGCCTTGAGTTTTTTGATACGGGGGTCCCTCAACAGGCTAGACAACATGAAAGAGGACAGGAGAGAAAAAGAGAACTTGCGCTCAAACAAATTAGCACTGGCCCTTTAACAATGCACTCGGTGCTGCTCTCGTGAACTGGATGGTGCCAGTGACTGTAAAACACAAGGGATGGGGAGACAGGAGAGCGCTCCGTAGTGCATTAAATGGGGTATGCTAAATCAATAAAAACATGTAAATCATCACACTCACATTTAGTAATATAGTTCGCCTCTGCGCCTTGAACTCGTCCCGCGGGTCGCCTCGTACCATAGGTAGCCTGGCCAGGGCAAAATGGTATGGATGGAATGAGAGGAGCGTCCGTGTAGGGCAAGCGGCGCACAGACTCTGCCGTCTGACGTCACTACCGGTTTCGGCGTAAGTCCACGCCTTCCTCAGGTGACGAACTTCATGGACGGCTGCGTATACATAGCATTGAACACTTGGCAACAAGGTTGCCAAGGGGCGGCAATTCAAAACAACTTTGGAACAACTTTATTAACACAGTTTAAAAACGCGCATTCTGCTTCTTTCGTGAAGCGCTATGCGAACTTTAAGAATAATGATAAAAGACAAGAAATAGTAATGAAAGACAAGAAATTACTCCTGCAGTTTCCACTACAGTAAATGAGCTTACTGCATAAAATAAAAATAAACATAATGATGAATATAAATTAAACTAAATGCATCAAGCCTGAGACTATAGTGTATTGCGCATGACCTAATCACAGGCTCAATGGGCTAAAAAACCCCAATAAATATAAATATAACTGGAAGCTCTGTGTCTGTACAATATCCATAAAAACTTCCAGATTTCAATACACATAATAGCATCTTAAAAACAGATTGTTAATGAAAAAAAATGTAATCCAATGCCACCTACTGGACTTTTGGCTCACTGAAACAGGACTCAAAAGAATGGTCTCAGCACAACAGACCTTACTGAAGCCAAAAGGTAATGTGATATCTAAACAATAAATAAACAAAAACCAGACTACTTAGATGGTTAAATTGACAGTTGATCAAGCCCTCATCCTTACACAAAACATGTAAATGTGATAGATATAAAATTTGCATAGCAAACCACACAATCACTATTATTATAGTTATATGCAATTTATGAACTATATAAACACCAGATCCACAATCTGGCCTAATCCTGGGACTAGTGGTCCAGCCAAGTCCAATTGTGGGCAAGGTTATCCATACTATGAAGATAACCACATGTGCCTCTATATCTGTGATGTTTAAATTGGATAGAGGTCAAATTTCTTCCATCTATACATCACTACATTTATCAAAAAAATGGGAACAAACAGCTTTTTGTATATAGAGAAGGATTATCAAAGACCAAAGCAGACTGAGACACTCAACCAGGACCACAATGACAGGGAAAACGTTATGTCATGAAACTCTGCACTTCTAATTCCTCATTCAGACCCCTAGGCGATAAAGTGTCCAAACGGAATATCCAATACATCTCCCGTTCACACAATTTTTTATATCTAAGGCCCATAGTAAAAGTGTCCGGGATACATTCCAGGCCCATAATCTTTAGACTTTCAGGGTTTCCCTGATGGTGTTGTACAAAGTGGCGTGGCACACTGTGTTTATCTGATCTAGCTAAGATATTACACTTATGCTCGCCCAGACGGGTCCTCAGTTCCCGTGTGGTTCTGCCTACATATTTCTTATTACACCCACAGTATAGGAGATAAACCACAAATTTGGTGGCACAGTTTATAAATTGTTTCAGGGGTATAGCAGAGCTGCCCTGATTTGGTATGGCTTTTGCTCTATGTTCCATGAATCCACAGCAACCACACCTATTGGAGCCACATCTGAAGTTGCCAATGATACTGCTTTTTAGCCAGGCCGTTTTTTCATTTTTCCTCAAACTCACTTGACTGGGTGCAATAGTATTTTTCAATGATTTCGCTTTTTTGAAGATTATTTTTGGTGTCTCTGGTAGAAGATTCTTTATTATAGGGTCTTGTAGTAGTATTGGCCAATTGTTCTTTATAATATTTTGAATTTTCCCAGAACTACCTGTATATTTCGTTATGAAAGCGGGCCCACTTTTACATGCTGCAGATTTATTCCGCTCACTTCTTCTGTTCTCAGTTGTATCGGTCTGTTTTTCATACTCTAATCTAGCTGATTGTATGGACTGGTCAGTGTAGCCTTTTTCTCTAAACTTAGTGATTAGAATGTTCGATTGTGCTTGGTAATCCTGGTCCTTGCTACAATTCCGCCTCAGTCTGCAGAACTGGCTTCTTGGTATATTGTTTTTCCATCTAGGATGGTGACAGCTTTCTGCATGAAGGTAGGAATTGCCTGCTGTTGGTTTAAAATGAGTACGTGTTTGTATCGTCAGATCGTGGTCAATGAAGAGTTCTAGATCCAGGAAGATTAATTCAGATTTATCAATGACATGGGTAAATTCTAGGCCAAAGCCATTTTCGTTACAGTAGGTGACAAATTCCAAGAACCTGTCTTTAGTGCCATCCCAGATAAGTAAGATATCGTCAATATATCTGGTGTAGAGCACAAGATTGGTCTTGAAAGGATGATCAGACCAGATATAATAGTGTTCCCAGAACGCCATGTATATGTTAGCGAAACTTGGGGCAAATCCCGCCCCCATCGAAGTCCCGCATTTTTGTAAATAGTAATCCCCCATAAAACTGAAATAATTGTGCTCTAAAGCAAATTTTAAAAGATCCAGAATGAATTGGGCCTGTTCAGTATTTAGAGTTTCATCTTTGGATAAAAAATGTCTTACTGCCTCAAGGCCTTTGGTATGTGGTATACATGTGTATAATGAACACACATCCAGGGATGCCCAGTGGTATTCCTTTTTCCACGTATAGTGTTTCAAAATTTCAAGTGCATGTAGGGAATCCCTGGTATATGATTCAGTGTGTTGAACAATGGGTTGTAGAAAATAGTCCACGTAATCTGATATGGGTACCATTATCCCCTCCATACCTGCCACAATAGGTCGTCCAGGTGGCTCCTCCAAGCTCTTATGAATCTTTGGTATATGGTAAAAGTATGGAATGAGTGGATTTCTAGGCTTAAGGAAAGTGTACTCCTCTTTATTAATAATTTCCCTAGTCATCCCATCATCAAGGATCGCAATCAAATCTCTTGAAATTTCCTGTGTAGGATCCTTCTTCAGTTTCATATAAACATTAGCATCACTGAGTAGTCTTTCTCCCTCTATTTTGTATTTAGAAAAGTCCTGAATGACAATGCCCCCCCCTTTATCTGCTTGGCGGATGACAATGTCTCTGTTGTTCTTTAACAACTCAAGTGACTCTTGCTCCTTTTTATTGAGGTTGTGTAATTTTTTGTTTTTGTTTTCAGTTTTACAGAGTGAGTTGAATTGGTCCATCACCACTTGATAGTATGTGTTTATGTGTGAACCTTTGGCATGTGTTGGATAAAACACTGAAGTTGGTCTGAAGTTGGTGTGTTTAATGGATTCATTCACATAGACATGATCAATTCCCAGGTTCTCATCAAGTGCCTCTAAACCTATTTCATCGAGAAATTGCCACTCATTTACTCCGGAATCCGGATTTTGAATGATATCCTGGACAGGTATTTCAACAGAATTTTGGCTCTTTTTGTCTTTAATTGCAAAAAACCTTTTTAGAGTGATGGCTCTTATGAACCTGTGGAGGTCTTTGAATAAATTGAAAGAATTCGGTTGGCACATAGGTGCAAAATTAAGGCCCTTCTGTAGTAATTTTAAATCACTTGCAGTCAGGCTGTAGGAGGATAGATTGTATATTTTTATGGTAGAAGTTCCATCTAGGGATTTTGTGCTCTTACTTTTTTTGAGCTGGACTCTCCTGCCCCCCCTGGCTCCTCGTTTTCTTCTCTTGATAGACCCCTTTTCTGTGCCATAGGGGTGTTGTGCCGGCCTAAAAAATGGTTACTGGCATGATTGTTAACAAGGTCCTGCCCTGGGTCTCTAACTGCTTCCCCAGTGAAGTCTACCCAATTTGTGAGATCTCTCTCCCCACTAGTGGCCTGACCTATGGTGTTTTCTTTTGTTTCGGAAGGCCCTGTGTTTAGATTTTTTATTTTGTTTGTCCATGCATTCTCCATATGCGCAGATATTGATTTTTGGTGTCCCAGCACATCCTCAGTGAGTTTATGAGCACCATATTTTGAAGCATAATTTTTATGCCTGAAAGGGGAGAAATTCCTTTCTCTGTAGTGATAGGAAGTTTGATGTTGAAATGTTTTGGGTCTTGCCCCACTGGCATAATAATCGTCTCTCTCTTTCTTTCCCTGATAAGACCTGTGGTTCTGTTGTCGCCCTATATATCTGTTTTCAGGTGTGTATGGTCTACCTTGCGGGTTTCTTTGTGGTTGAACCTTTCGTTGTTGCTTATTGGATCCAAATTTATATTCTCTTTTCCTTTGTATTCTTTTGGTTCTCCACCAACCTGCCTGTCCTTGGTTCTCATGTAGAATTTTGGAATGATCCGCTGTCATTTGTTTGTCATTCTCATGTGTTGTGATCAGCTGATCTACCAGATTAGGCCCTTGGTTGCCATTTTTGTTGGTGTATTTGTCCTCATTCGAACCATTTAGAAGGACATTATTGATTGTTTCTGATTGATGTCCATTATTAACATTTTCATATTTGTCACCACCAGTGATGGACCAATCATAAATATTCCCAGAAAGGTAGTCTATTTTGTCCCTCTCAAACTTTTTTAGCTTTTTATCCAATAGTTGCCCTTCAAAGTTTTTGACTGTGGTGGCAACTTTGGTGTTCCAAACCTTGTACTCAGGGTATAATTGGAAATTCTCTAGATCCTTTGTAATGCGAGGAATGGTGTCCCTCACTTTGCGCAGATTCCTATCTCTCTGCATGATGACAATTTTCATCCATTGTGAGGTACAGAGATCTGACACCATTCTCCATAAATCCAATAGATCTGTTTCCAGAAAATCGCAATCTTTGCGATTACGCATTCCTCTTGGGGCTATTTTGTGTTCCAAGTATTCAGACAGAAATGAAGAATCCAGCCATTGGGCGCATTCAAAAGTCTGTGCATCCTCCAGCTCCCTGAATAAGTTAATCATTTCTTCCATTTTATTTCGATATCCCATGGTGGTTGTGGCATCCTTGGGAGTGGTCGAAGATACATTTTGATCTCTCATAACCTTATTTGTAATTGCTGTTAGCTTTGTTCTAATGTCAATTTTTAAACCTAACCATTTAACGGATTCGTTATGCAATGTTTCTGCTTCAATATTTTCCAGAGCTTGCTCTAGTACATCCAGAGCTTCAGCCATAGTGTCTAAATTGTGGCAGCAAGTTATACCAGATAGTAGTACAGGAGAGAAAGAGAGAACTTGCGCTCAAACAAATTAGCACTGGCCCTTTAACAATGCACTCGGTGCTGCTCTCATGAACTGGATGGTGCCAGTGACTGTAAAACACAAGGGATGGGGAGACAGGAGAGCGCTCCGTAGTGCATTAAATGGGGTATGCTAAATCAATAAAAACATGTAAATCATCACACTCACATTTAGTAATATAGTTCGCCTCTGCGCCTTGAACTCGTCCCGCGGGTCGCCTCGTACCATAGGTAGCCTGGCCAGGGCAAAATGGTATGGATGGAATGAGAGGAGCGTCCGTGTAGGGCAAGCGGCGCACAGACTCTGCCGTCTGACGTCACTACCGGTTTCGGCGTAAGTCCACGCCTTCCTCAGGTGACGAACTTCATGGACGGCTGCGTATACATAGCATTGAACACTTGGCAACAAGGTTGCCAAGGGGCGGCAATTCAAAACAACTTTGGAACAACTTTATTAACACAGTTTAAAAACGCGCATTCTGCTTCTTTCGTGAAGCGCTATGCGAACTTTAAGAATAATGATAAAAGACAAGAAATAGTAATGAAAGACAAGAAATTACTCCTGCAGTTTCCACTACAGTAAATGAGCTTACTGCATAAAATAAAAATAAACATAATGATGAATATAAATTAAACTAAATGCATCAAGCCTGAGACTATAGTGTATTGCGCATGACCTAATCACAGGCTCAATGGGCTAAAAAACCCCAATAAATATAAATATAACTGGAAGCTCTGTGTCTGTACAATATCCATAAAAACTTCCAGATTTCAATACACATAATAGCATCTTAAAAACAGATTGTTAATGAAAAAAAATGTAATCCAATGCCACCTACTGGACTTTTGGCTCACTGAAACAGGACTCAAAAGAATGGTCTCAGCACAACAGACCTTACTGAAGCCAAAAGGTAATGTGATATCTAAACAATAAATAAACAAAAACTAGACTACTTAGATGGTTAAATTGACAGTTGATCAAGCCCTCATCCTTACACAAAACATGTAAATGTGATAGATATAAAATTTGCATAGCAAACCACACAATCACTATTATTATAGTTATATGCAATTTATGAACTATATAAACACCAGATCCACAATCTGGCCTAATCCTGGGACTAGTGGTCCAGCCAAGTCCAATTGTGGGCAAGGTTATCCATACTATGAAGATAACCACATGTGCCTCTATATCTGTGATGTTTAAATTGGATAGAGGTCAAATTTCTTCCATCTATACATCACTACATTTATCAAAAAAATGGGAACAAACAGCTTTTTGTATATAGAGAAGGATTATCAAAGACCAAAGCAGACTGAGACACTCAACCAGGACCACAATGACAGGGAAAACGTTATGTCATGAAACTCTGCACTTCTAATTCCTCATTCAGACCCCTAGGCGATAAAGTGTCCAAACGGAATATCCAATACATCTCCCGTTCACACAATTTTTTATATCTAAGGCCCATAGTAAAAGTGTCCGGGATACATTCCAGGCCCATAATCTTTAGACTTTCAGGGTTTCCCTGATGGTGTTGTACAAAGTGGCGTGGCACACTGTGTTTATCTGATCTAGCTAAGATATTACACTTATGCTCGCCCAGACGGGTCCTCAGTTCCCGTGTGGTTCTGCCTACATATTTCTTATTACACCCACAGTATAGGAGATAAACCACAAATTTGGTGGCACAGTTTATAAATTGTTTCAGGGGTATAGCAGAGCTGCCCTGATTTGGTATGGCTTTTGCTCTATGTTCCATGAATCCACAGCAACCACACCTATTGGAGCCACATCTGAAGTTGCCAATGATACTGCTTTTTAGCCAGGCCGTTTTTTCATTTTTCCTCAAACTCACTTGACTGGGTGCAATAGTATTTTTCAATGATTTCGCTTTTTTGAAGATTATTTTTGGTGTCTCTGGTAGAAGATTCTTTATTATAGGGTCTTGTAGTAGTATTGGCCAATTGTTCTTTATAATATTTTGAATTTTCCCAGAACTACCTGTATATTTCGTTATGAAAGCGGGCCCACTTTTACATGCTGCAGATTTATTCCGCTCACTTCTTCTGTTTTCAGTTGTATCGGTCTGTTTTTCATACTCTAATCTAGCTGATTGTATGGACTGGTCAGTGTAGCCTTTTTCTCTAAACTTAGTGATTAGAATGTTCGATTGTGCTTGGTAATCCTGGTCCTTGCTACAATTCCGCCTCAGTCTGCAGAACTGGCTTCTTGGTATATTGTTTTTCCATCTAGGATGGTGACAGCTTTCTGCATGAAGGTAGGAATTGCCTGCTGTTGGTTTAAAATGAGTACGTGTTTGTATCGTCAGATCGTGGTCAATGAAGAGTTCTAGATCCAGGAAGATTAATTCAGATTTATCAATGACATGGGTAAATTCTAGGCCAAAGCCATTTTCGTTACAGTAGGTGACAAATTCCAAGAACCTGTCTTTAGTGCCATCCCAGATAAGTAAGATATCGTCAATATATCTGGTGTAGAGCACAAGATTGGTCTTGAAAGGATGATCAGACCAGATATAATAGTGTTCCCAGAACGCCATGTATATGTTAGCGAAACTTGGGGCAAATCCCGCCCCCATCGAAGTCCCGCATTTTTGTAAATAGTAATCCCCCATAAAACTGAAATAATTGTGCTCTAAAGCAAATTTTAAAAGATCCAGAATGAATTGGGCCTGTTCAGTATTTAGAGTTTCATCTTTGGATAAAAAATGTCTTACTGCCTCAAGGCCTTTGGTATGTGGTATACATGTGTATAATGAACACACATCCAGGGATGCCCAGTGGTATTCCTTTTTCCACGTATAGTGTTTCAAAATTTCAAGTGCATGTAGGGAATCCCTGGTATATGATTCAGTGTGTTGAACAATGGGTTGTAGAAAATAGTCCACGTAATCTGATATGGGTACCATTATCCCCTCCATACCTGCCACAATAGGTCGTCCAGGTGGCTCCTCCAAGCTCTTATGAATCTTTGGTATATGGTAAAAGTATGGAATGAGTGGATTTCTAGGCTTAAGGAAAGTGTACTCCTCTTTATTAATAATTTCCCTAGTCATCCCATCATCAAGGATATCATTCAAAATCCGGATTCCGGAGTAAATGAGTGGCAATTTCTCGATGAAATAGGTTTAGAGGCACTTGATGAGAACCTGGGAATTGATCATGTCTATGTGAATGAATCCATTAAACACACCAACTTCAGACCAACTTCAGTGTTTTATCCAACACATGCCAAAGGTTCACACATAAACACATACTATCAAGTGGTGATGGACCAATTCAACTCACTCTGTAAAACTGAAAACAAAAACAAAAAATTACACAACCTCAATAAAAAGGAGCAAGAGTCACTTGAGTTGTTAAAGAACAACAGAGACATTGTCATCCGCCAAGCAGATAAAGGGGGGGCATTGTCATTCAGGACTTTTCTAAATACAAAATAGAGGGAGAAAGACTACTCAGTGATGCTAATGTTTATATGAAACTGAAGAAGGATCCTACACAGGAAATTTCAAGAGATTTGATTGCGATCCTTGATGATGGGATGACTAGGGAAATTATTAATAAAGAGGAGTACACTTTCCTTAAGCCTAGAAATCCACTCATTCCATACTTTTACCATATACCAAAGATTCATAAGAGCTTGGAGGAGCCACCTGGACGACCTATTGTGGCAGGTATGGAGGGGATAATGGTACCCATATCAGATTACGTGGACTATTTTCTACAACCCATTGTTCAACACACTGAATCATATACCAGGGATTCCCTACATGCACTTGAAATTTTGAAACACTATACGTGGAAAAAGGAATACCACTGGGCATCCCTGGATGTGTGTTCATTATACACATGTATACCACATACCAAAGGCCTTGAGGCAGTAAGACATTTTTTATCCAAAGATGAAACTCTAAATACTGAACAGGCCCAATTCATTCTGGATCTTTTAAACGTTGCTTTAGAGCACAATTATTTCAGTTTTATGGGGGATTACTATTTACAAAAATGCGGGACTTCGATGGGGGCGGGATTTGCCCCAAGTTTCGCTAACATATACATGGCGTTCTGGGAACACTATTATATCTGGTCTGATCATCCTTTCAAGACCAATCTTGTGCTCTACACCAGATATATTGACGATATCTTACTTATCTGGGATGGCACTAAAGACAGGTTCTTGGAATTTGTCACCTACTGTAACGAAAATGGCTTTGGCCTAGAATTTACCCATGTCATTGATAAATCTGAATTAATCTTCCTGGATCTAGAACTCTTCATTGACCACGATCTGACGATACAAACACGTACTCATTTTAAACCAACAGCAGGCAATTCCTACCTTCATGCAGAAAGCTGTCACCATCCTAGATGGAAAAACAATATACCAAGAAGCCAGTTCTGCAGACTGAGGCGGAATTGTAGCAAGGACCAGGATTACCAAGCACAATCGAACATTCTAATCACTAAGTTTAGAGAAAAAGGCTACACTGACCAGTCCATACAATCAGCTAGATTAGAGTATGAAAAACAGACCGATACAACTGAGAACAGAAGAAGTGAGCGGAATAAATCTGCAGCATGTAAAAGTGGGCCCGCTTTCATAACGAAATATACAGGTAGTTCTGGGAAAATTCAAAATATTATAAAGAACAATTGGCCAATACTACTACAAGACCCTATAATAAAGAATCTTCTACCAGAGACACCAAAAATAATCTTCAAAAAAGCGAAATCATTGAAAAATACTATTGCACCCAGTCAAGTGAGTTTGAGGAAAAATGAAAAAACGGCCTGGCTAAAAAGCAGTATCATTGGCAACTTCAGATGTGGCTCCAATAGGTGTGGTTGCTGTGGATTCATGGAACATAGAGCAAAAGCCATACCAAATCAGGGCAGCTCTGCTATACCCCTGAAACAATTTATAAACTGTGCCACCAAATTTGTGGTTTATCTCCTATACTGTGGGTGTAATAAGAAATATGTAGGCAGAACCACACGGGAACTGAGGACCCGTCTGGGCGAGCATAAGTGTAATATCTTAGCTAGATCAGATAAACACAGTGTGCCACGCCACTTTGTACAACACCATCAGGGAAACCCTGAAAGTCTAAAGATTATGGGCCTGGAATGTATCCCGGACACTTTTACTATGGGCCTTAGATATAAAAAATTGTGTGAACGGGAGATGTATTGGATATTCCGTTTGGACACTTTATCGCCTAGGGGTCTGAATGAGGAATTAGAAGTGCAGAGTTTCATGACATAACGTTTTCCCTGTCATTGTGGTCCTGGTTGAGTGTCTCAGTCTGCTTTGGTCTTTGATAATCCTTCTCTATATACAAAAAGCTGTTTGTTCCCATTTTTTTGATAAATGTAGTGATGTATAGATGGAAGAAATTTGACCTCTATCCAATTTAAACATCACAGATATAGAGGCACATGTGGTTATCTTCATAGTATGGATAACCTTGCCCACAATTGGACTTGGCTGGACCACTAGTCCCAGGATTAGGCCAGATTGTGGATCTGGTGTTTATATAGTTCATAAATTGCATATAACTATAATAATAGTGATTGTGTGGTTTGCTATGCAAATTTTATATCTATCACATTTACATGTTTTGTGTAAGGATGAGGGCTTGATCAACTGTCAATTTAACCATCTAAGTAGTCTGGTTTTTGTTTATTTATTGTTTAGATATCACATTACCTTTTGGCTTCAGTAAGGTCTGTTGTGCTGAGACCATTCTTTTGAGTCCTGTTTCAGTGAGCCAAAAGTCCAGTAGGTGGCATTGGATTACATTTTTTTTCATTAACAATCTGTTTTTAAGATGCTATTATGTGTATTGAAATCTGGAAGTTTTTATGGATATTGTACAGACACAGAGCTTCCAGTTATATTTATATTTATTGGGGTTTTTTAGCCCATTGAGCCTGTGATTAGGTCATGCGCAATACACTATAGTCTCAGGCTTGATGCATTTAGTTTAATTTATATTCATCATTATGTTTATTTTTATTTTATGCAGTAAGCTCATTTACTGTAGTGGAAACTGCAGGAGTAATTTCTTGTCTTTCATTACTATTTCTTGTCTTTTATCATTATTCTTAAAGTTCGCATAGCGCTTCACGAAAGAAGCAGAATGCGCGTTTTTAAACTGTGTTAATAAAGTTGTTCCAAAGTTGTTTTGAATTGCCGCCCCTTGGCAACCTTGTTGCCAAGTGTTCAATGCTATGTATACGCAGCCGTCCATGAAGTTCGTCACCTGAGGAAGGCGTGGACTTACGCCGAAACCGGTAGTGACGTCAGACGGCAGAGTCTGTGCGCCGCTTGCCCTACACGGACGCTCCTCTCATTCCATCCATACCATTTTGCCCTGGCCAGGCTACCTATGGTACGAGGCGACCCGCGGGACGAGTTCAAGGCGCAGAGGCGAACTATATTACTAAATGTGAGTGTGATGATTTACATGTTTTTATTGATTTAGCATACCCCATTTAATGCACTACGGAGCGCTCTCCTGTCTCCCCATCCCTTGTGTTTTACAGTCACTGGCACCATCCAGTTCACGAGAGCAGCACCGAGTGCATTGTTAAAGGGCCAGTGCTAATTTGTTTGAGCGCAAGTTCTCTCTTTCTCTCCTGTACTACTATCTGGTATAACTTGCTGCCACAATTTAGACACTATGGCTGAAGCTCTGGATGTACTAGAGCAAGCTCTGGAAAATATTGAAGCAGAAACATTGCATAACGAATCCGTTAAATGGTTAGGTTTAAAAATTGACATTAGAACAAAGCTAACAGCAATTACAAATAAGGTTATGAGAGATCAAAATGTATCTTCGACCACTCCCAAGGATGCCACAACCACCATGGGATATCGAAATAAAATGGAAGAAATGATTAACTTATTCAGGGAGCTGGAGGATGCACAGACTTTTGAATGCGCCCAATGGCTGGATTCTTCATTTCTGTCCGAATACTTGGAACACAAAATAGCCCCAAGAGGAATGCGTAATCGCAAAGATTGCGATTTTCTGGAAACAGATCTATTGGATTTATGGAGAATGGTGTCAGATCTCTGTACCTCACAATGGATGAAAATTGTCATCATGCAGAGAGATAGGAATCTGCGCAAAGTGAGGGACACCATTCCTCGCATTACAAAGGATCTAGAGAATTTCCAATTATACCCTGAGTACAAGGTTTGGAACACCAAAGTTGCCACCACAGTCAAAAACTTTGAAGGGCAACTATTGGATAAAAAGCTAAAAAAGTTTGAGAGGGACAAAATAGACTACCTTTCTGGGAATATTTATGATTGGTCCATCACTGGTGGTGACAAATATGAAAATGTTAATAATGGACATCAATCAGAAACAATCAATAATGTCCTTCTAAATGGTTCGAATGAGGACAAATACACCAACAAAAATGGCAACCAAGGGCCTAATCTGGTAGATCAGCTGATCACAACACATGAGAATGACAAACAAATGACAGCGGATCATTCCAAAATTCTACATGAAAACCAAGGACAGGCAGGTTGGTGGAGAACCAAAAGAATACAAAGGAAAAGAGAATATAAATTTGGATCCAATAAGCAACAACGAAAGGTTCAACCACAAAGAAACCCGCAAGGTAGACCATACACACCTGAAAACAGATATATAGGGCGACAACAGAACCACAGGTCTTATCAGGGAAAGAAAGAGAGAGACGATTATTATGCCAGTGGGGCAAGACCCAAAACATTTCAACATCAAACTTCCTATCACTACAGAGAAAGGAATTTCTCCCCTTTCAGGCATAAAAATTATGCTTCAAAATATGGTGCTCATAAACTCACTGAGGATGTGCTGGGACACCAAAAATCAATATCTGCGCATATGGAGAATGCATGGACAAACAAAATAAAAAATCTAAACACAGGGCCTTCCGAAACAAAAGAAAACACCATAGGTCAGGCCACTAGTGGGGAGAGAGATCTCACAAATTGGGTAGACTTCACTGGGGAAGCAGTTAGAGACCCAGGGCAGGACCTTGTTAACAATCATGCCAGTAACCATTTTTTAGGCCGGCACAACACCCCTATGGCACAGAAAAGGGGTCTATCAAGTGAAGAAAACGAGGAGCCAGGGGGGGCAGGAGAGTCCAGCTCAAAAAAAGTAAGAGCACAAAATCCCTAGATGGAACTTCTACCATAAAAATATACAATCTATCCTCCTACAGCCTGACTGCAAGTGATTTAAAATTACTACAGAAGGGCCTTAATTTTGCACCTATGTGCCAACCGAATTCTTTCAATTTATTCAAAGACCTCCACAGGTTCATAAGAGCCATCACTCTAAAAAGGTTTTTTGCAATTAAAGACAAAAAGAGCCAAAATTCTGTTGAAATACCTGTCCAGGATATCATTCAAAATCCGGATTCCGGAGTAAATGAGTGGCAATTTCTCGATGAAATAGGTTTAGAGGCACTTGATGAGAACCTGGGAATTGATCATGTCTATGTGAATGAATCCATTAAACACACCAACTTCAGACCAACTTCAGTGTTTTATCCAACACATGCCAAAGGTTCACACATAAACACATACTATCAAGTGGTGATGGACCAATTCAACTCACTCTGTAAAACTGAAAACAAAAACAAAAAATTACACAACCTCAATAAAAAGGAGCAAGAGTCACTTGAGTTGTTAAAGAACAACAGAGACATTGTCATCCGCCAAGCAGATAAAGGGGGGGGCATTGTCATTCAGGACTTTTCTAAATACAAAATAGAGGGAGAAAGACTACTCAGTGATGCTAATGTTTATATGAAACTGAAGAAGGATCCTACACAGGAAATTTCAAGAGATTTGATTGCGATCCTTGATGATGGGATGACTAGGGAAATTATTAATAAAGAGGAGTACACTTTCCTTAAGCCTAGAAATCCACTCATTCCATACTTTTACCATATACCAAAGATTCATAAGAGCTTGGAGGAGCCACCTGGACGACCTATTGTGGCAGGTATGGAGGGGATAATGGTACCCATATCAGATTACGTGGACTATTTTCTACAACCCATTGTTCAACACACTGAATCATATACCAGGGATTCCCTACATGCACTTGAAATTTTGAAACACTATACGTGGAAAAAGGAATACCACTGGGCATCCCTGGATGTGTGTTCATTATACACATGTATACCACATACCAAAGGCCTTGAGGCAGTAAGACATTTTTTATCCAAAGATGAAACTCTAAATACTGAACAGGCCCAATTCATTCTGGATCTTTTAAAATTTGCTTTAGAGCACAATTATTTCAGTTTTATGGGGGATTACTATTTACAAAAATGCGGGACTTCGATGGGGGCGGGATTTGCCCCAAGTTTCGCTAACATATACATGGCGTTCTGGGAACACTATTATATCTGGTCTGATCATCCTTTCAAGACCAATCTTGTGCTCTACACCAGATATATTGACGATATCTTACTTATCTGGGATGGCACTAAAGACAGGTTCTTGGAATTTGTCACCTACTGTAACGAAAATGGCTTTGGCCTAGAATTTACCCATGTCATTGATAAATCTGAATTAATCTTCCTGGATCTAGAACTCTTCATTGACCACGATCTGACGATACAAACACGTACTCATTTTAAACCAACAGCAGGCAATTCCTACCTTCATGCAGAAAGCTGTCACCATCCTAGATGGAAAAACAATATACCAAGAAGCCAGTTCTGCAGACTGAGGCGGAATTGTAGCAAGGACCAGGATTACTAAGCACAATCGAACATTCTAATCACTAAGTTTAGAGAAAAAGGCTACACTGACCAGTCCATACAATCAGCTAGATTAGAGTATGAAAAACAGACCGATACAACTGAGAACAGAAGAAGTGAGCGGAATAAATCTGCAGCATGTAAAAGTGGGCCCGCTTTCATAACGAAATATACAGGTAGTTCTGGGAAAATTCAAAATATTATAAAGAACAATTGGCCAATACTACTACAAGACCCTATAATAAAGAATCTTCTACCAGAGACACCAAAAATAATCTTCAAAAAAGCGAAATCATTGAAAAATACTATTGCACCCAGTCAAGTGAGTTTGAGGAAAAATGAAAAAACGGCCTGGCTAAAAAGCAGTATCATTGGCAACTTGTCACGATCTGTTCCTGCTGGTGACATTTGTGAACTGTATGGACTTCCTCTGTTCACCAGCAGATGTCCCCTCTCATTTCAAGAACATTGTACATTCCTCCTGAAGTTCCCTCTGTCTACCAGCAGAGGTCTCCACATTCAGGCACTGTCTCTGCAGCCTTGGAAGCGGTCACATGACCATGCTGCACAGTATTTAAGTCCAGCTCCAACAGAACACCTTTGCTAGTTCATTGATGTGGATAGCCCTAGAGCCTGTGTTCTGGTCACTGCTCCTGTTACCTGCTTCCTGATACCTGTTCCCTGTTACCTGTTACCTGTCTGCCTGTTACCTGATTGTTGGACTCCCTGGTGTATGATATTGGCTTGTCTGACTATTCTTCTGCTCACTGATTGTATTGCTTGATGTCCTGGTATCTGATCTCGGCTTGTCGACTAACCTATTGCCTGCTGCATATGTCCTGCGCTTGATTGTATATTATCCTGTATATATATATATTAGTTAGTTAGCTTAGTTAGACAGGGTCCGGGGTTCACTGTGTGCACACTGTATATATTTGGTTTGTGTATGTCTGATCGTAAGACATTTACCTGTAACCGTATTGCCAGTTTTCAATCATTTGCTACTTGTACAGTTCACTTGTATTTACGTTCATTCACCAATTGCTGCATCACTTGTGTGTGTATATATCCTGCCCTTGTAAATAAATCATTACTTTATTTCACCTTATCCCTGGTTTGGTCTTCAGTATTTCTACATTAAGTGACATTCTGCATTCAGTGCAAATCTGCATGCACTGCTCGTTACAGAATGAACTAGCCAAAAACAGTCACTTGGAAATACTGAAGGTTCATTTGTTCAGCCATGGCAGTTAACCGGACCCAGCTAATTAGATCAAGGAATATTCCTGCTACCTCCATGCTTGCAGTCATAGGAATTGAATGGACCTTCCAGCATAGTGATTTTTATTCCTTGCTAGCAGAGGATGAAGGGGACTATTGTTCTGATGACTTGTCTATATATTCCTGTGATGAATTAATGCAGATTATTGTCAAAGTTGAATCTTCTGTTTATCGGGGAGAATTTGAAAAGTCTGAGGTACAAGCTTTGCTGCAGATTTTGCAAACTCTTATAAGAATGAAAAGTCCTGTTACCTCTTGGAATCAAGCCAGATCCTTGCCAGTAATCAGACAGACTGAGCCAATTAAATCCAATCATGGTCCTGCTACCTCCATTAACACTGGAAACACATTTGTTTCAGCTATGGAGGTGGACTGGACTATTCAGCATAATAAATATTATGCCTTGTTAGCAGATAAAGACAAACATGATTGTTATAATAAATTGTCAGGGTATTCCCGTGAGGAATTAATACAAATTATTAGGCATGTTAAATCCCTTGTGCAACAGGGCAAGTTTGCGGAATATGAGGTGCAATCTTTATTGCAAATTCTGCAAACTCTTGTCACTGTAAGAGATCCTTCCGCATCCTGGACTCAAGCCAGAACCTTGCCAGTTTCCATTTATTGTAATAATTCTTCCACAGCAATAAATCAGTCTGAACCAATTAAATCAAATTATGTTCCGGTTACCTCCTCACTGACAGTGCAATCCTCAAGTTGTGCTCAGGGTAATCTAGCAGTTCCCATTAAAAGTGACTGGGACCCTCCATTTGGAAAATGGGAGATTGAGTGTCTGTTTAATGAATTGGTGGATGATTGGAGGTCATTTACTCAGTATTATGCTCAGAAAGATGAATCATTTGTATTTGCATGTATAAGATCTGCACAAATGTTGGTAAACTTGGATGCTTGCATGCAAAGGTATGTTTCCCCATTAATTGATGCATGGGAGAAAGTTCTGTCTACCTACTTCCCTTCTGCTAATCTTTCTAATGACCAGCTCACACAGTGCTCAGTGGCTAAAGTTAAACCTGCTTCTAATCACAAATCAGTTCCCCTTCAGACTGCAAAAAGATCTACACCTTGGTTAAAGCAGTATCCAGTTACATACCAAGAGCCTGTTCTCGCTTTGAAAACCGTCAAGAAAGCAAAGAATAAACGGAAATACTTTCCAACCTCATCTATTCACCATTTACTACCTGTTGCACCAGATCCAGGTGGAATCACCTTACAAACTTTGACACAAAAGCCTGCAGAACCTCTCATCCAGCCTGCTGCAGAACCTCTCATCCAGCCTGCTGCAGAACCTCTCATCCAGCCTGCTGCAGAACCTCTCATCCAGCCGCCTGCAGAACCTCTCATCCAGCCGCCTGCAGAACCTCTCATCCAGCCGCCTGCAGAACCTCTCATCCAGCCATCTGCAGAACTTTTCACCCAGCCTCCTGCAGACTGTTGCACCCAGCCTCCTGCAGACTGTTGCACCCAGCCTCCTGCAGACTGTTGCACCCAGCCTCCTGCAGACTGTTGCACCCAGCCTCCTGCAGACTGTTGCACCCAGCCTCCTGCAGACTGTTGCACCCAGCCTCCTGCAGACTGTTGCACCCAGCCTCCTGCAGACTGTTGCACCCAGCCTCCTGCAGACTGTTGCACCCAGCCTCCTGCAGACTGTTGCACCCAGCCTCCTGCAGACTGTTGCACCCAGCCTCCTGCAGAACTTTGCATACAGCCATCTGCAGAACTTTGCATACAGCCATCTGCAGAACCTTGTCTCCAGCCGCCTGCAGACTCTTGCATCATGCCAGCAGAACTTTGCATCCAGCTTGCAGAAACCTGTATTCAGCTCACAGTCTTCTTACTTTCGGTACAGCAGTGGTTAACTTCATCTCTTCCTGCCAGATCTTTGCAAACTACAACTTCTGACATGTCTACACAGTCTATAACTCTTGCCAAGCCTGCAAGGGACAGCACTTCGCTCCAGCCACTGTCAACAAGTTTGCCAGCCCGTCCAGTTGCATCTCTGCCCTCCTGTCCAGCTGCATCTCTGCCATCCTGTTCAGCTGCATCTCTGCCAACAGGTACAGCGGAAGGTCTGCTTCAGTCTGCACAGACTTTGCTTCAGCCCGCACAGACTTTGCTTCAGCCCGCACAGGTTTTGCTTCAGCCCGCACAGGTTTTGCTTCAGCCCGCACAGGTTTTGCTTCAGCCCGCACAGGTTTTGCTTCAGCCCGCACAGGTTTTGCTTCAGCCCGCACAGGTTTTGCTTCAGCCCGCACAGGTTTTGCTCCAGCCCGCACAGGATATGTTTCAGCTTGCACAGACTGTATTGGGGTGTCTACCAACGGTTCAGCCAGGTGCTCAGCCAACGGCCCAGCAAGATGCTCAGCCAACGGCCCAGCAAGGTGCTCAGCTAATGGTCCAGACCTCTGAAGCCAGCCAGCCTGTTGCCACCCTGCCTGAAGCCAGCCAGCCTGTTGCCACCCTGCCTGAAGCCAGCCAGCCTGTTGCCACCCTGCCTGAAGCCAGCCAGCCTGTTGCCACCCTGCCTGAAGCCAGCCAGCCTGTTGCCACCCTGCCTGAAGCCAGCCAGCCTGTTGCCACCCTGCCTGAAGCCAGCCAGCCTGTTGCCACCCTGCCTGAAGCCAGCCAGCCTGTTGCCACCCTGCCTGAAGCCAGCCAGCCTGTTGCCACCCTGCCTGAGGCCAGCCAGCCTGTTGCCACCCTGCCTGAAACTACCCAGCCTGTTGCTACCTTGTCTGATGCCCACCCTCTAAAGACTTTTGTTGATGCCCACCCTCATACTTTTGTTGTTCCTCAGCTCCTACAGACTTCTGACAAGAAAGCTCAGTTTTGCAGACCTCTGCTAAAGCCAAATCTATTGCCCTGGAGGGGGTATACTATTGAGCTGTTTTTCTGGAGACTTGTTTACATGCTGTCCTTCCTGCTGGTGTCTAGTCCACTGCCCTGCTTGATGACATCTGCTTCCTGGTTCTGCCTGCTGCCTTTCCTGATATCTGGTTCCTGGTCCTGCCTGCTTCCGTTTCTGATGACATCTGGTTCCTGGTTATGCTTGCTGCCTTTCCTGATGACATCCAGTTCCTGGTTCTGCCTGATGCCTTTCCTGATGACATCTGGTTCCTGGTCCTGCCTGCTGTCTTTCCTGATGACATCTGGTTCCTGGTTCTGCCTGCTGCCCTGCTTGATGACATCTGCTTCCTGGTTCTGCCTGCTGCCTTTCCTGATATCTGGTTCCTGGTTCTGCCTGCTGCCGTTCCTGATGACATCTGATTCCTGGTCCTTCCTGATGTTCTTCAGACTGCTGTGCATCTTGCCTTGTTGCCTGACGGTCTCCAGTCTGTTGTCTGCCTTTTTGCCCAATGTTTCTTGGGACCCAGGTGGATGTGAATTAGTAGTCTGGTGGAGCGTCCTGAGGCCGCTCCTCAAGGGGGGGGTACTGTCACGATCTGTTCCTGCTGGTGACATTTGTGAACTGTATGGACTTCCTCTGTTCACCAGCAGATGTCCCCTCTCATTTCAAGAACATTGTACATTCCTCCTGAAGTTCCCTCTGTCTACCAGCAGAGGTCTCCACATTCAGGCACTGTCTCTGCAGCCTTGGAAGCGGTCACATGACCATGCTGCACAGTATTTAAGTCCAGCTCCAACAGAACACCTTTGCTAGTTCATTGATGTGGATAGCCCTAGAGCCTGTGTTCTGGTCACTGCTCCTGTTACCTGCTTCCTGATACCTGTTCCCTGTTACCTGTTACCTGTCTGCCTGTTACCTGATTGTTGGACTCCCTGGTGTATGATATTGGCTTGTCTGACTATTCTTCTGCTCACTGATTGTATTGCTTGATGTCCTGGTATCTGATCTCGGCTTGTCGACTAACCTATTGCCTGCTGCATATGTCCTGCGCTTGATTGTATATTATCCTGTATATATATATATTAGTTAGTTAGCTTAGTTAGACAGGGTCCGGGGTTCACTGTGTGCACACTGTATATATTTGGTTTGTGTATGTCTGATCGTAAGACATTTACCTGTAACCGTATTGCCAGTTTTCAATCATTTGCTACTTGTACAGTTCACTTGTATTTACGTTCATTCACCAATTGCTGCATCACTTGTGTGTGTATATATCCTGCCCTTGTAAATAAATCATTACTTTATTTCACCTTATCCCTGGTTTGGTCTTCAGTATTTCTACATTAAGTGACATTCTGCATTCAGTGCAAATCTGCATGCACTGCTCGTTACACAACTTCAGATGTGGCTCCAATAGGTGTGGTTGCTGTGGATTCATGGAACATAGAGCAAAAGCCATACCAAATCAGGGCAGCTCTGCTATACCCCTGAAACAATTTATAAACTGTGCCACCAAATTTGTGGTTTATCTCCTATACTGTGGGTGTAATAAGAAATATGTAGGCAGAACCACACGGGAACTGAGGACCCGTCTGGGCGAGCATAAGTGTAATATCTTAGCTAGATCAGATAAACACAGTGTGCCACGCCACTTTGTACAACACCATCAGGGAAACCCTGAAAGTCTAAAGATTATGGGCCTGGAATGTATCCCGGACACTTTTACTATGGGCCTTAGATATAAAAAATTGTGTGAACGGGAGATGTATTGGATATTCCGTTTGGACACTTTATCGCCTAGGGGTCTGAATGAGGAATTAGAAGTGCAGAGTTTCATGACATAACGTTTTCCCTGTCATTGTGGTCCTGGTTGAGTGTCTCAGTCTGCTTTGGTCTTTGATAATCCTTCTCTATATACAAAAAGCTGTTTGTTCCCATTTTTTTGATAAATGTAGTGATGTATAGATGGAAGAAATTTGACCTCTATCCAATTTAAACATCACAGATATAGAGGCACATGTGGTTATCTTCATAGTATGGATAACCTTGCCCACAATTGGACTTGGCTGGACCACTAGTCCCAGGATTAGGCCAGATTGTGGATCTGGTGTTTATATAGTTCATAAATTGCATATAACTATAATAATAGTGATTTTGTGGTTTGCTATGCAAATTTTATATCTATCACATTTACATGTTTTGTGTAAGGATGAGGGCTTGATCAACTGTCAATTTAACCATCTAAGTAGTCTGGTTTTTGTTTATTTATTGTTTAGATATCACATTACCTTTTGGCTTCAGTAAGGTCTGTTGTGCTGAGACCATTCTTTTGAGTCCTGTTTCAGTGAGCCAAAAGTCCAGTAGGTGGCATTGGATTACATTTTTTTTCATTAACAATCTGTTTTTAAGATGCTATTATGTGTATTGAAATCTGGAAGTTTTTATGGATATTGTACAGACACAGAGCTTCCAGTTATATTTATATTTATTGGGGTTTTTTAGCCCATTGAGCCTGTGATTAGGTCATGCGCAATACACTATAGTCTCAGGCTTGATGCATTTAGTTTAATTTATATTCATCATTATGTTTATTTTTATTTTATGCAGTAAGCTCATTTACTGTAGTGGAAACTGCAGGAGTAATTTCTTGTCTTTCATTACTATTTCTTGTCTTTTATCATTATTCTTAAAGTTCGCATAGCGCTTCACGAAAGAAGCAGAATGCGCGTTTTTAAACTGTGTTAATAAAGTTGTTCCAAAGTTGTTTTGAATTGCCGCCCCTTGGCAACCTTGTTGCCAAGTGTTCAATGCTATGTATACGCAGCCGTCCATGAAGTTCGTCACCTGAGGAAGGCGTGGACTTACGCCGAAACCGGTAGTGACGTCAGACGGCAGAGTCTGTGCGCCGCTTGCCCTACACGGACGCTCCTCTCATTCCATCCATACCATTTTGCCCTGGCCAGGCTACCTATGGTACGAGGCGACCCGCGGGACGAGTTCAAGGCGCAGAGGCGAACTATATTACTAAATGTGAGTGTGATGATTTACATGTTTTTATTGATTTAGCATACCCCATTTAATGCACTACGGAGCGCTCTCCTGTCTCCCCATCCCTTGTGTTTTACAACATGAAAGAGGACATCTGCACAAAGCTGGATGCAGACATACGCTCCATCTCCTCTTGCTCTTCCTCAGTGATGGGACGCAACTCCTCTTCCTCCCTTCAGCCACGAACAATACCACCGGAACGTGGAGCAGCAGAAGCCCCCTGTGACGGCTGCGCGGTTGTTCTTCTTCCGCCGCCTCTTCCTTCTCCACAGAAACACCTTCCTCATCACCATCATCAGAGTCTGACTCCTCTCCTTCCCCATACGACTCCTCATCTTCCTCCTCCTCCTCCTCCCCCCTCTGTGCTGCCGCAGGAGTTGTGGAAACATCGGGTTCGGATGTAAATCGCTCCCACGACCCCTGCTGCCATAACTGTTCTCGTTCACGCTCCTCCACAGCTGTATCCACCACTCTACGCACGGCACACTGCAGGAAGTAGGCGTAGGGGATCAAGTCACTGATGGTGCCCTCAGCGCGACTCACCAGTTTGGTCACCTCCTCAAAGGACTCCATGACCCTGCATGCATTTCGCATCAGTGTCCAGTTGTTGGGCCACAACATCCCCATCCTCCCAGATTGTGTCCTTGTACTGTAATTATACAGGTACTGGGTGACGGCTTTCTCCTGGTCTAGCAGGCGAGAGAACATCAGCAGGGTGGAATTCCAGCGAGTCGGGCTATCGCAAATCAGGCCTCACCGGCAAGTTGTTTCTACGCTGAATGTCCGCAAAGCGTGCTATGGCCTTGTAAGAGCACCTGAAATGCCCACACAGCTTCCTGGCCTGCTTCAGGACGTCCTCTAAGCCTGGGTACTTGGACACAAATCTTTGCACGACCAGATTCAGCACATGTGCCATGCAGGGTATGTGTGTCAGCTTTCCCAAATTCAACACAGCAATAAGATTGCTGCCGTTGTCACACACCACGCTGCCGATCTCAAGCTTGTGCGGGGTCAGCCATTGCTCCACCTGTTTGTTAAGAGCAGCCAGGAGAGCTGCTCCAGTGTGACTCTCCGCTTTCAGGCAAGACATGTCTAACACTGCGTGACACCGTCGTACCTGGCATGCAGCATAGGCCCTGGGGTGCTGGGGCTGTGTAGCTGGAGAGGAGATCGCGGCACCAGCCAAGGAGGAGGAGGAGGAGGATGATGACAGCGAAGAGGTGGTAGCAGGTGGAGAGGAGGTGGCTGGCGGCCTGCCTGCAAGCCGCGCAGGTGTGACAAGTCGGTCCGCTGCGCAGCCACGTACTCCCTGCTTGCTGCCATCGGTCACCAGGTTGACCCAATAGGCTGTGTATTTAATGTAGTGGCCCTGCCCGTGCTTGGCAGACCAGGCATCCGTGGTCAGGTGGACCCTTGACCCAACGCTCTTCGCAATAGATGACACCACTTGCCTCTCAACTGCACGGTACAGTTTGGGTATGGCCTTTTGTGAAAAATAATTGCGGCCTGGTATCTTCCACTGCGGTGTACCAATGGCCACAAACTTACGGAAAGCCTCCGACTCCACCAGCTTGTATGGTAATAGCTGGCGAGCTAATAGTTCCGCCACGCCAGCTGTCAGACGCCGGGCAAGCGGGTGACTGGCAGACATTTGCTTCTTACGCTCAAATACTTCCTTCACGGACAGCTGGGTACTGCTGTGGGCAGAGGAGAAGGAACCGCTGAAGGGAAGAGGCGGTGTGGAGGAGGGTGGCTGTGAAGGTGCAAGGGAGAAAGCGGATGAAGACGATGCACCTGAAGTAGGAAGAGGAGAAGGAGGGTGGCTTGTCTTTTGTGTGCTGCTTTTCCTCAGGTGTTCTTGCCATAGCTGTTTGTGCCTTCTCTCCAGGTGCCTTCGTAAGGCACTTATCCCTACGTGAGAGTTGGCCTTTCCACGGCTCAATTTTTGCTGGCAGAGAGAACAGATGGCTTTGCTCCGATCTGAGACACACGTTAATAAATTTCCAAGCCGCTGAGCCCCCCTGGGGTGATGGCGCTACGGTGGCATCAGCAGCTGACGTTGAAGGGCATGTTGGCTTGCTGTCCATAGCTGCCAATACATGGCGCCGGACACTGCCCCTAGCTGTTTCTGAGGACGAGCTCCCTCTGCTTCTATCATGGAGTCGTCTCCTCCTACTCCTCTCTGACTCCCCCTCTGAACTGTCCCCCTGGTCATCTCCTCTACCGGGAACATATAAACATATGTGGCATCCGTATAATCGTCATCATAATCCTCCTGCCCAGCTTCACTTTCCTCAGACACCTCCTCAACTGCACCAACTTCAGGTGATTCATCATCCCCCTCCTCACACGTTACGCCCATACTATCGCCACCTAACTCAGACGTATGAGGTGGTGTACCTGCGCCTTCTTCTTGTTGTTGCAGTAGAGGCTGAGAATCAGTGATTTACCACCAAATAACTCCTGCGAAGTGTCAAATGCAGCAGATGTGGTGCTTGTTGTAGTGCTGGTGGCTGCGGGAGATGAGGTGTTCTGTGTTAAATAGTCAAGCACGTCCTGATCTTGGGAAGTGATGGCACGTGCCTTCTTCTGAGCACTGTATTTTGGGCCAGGTCCGCACGAAATCACAGCAATACCACCTCGCACAGACCTGCCAGTGCCTGGTGGCCTTCCTCTGGGTCTGCCTCTACCTCTTCCTCTACCTGGTTTGTCCATTTTGTCCATCTTGGGGGGATGCTAGGTATATGCAGTGAGCTGGGTTCACTCAACACAACAGCTAGGTATATGCAGTGAGGTGAGTTCACTGAACACAACAGGTAGTTAGATGCAGTGAGCTGGGTTCACTAAACACAACAGGTAGTTAGATGCAGTGAGGTGGGTTCACTCAACACAACAGCTAGGTATATGCAGTGAGGTGGGTTCACAAAACACAACAGGTAGTTAAATGCAGTGAGCTGAGTTCACTCAACACAAAGCTAGGTACAGTGGAGGAAATAATTATTTGACCCCTCACTGATTTTGTAAGTTTGTCCAATGACAAAGAAATGAAAAGTCTCAGAACAGTATCATTTCAATGGTAGGTTTATTTTAACAGTGGCAGATATTATTATTATTATTATTATTTAGTATTTATATAGCGCTGACATATTACGCAGCGCTGTACAGTGTATATATATCTTGTCACTAACTGTCTCTCAAAGGAGCTCAAAATCTACTATTATCATATGTCTATATTATGTAGTGTAAGTACTGTAGTCTAGGGCCAATTTTTAGTTGGAGCCAATTAACTTATCCGTATGTTTTTGAAATGTGGGAGGAAACCGGGGTGCCCAGAGGAAACCCACGCAGACACGGAGAGAACATACAAACTCTTTGCAGATAGTGCCCTGGCTGGGATTCAAACCAGGGACCCAGCGCTGCAAGGCGAGAGAGCTAACCACTACGCCACCGTGCTGCACATCAAAAGGAAAATCGAAAAAATAACCTTAAATAAAAGATAGCAACTGGTTTGCATTTCATTGAGTGAAATAAGTTTTTGAACCCTCTAACAATAAAAGACTTAATACTTAGTGGAAAAACCCTTGTTTGCAAGCACAGAGGTCAAACGTTTCTTGTAATTGATGACCAAGTTTGCACACATTTTAGGAGGAATGTTGGTCCACTCCTCTTTGCAGATCATCTCTAAATCCCTAAGGTTTCGAGGCTGTCTCTGTGCAACTCTGAGCTTAAGCTCCCTCCATAGGTTTTCTATTGGATTAAGGTCCGAAGACTGACTAGGCCACTCCATGACCTTAATGTGCTTCTTCTTGAGCCACTCCTTTGTTGCCTTTGCTGTATGTTTTGGGTCATTGTCATGCTGGAACACCCATCCACGACCCATTTTCAGTTTCCTGGCAGAGGGAAGGAGGTTGTCGTTCAGGATTTCACGATACATGGCTCCGTCCATTTTCCCGTTAATGCGATTAAGTTGTCCTGTGCCCTTAGCAGAAAAACACCCCCAAAGCAAAATGTTTCCACCCCCATGCTTGACTGTGGGGACGGTGTTTTGGGGGTCATAGGCAGCATTTTTCTTCCTCCAAACACAGCGAGTTGAGTTAATGCCAAAGAGCTCTATTTTGGTCTCCTCAGACCACAGCACCTTCTCCCAGTCACTCACAGAATCATTCAGGTGTTCATTGGCAAACTTCAGACGGGCCTGCACATGTGCCTTCTTGAGCAGGGGGACCTTGCGAGCCCTGCAGGATTTTAATCCATTGCGGTGTAATGTGTTTCCAATGGTTTTCTTGGTGACTGTGGTCCCTGCTAATTTGAGGTCATTCACTAACTCCTCCCGTTTAGTTCTAGGATGCTTTTTCACCTTTCTGAGGTCATTCACTAACTCCTCCCGTGTAGTTCTAGGATGCTTTTTCACCTTTCTCAGAACCATTGACACCCCACGAGGTGAGATCTTGCGTGGAGCCCCAGAGCGAGGTCGATTGATGGTCATTTTGTGCTCCTTCCATTTTCGAACAATCGCACCAACAGTTGTCACCTTCTCTCCCAGCTTCTTGATAATGGTTTTGTAGCCCATTCCAGCCTTGTGCAGGTCTACAATTTTGTCTCTGACATCCTTGGACAGCTCTTTGGTCTTTCCCATGTTGGAGAGTTTGGAGTCTGCTTGATTGATTGATTCTGTGGACAGGTGTCTTTTATACAGGTGACTAGTTAAGACAGGTGCCCTTAATGAGGGTGACTAATTGAGTAGAAGTGTCTAACCACTCTGTGGGAGCCAGAACTCTTAATGGTTGGTAGGGGTTCAAAAACTTATTTCACTCAATGAAATGCAAATCAGTTGCTATCTTTTATTTAAGGTTATTTTTCCGATTTTCCTTTTGATGTGCTATCTGCCACTGTTAAAATAAACCTACCATTGAAATGATACTGTTCTGAGACTTTTCATTTCTTTATCATTGGACAAACTTACAAAATCAGTGAAGAGTCAAATAATTATTTCCTCCACTGTATATGCAGTGATGAGGTGGATTAAGTAAACACAACAGGTACTGGGTATGTGCATTACTGGGTAGTACAATGTGCAGCTCCCTGTCACACACACAGGTAGTCACTGAATGTGCTGGGCTGCTGGCAGTGGCACACACACTATCAATTAGCAAGGCTGTGCATGCAACAAAAGTGTCAGTTAGGAAAAAAAAAAGTACAGGATGAGCTCTGAAAAGAGCTGTTGAGGGGTGCTATAAAAGCAATAATAACCAGCCAGGAGCAAGCTAAGCAGCCAAGAACCTAACTAATCTGTCCCTAGAAGAACAAGTCTGCAGCAGCTGTCCCTAGTCTGTCTCTAGCAGGCACACGAGTGAGGCTAATGGCCGCTGCAGCCTGCCTTATATAAGGGGGGGGGGGCTCCAGGGCTTAGTGTAGCCTGAATGGCTACAATGTGCCTGCTGACTGTGATGCAGAGGGTCAAAGTTGACCCTCATAGTGCATTGTGGGGCGAATCGAACTTCCACAAAAGTTCACTTGGTCCCGGCGAACGCGAACCCCCAAAGTTCGCCTGGAACCGTTCGCCGGCGAACCGTTCGCTACATCTCTAAACTTAATGCCCCGTTATCGTCGCATACAGTAGAGCATACAGGCAATGAAAATTATGCTTCCAAGTCATTACTGAGCATGTGCAAACAGTCCAACGCAGCTAATAACGTGTATAACACACAGCATGCATGCTACATGTTACACACAAACGCAACATGTGCACTGTGAATGTCGCACAGACTTAGTATTCTTGTGCGTTAGTCTGCGTTTAAACATTTTCTAACGTGCGACTTTAACGTCGCACTGTGAAAGAGGCCTAAGGCTAGGTTCACAGCGCTCAGTTGTATAACGCACATGTTATAATGAATATGAACTGCAATGGAGACTGGACATAGACTTTAATACAAAGCAGCGAGTTAGAATGCAACGCAGTACTGTGAACAGCCCCATAGACTTGTATGGGCAGTGAGTTGTCATGCAGAATTATTCTGCAACACAACTGAGCACTGTGAACGGGGCCTCAATGAATTTTGAACATTGATCCAGGCTAATTTTATTTCCAGTCATATAATGTAAAAGTATTATATGCAGTCATGGCCTATTTATCATTAGAACAGACAGGAACACATTACTAAACATGTTGGCTAATTCCATTGAAAAAAAAAAAAAGTTCTACATTTGGAAAGAATGTGAGCCTGGAGACTGAGTATTAAAATCTTGTAGCCATCCCCGTCATCTTGCTTCATGGCCTTTATCAGCACTAAGCTATAATTAAGTAAAGGATACAGTGTACCTGAATCTCTCTCACTCATTGTCTGAGATGATTAATGAGCAGCATGCAGTGAGAATTCCGCTGCCAAGACTCTTCTTTAACGCTAAATAAATTTGCATCTCATAAATCATATCATGTGGAAAATTAAAGGGGCGAGGCACCAGGCCAATGACAGCAATCTTCAGCACAATAGCCATGTTTTCGTCCTCTTTGCTATCTATTCCTGCAGTAAACACGCAACACAGCCTGCATCACAACTGCAGACAGTAACTACATTTCTGCTGTAAATAGTCAAGATCAATTTTCTAGTGACTATGTTTTTTTTTAATAGGCTAAATTAGGATAATACATGCAGTTATGGGTCTACTTTCATTTTAAATATTTGTCCTTAGAAATCTTATATTACGCACTGCTTCTTCTCTAGGGACCCTCTAACTAATTGGGTAACAGTAAATCCCCACTGGGGAAAATGGCAGCCGTACACATTAATGTGCACAAGGAAAACAAGCCTCTTCATTTAGGTGATACTTTAAGGTAATTGATGAGAGGGTTACTTTTTTTTCACTGATATATTTTCACCATCTAATACAACCTACCATTCTAGCCTCAGGAAGTGTGTTCTTTTGAGTTTCATAAAAAAGCAACATTTAAAAAAAACAAAAATACGATAAAAAAGTGCTCTACGTCACCGTAATCCATTTTATATGTAGCAATGCTAATGTACTTGTGCTTGTATGTGCATTACATATGTATCTTTGTTAATGTATGTGTGTTTTTATGGAACCTAAACATTTTTCACTTGATATCATCTCTGCCCTGTTCTATGTACCTACAAAACATTGTTTTACTAATTCTCGTTACTATTTAACCTTCCTGGCCAGAGCTGCAATACATGTCGTCTCTTTCTGCACCATGGGAGCTGACATCCATATTTCTGCAATTTCTGAAAACTACCTGCATTTGCCATCTTCAGCAACATCCACAAGCTTAGCTTGTCCACAGATTCAGCAGCCTTTATCTTCTCAAAACAGCTGGAGATGTGCAGCCACACGGTGCGTGTGGCTGCTGACAGCTACTCTTTGAACAACGCAGGCAAAGACTACAAGCAAGCGGACAAGACTCCAGATGATACTAGCTTCAATTCACATGACAAGATTCTGCAAACAAGCTGATAGGACATGCCGAGCAACGCTAAAGAGTTGACATTTTGCCAACAACAGTAGAAAAGGGAGTAAATCAAGACTGGGTTTCCTGAGAAGAACCCCAAAATTAAGATTAAAGATATTTACACACTCCAGATTAAACTCAGCTGAGGTGGCCGATGATGACTACTTCCACTGAGAATGAGAATTTAACGTGTGTACAGCAGCC
This sequence comes from Hyperolius riggenbachi, assembly GCF_040937935.1. Taxonomy (NCBI): domain Eukaryota; kingdom Metazoa; phylum Chordata; class Amphibia; order Anura; family Hyperoliidae; genus Hyperolius; species Hyperolius riggenbachi. The sequence goes on from NC_090648.1 coordinate 149,349,843, forward strand.
CCCAATCTCAATCAATGCATGAGCAGGTGAACAGGGGGTCTCAGCTGATTGTCTCAGCTGATCAGTGAGTCAATCCAGGTATCAAGTCTCTTTTCTTCTCTGGGGACACACCTCGTAAGTGTGTACCAGCCTTTAGAAAAAATATGACCACACCCATATGGTTTATTGACTCCAATTTGGCACATTGGATAAATAGGCAAGAGATCTGATGAACTCTTACAGTATATAGCAATGTGTTGTCCTCTTATCAAGGGGTTGATGATATACCATCAGAAATCTGATTAATTGCATCACCCCATCTCCTTTTTAAACATCATAGATGTGGAGTATAAGCGCTGTCTTTAACATTGCTTATTTTCTGGTGGGGGAGGGGGTGGGTGGTCATTGAACACTGATAAAATCCACATGGGTTGGTTTTGGTCCCAGGGTGAAGCTGCTGGTGAGTTGGGCACAGGGCAAGCTGAATGATGGTTCTCCCTGCTGTCGCTAAACTCCTTGCGGGACCCCTGAATTATTCTTAAAGGGAACCAGAGATGAACGTTTCACACAAAATAAACATATCAGTTGATAGCTTATAAAGAATAAATGCTCTATCTGATAATTTTGCCGCTCTGGTGTGCCTTTTTTAGTGTTTTTTATCCATTATTGCTCCAGGAAAAATCAAATATGGCCGCCGGCTCACATCCCTTCTGCTTCCGGGTTATGAGTTGTTCTGGATGTGCTGTCTAGGCTATATGAGACTAGGCTGCTATCTAGGCTAAATGCAGCCTTTCATCTATGTGCTTTCATTTTGGTATGATGTACAGCTGCCTGTAGGAAGTGTCTCTCATAGGAATGAAACTGCAGTCATCATCAGTATCTAGTGCACACAGAGCACACAGGGATCATATTGCAGCCACAGAGCTTCTCTCTCAGCAGGAGCAGCCCCTCCCATGTCATCACAGCTCTCAGTATGCAAAGCAGGAAATCTAAGCCAGGAGGGGGAAGGCTTGGGCTTGAAAAGACAACACAGAAGAGTGACTCAGCTATAATGATTCCAGGTCAAACCTCTACTGAATAGTCAGTGGATTCTTATCACAGTTGCTAATAGACTAATTAAGCAGATAACAATGAAACTAAAAGCAGGGTAGGTGTTTACTGTCATGTTCCCACTGATAAATGTAATAAAATACATGAGGGAGCTTTGTCTCTGGTTCTCTTTAAGCACCCCACGCAGCATGTCATTGCTGCTATGGGGCGCCTAGTTTCAGCACCGTGCACCAAAACCACCTGCTTCACTTCCTGGCCAACAACACTTCATAGTGGAAAGGACCCACCACAGATATAACTGAATGAGCTTGAAGACTTCAAAGTGATCTCTGTGGGTGAATGGGCAGAATGATAAACCTCTATTCAATAAAGATTTATGAGGTGCACCAAGAGAAAATCCCAACAGGTTTATGATATTATTGTTAATTTCATGAACAGTTTTTTCACCGTCTACATTATCTCTCCCTATTTGTAATTCTTGCTCTTTGCTTCTCTTGGGAGAGTCTGTCTTTTCTTGAGAATTGATTTCCCTTTGGTTTATCCAGATTCCCAACCCTCCTTTGAGTCCTTCGACCCTTGATCTACCGAGGATGTTTTTGGGGAAGGAGGATTTCTCCTCTTCTGCCAGTATTTTTTATTTTTCTTGTGACTTCCTCGTTTTACTTCTCCTCTTTCATCATTTTCGCTCCCTGATCCTTTCCCTAAAATAGTAAGGCAGGGAACAAACTTGTCTTTCAGTTTTCTGCGCGTGTTTTTTTGTGTACTTTTTCTGCATACCAAGTGTGTTTCTAAGCAGAAAAATGCATGTGTTTTTTCACAGCAACTAATGTAATTGATAGAGATAACTGACAAAATGTGCAGAATCATGATACAGAATGTCATTTTTTTTTCTGCGCGCGAAAAAAGCATTAAGTGTGAACTAGGCGATTGATTAACATCAGTTCTCAGTTTTTCTGTGGAGAAAACGCGTACGAAAACAGTCAAGTGTGTCCCCTGCCTGACTGATTTATCGGAATTTGTGCCTGACTCAGTCTCTGAGGAATTACCAGGGTTAGAATGTCCAGATTAAGAATTGTATCTTGTATGTGTAAATCCTGGTTTGTATTTAAAATACTCCCCCTTGTTCCACTGTTCCTTATCTAAGAGGAATTTTTGCCTTTAACCACTTGCCGACTGCACGCTTATACCGTGCGTCGGCAAAGTGGCAGCTGCAAGACCAGCGACGCAGTACTGCGTCGCCAGCTGCAGGCTGATTAATCAGGAAGCAGCCGCTCGCGCGAGCGGCTGCTTCCTGTCAATTCACGGCGGGGGGCTCCGTGAATAGCCTGCGGGCCGCCGATGGCGGCTCGCAGACTAAATGTAAACACAAGCGGAAATAATCCGCTTTGTTTACATTGTACGGCGCTGCTGCGCAGCAGCGCCGTAAGGCAGATCGGCGATCCCCGGCCAATCAGCGGCCGGGGATCGCCGCCATGTGACAGGGGACGTCCTGTCACTGGCTGCACAGGACGGATAGCGTCCTGTGCAGCCCGGATCACCGGGGGGAGAGGTAGGAGAGGGAGGGGGGTGAATGTCGCCGCGGAGGGGGCTTTGAGGTGCCCCCCCCCGCAACTAGCCTGCACGCAGGAGCGATCAGACCCGCCCTGCACATCATCCCCATAGGGGGGAAAAAGGGGGGCGATCTGATCGCTCTGCGTGCACCCTGATCTGTGCTGGGGGCTGCAGAGCCCACCCAGCACAGATCACAACAAAGGGGGGGTAAAGGGTGGGTCCTCAAGGGGTTAAGTCATTTTAATTTTTCACTGTACTGATTCTACTTTTTTAAGTTGCATGTTAAATTTCTCAAATTCAAAATTTTCTTTAAACTTTTCCATACATTCCACACTTTTTTCAATTTCCTGTTCAGTTTCAGTAATCTGGCATCGCTCTTCTTCTACCATCATTTTCATAGTTACTATCCCTCTTTTGATGCATTCCTCCTTCCATTTGGGAACTCTCAATTAAAAGATGGCTGGAGGGTTTTACTTTCTCCATGACTCCCCACGGGACTACTTGTTTGTCTATATAGATGTCAAGTGTAGCCGATGTCCATTTTTTACGTAACAACTTTAATGTAAATCCTTTCTGTTGTCTGAAGGCCTTTCGCCATTCTTTTTTCCCGTCAAGACTTTCCTCCTGGTGCACCTCACTTTCCTTGAACGTATCCACCATATCATCAACCAATTCATCTGTCAATGCATATGCCATGATGGAAATATCACATTTCTAACAATTTCCTTAAACCAACAAAAACCTAATTACGTTGCCTGTAGTGATGAACATTCAAAGTGATAATCACTATATAGAGAGGACCTGGTTCACATAAAAATGTACAATGCAAAGCTCCAAAAAAGTTACATATGAACTCAGTCTATTTGCACTTGGTGATAAAGCCCAGGTAGGGGGGGTTAAGCGCCTCCAAAAACATTGCACGTCACATCAAAAAATGAGGAAATTATTGCTCTTTGTCATTTTAACAAGAAATATATTTATTAACGAATGTGCAAAAGCAGTAACCAATGGATTGATATGGTTATATGGGATAGGGCTTGGACCAGTACTACATAATATGCAGATAGCTGATGGTAACCCAGAACCACTAGGAAAGTGTAAGGCCCGGTTCGTGCATAAACTGTCAGTTCCAACAGATCCGTTGTCCGTTTGAACGGATCCGTTGCAGACAGACTTTTTTCTGGACTTTTTCAGTTTCGTTTGTATCCGTCTTGCATACGTTTTGTATCAGTTTCCGTTTTAAAGGGGAAGTTCTAAAATTAGCATTAAAGATAAGCTATTTATACACCAGAGCTCTGAATGATCTGTAAATACATTGTGGTCATTGTTGAGGAGAGAGCTTGCTGTTTGGACAATGGATCCAGTGTATTTCCACAGCTTCGTTTTTAATTTTCACATACTACTATTTGGGACGGAGGTCTGCTCTTCGCAGGAGATGGTGGGTGCACCCTCTACTTCTTGAAAGGTTGCCTCTCCACTTGGACAATCAGGTCCTAGATGCTGTATGGCCTGATGTCTTCCATCTCTTTCCAGAAATCAATGAACTGGGATGGATCCCACTCCTGCAGCACTGCTAGGCCCATGTGCCAAACAAGCCAAGATGGCCACTGTACCATAGAGGGTACACAGGAAGCAGCCAGTGTGTTGATAAGTTCCGTTTTCTATTGGTTCCTATTGCCCTGCAAAACCTTCAGTTTCAGGTCCGCAGGGAGCAACGGTCTGGAAAATTAGGGCCTGTGGCATTTTTTCGATCCGGGGACCGGAACGTACGCAATGTATCCGTACGGATGGACAGATGTGTACGGCCCCATAGATTAACATTGAATCCGTTCGCGTCCGCTCTGTTTGTACAGTATACGGTCTGGTTCCGTTCTGCAAAACAACGCTAATATGAACCAGGCCTAAAAGATGTGTATGGCTTTCAAAGGCATGAACAGAGGATTTGCATATTTTGAAGTGAAGCATGTTGGGAAACCCCAGTTGCTTTTTAAGGTGCGTACACACATGCGACTATAGTCGTTTGTAACGATCGTTCCCCGATCTTTACCAACGACGATCGTTACAAAAAACGAACCACCGACTATTAAGGCAAACGACGAACGAGCCAAATCGCTACAAAAGAAAGTTCTGTCTCGCCGGATTTTAACCAACGACGATCGTTTGCAAAAGTAGTACATCGTTGGAAACGATCGTTCGTACTAGGCTTGACATGCGCATTTCACTATTTCTCCATGGAACTTCTCATTTTTATGCGCAGGCGCAATAGTTGCTTTCTGTGATGTAACGTTCGTTCTAACGATCAGATCGTTACACACATTTTAAAACTACCTTTACTTAGGTCGTTCTTTCATCAATTAAAAGTTCGTTCGTCGTTCTTAACGAACGATCGTTGTCGCATGTGTGTACGTAGCATTAGTATGAAGTTTTTTCAATCTCGTTTCGCCCCTCACTTTCCTACTGGTTCTGGTTCACCATGACCTGTCTAGGTATCTTACAGGAATAGCAGGTAACTGACATTGTGTAAAAGCATATAAACCATGCAATCTCCATAGCCCTACCACTAGGACCACTATCGTAAAAAAAAACAAAAAAAAAAAACTGTAAAATACACGTGTACATACAATAGATACAAAATGTACATTTGTCCCAGAGAAAAATGCACTATGAATGACTTTGTTTCCTATAGCGCTGTCACTTACAGTATGCAGTAACAATCTGACATCTGTGACAGGTTTTGGACTAGCCCTTCTTCTCACTGGGGATTCTCAGTATTTAATTTACTCTTTACAAAAGTATTCCCTGGCAAGGACCAGTACAAAGATAGCATCCAGCTTGAATACTCACTGGACACCATTCTGGTAGTTGGATTGTGCCTCAACCATTCATGGTTGTTTTTTTTGTTTTTTTTAAATACAGGAATTCCTGGGATTTCCCCATTGAGAAGGACTAGTACACATTTTTACTACCTACTTTAAGGGTCAGCAGCATAGGAAAAGAAAATGATAGTGCGTTTTGCTATAGGACAAATGTACATTTAAAATGTATACATTCACGTTTTTAAATGTATGTTTCTTTGTATTAGTGACCCTTTCAGTGTCAGCACACTAAACTCTTTAAAAGGTCAGTGCAGCCAAAAGTTCCAACTAGTGGCAGTTTTCCACAAACGCTAGTGTTTGCGATGAAGTACCGGTACTTCAATCTTTGGTGAGATTCCTGGAGCGATCTTGAAGGAATGCAGTTTGCCCCTGCATTTTGCATGCAGTGCTTTACAGCCACCGCATGCTACCACCTATGCAGGGCTTTGTTGATCGACAGGTACTGCAAAAGCACTGCTAGTGGGCCCCAACCCTAAGTGCAATCTGATGGGATGAGTTCAGTATTTGTGTGACATATGCATAGAACTAGTATTAAAACTCATATGAACAATAAAATGATCCGATTTTACAGCAATTCAATAAAAAAAATTGGATTTCCCCAAAAATCAAAAGCTTTTTTTTATTTAAGCAAAAAAATCAGATTAAATTTCCCATTAGATCCCTGTAGTTAATGTATCTGGATGACACTTTTATTTGCAAAAAAATCTCTCTACTGCCTTCTGATTGTATGTTCTACCATTATCCGTCAACAGTGATGGAGTCTAACGAAGGCTTACCAGCTGAAAGCTTACTGTTTTTCTTTTAAATTAGCCAATAAATGGTATTATCCGGATTCAAGACTCTAGTCTGCAGCAATGCTTAGCGTCTAAGATAAGGAATTATACACACAGTGTTTCTCTCCCTCCTGCCTCTGCCCCCTCCCCTTACTTGTATAATCTGCAGACACAGGTTGGGGGCTGGAAATATTTGTCTGTTATCTGTCAACACAAGAGCAGCTTGCTAGCAAGTAAGGCTTACAGCAAGTACATCTGTAGGTAACTTTTCTTCCATAAACACACCATCATTTCCTGCCTCTGCCCCCTCCCCTTACTTGTATAACCTGCAGACACAGGTTGGGGGCTGGAATTATTTGTCTGTTATCTGTCAACACAAGAGCAGCTTGCTAGCAAGTAAGGCTTACAGCAAGTACATCTGTAGGTAACTTTTCTTCCATAAACACACCATCATTTGGGCAATCTGATCTGCCCCCCCCCCCCCCCCCAAAAAAAAATAATAAAAAAAAAATAAAAAAACCTTTTAAGATGGAGCCGCCACTGGATTAATGCTAAGAAGAGCTATAGAGGATAAATCATATTTGAGCCATACTTATAGAAAAATTGTGACAATTCAAAGGGGTTGACAAACGTTCAAGCACCACTGTGTCTTTGATTTCAGAATACAGTATATGTCCATGGAAAGGTACTAGCTGTCAGAGAATGAGTTAATATCCTTCTGGATTGAGATCAGGATGCTTAGCGTCACATACACACTGGAAATACGTGTTACCCTGCAGAGACCAATTTCTTTTTCCATCACCTGTGGCTCTTCTCTCCTGCAGCAGGTTCAGGCGCCAAACGCTACTGCGGCTTCACACTGAATAAACTGTAACAATGGTAGAGAATTACTTCCCAAGCACTACTATGTAGAGAGCTCCTTCTATTTTCTACACATGGTTTTCGTGTGCGAAGCCAGCTCAGCAAAGGTCTCTTGTGGGATGATTTTGCTGCTTAGATTTGCATGGTTGTCATCACTGATCTCTTTCATGTTAAGGAAAGGGAAATGAGTTGTAGAAAATTACAAAAAAGGGATGCATAAGTCCCTAATCAGCTGAGGATGCTCAGAGCACAACAGGACTGACTCTCCCTCAGAGCTCTGTCACTGCACGACAACTCATGACGTAATTGTTTATTTCATGGTCATTCATAATCATGCTTTACTTTTTTGGTATCAACAAATTTCTCCCAATACTTAAAGGGGACCTGAGCTTATGTAAAGGACACAAGGATAACACAGATTAATCCACGTTGTATTGTATTTACAGAGTTTAGCCTGTCTAATTCCCCCCTCATTTGTGACTAATCACAGCTGTAATTTGATCTCTCAGCTGGGTCAGCACAGGAATCTCGGTAGTCTTTAGCAGAACAGCTAATTTGTTAACACAGGATGTTTACCCTACGTTGTCCTATGGGCCAAGTGTGGTATATCTAATTTCCTTGTACCACAAATTCGGAATGTATGGCATCTATTCAGGCCTGGATTTACCTCACAGGAGCCTATAGGCACAGATGTTCTGGCACCTTAGACTTCGCACTCCATGGACCTACAAACCCCCGCTGAACCACACCGCAAGTGTGCTGGCTGGTCCAGCTGTCACCTCTCCCCTACTTCCCCTGCCCGGTGTAGGTAGCTGCAGTGCCCTTTAGTATTAGATAGCCAGAAGTATCCTCAATATTAAGTGGCTAGAAGTGCCTCCAAGTATTGGGTAGCCAGAGGTACCCTCCGTATTAAGTAGCTAGAGGTGCCCCTGACTGAAGGGAGGTCTCGTCAGTGGAATGCTGAGAGAAGGGTGAGTAACCTCTCATTTACACAATTACACTCTCATCAGGGCTCTGCATAGAGAAGGAGGGAGGGAGGCACTGGGGAGGGAAGTGAGCCACCTTTCCATCATCAGGTGCCTGTAGGCACGTGCCTACATTGCCTTATGGTAAATCCAGCCCTGCATCTATTATTGTATTGTGCTTTTTTGCATTGTATACTATTTATTTATACCGTGCCATGGAAGAAGTTGGGGGCTATATAAATCACTCATAATCATTGACCTTTTGGCTGTTGTGCTGATCTTCTGTCTTCCATGGGATTTGTATTTCTCGGAGTCCTGGACAGAGTGCTATGCAGATCAATGGCTGCACGCTTGTTTGCTTGCTGTGTGACACAGATCAGCATAACAGCCAGGCACTTGGCATTCTTAAAAGGACAAGGCCATGGCGTACTCCATGTTCCTTGCGTTTCAGCTTTGCTTCAAGCTCAAGGTGTATTGGCTTTATAGTGCATCTGCTTCACACGCCTGGTTTTAAGTCTCACCTCCTGAAGATTTCACAGTGAATATCATCTGCATCATCAACCTGCCTGTTTTCATTTAGCATTCAGAGCAGCGCATGCAGTCTCTAACATTACATTTAAAATATTATCAAGTAAAACAACCTGTACAAAAAGAACCCATTAACAATGCTGTGTGCCCTGTGCAGCTGCCCTGCAGGGCTTTTTGTTTGTCAGACTCTTACTTTTTAATGTAACGTTTGTTTTACATGCTGTGAGTGTCTCCCAGCCTTCCATGCCAGTGGATGCCCATCTTGCCTTCCATTATTCTGTGCATGTCTGCTGCTCTGGTGTCTGAGAGTGTTAAGTGATATGGGGTTGGATAAGGACATTCTGACCTTGTCAGGGACTGTTGGGTGAGCTGAGAGATGTGACAGCTGAGAGCTGGCGTTACTGTTTCCTTAAAGTCACATTATCTCTTGTCAGGCTGAAGGTCTACCTAACGCTACAAATATTTAGTATGCAGTATCCACTACGCAATGTCAAATGAAAATCAGGTCTAATGATCATTTCTCATGATGTCACTATCGGCTTTCAGTGCTACATCTGTTTTGGGTTAATATTACAGGCTGTGGCTGTGCAGAACTGACAGGCTGGATAAAGGCCAGACCGCTCTATCTTGTTATGGACTTTTTGCTAAAGAAGAACCTTATTTTGGTCATTCTTAGACATCATTATTTATCTTTACCTTCTTTGATGATGATGATATCACAAATAACTTAATTTTACAGTACCCAAATCAGCTGTGAGATCATTTCCCTAATATGTAATTTAAACCTCTTTGCTGTTTTTTGTAGTCATGAATTTAAAGAATTTTTTTTTTTTTTACAATATTAATTTGCCCATTGTAAAATATTTCCTCTTCCTGCTTCCCATTCTGAAATTTAGCAGCAGCATCTTTAGTCCTGCCAGATGATCTCTGCGGAATGTTCGGTTACTGAAAGTTCTATGCACTGAGGGAGATATTTCTTGCTTGGCAATTAGAAAAAGCTGTTATTTCCCGCAATGCAACGAGGTTCATAGACAGTAAACTGTCAGGACCTTTAATGGTCATGACATCACACTGTGGGAGGGGTTTCACCACAATATCAGCCATACAGACGTCTTAGTTGATCTATTCCAGAAAAGATAAAGATACAGTATATGGTGGGAAAGGGGGTAGCGGCTACTTATGTGGATGAAGTTCAAACCATCACAGAATGGTGTATTCTGTGTGCTCTGCATTAAATTGTTGTTACTATATATGGACGTTTACAACGGTATACAGTGCACACTCTATGTATTCTAAATAATTAACATGAGGGATAATTATTGGGCAGTGAAGGCTGGAACTCACTAGAAATCCAAAGTCACTAAAAAAAGATATCATTTTTATAGCAGTTTTTGCTCTAAACACAGAGCAATTACTGCAACGATTTCAAGGAATTTAATTTTGGACCCTTTATACCCTGAACAAAATTGTTCTTAAAATTATTGCCACTTAAGGCTGCTGCCGCAGGGGAGGAGGGGGGGAGTGGAGAAACAATGGGCACCCAATGCTGCTATATAGGGAGGGGAGACAAAGGTCACCTAATGCTGTTATGTGGGTGGACACCTAGTACCGATGTTCAAGGAAGGGGGGGGGGGGGGGGGTCATATTAACTTTTGCCCAGGATCATGCTTTATATAGAACCGGCCCTAGATCTTGGCCATGGCCTGTTTTCTTTATTTCAGAGTTCCTTGATCCATATTTAGGTCTGCTTTATCGCATATGAGTGTCTTCTATTTAGTACCTTTAGGCTGCTTTCACAGTGCAACGTTAAAGTCACACGTTATACAAAGTAATAATGCAGACTATCGCACAGCAACATAAAGTATGTGCGACATTCACAGTGCACATGTTGCGTTGTGTGTAACGTGTAGCAATATTTAGAAATTGCTGCATGCTGTGCGTTATAAGCGTTATTAGCTGCGTTGGACTGTTTGCACATGCTCAGTAATGTTCTTGTTTTTTTTTAAATGTGACGCATGCGCCATTTTTGTTCCATCAGTATGCAACAAAAACGGCGCACCAAGAGACACAACGCAGTTTAAGATAACGTCCAACTTCAAAACCAACATGCGTTGCGTTAGGGGCACGTTGTGCGACTTTAACGTCGCATCAAACGCAACGTCCCACTGGGAAAGAGGCCTTAAGCTACACAGGCGTGTTAGATTTTCGCTGTTATAATGATAATTTGTGGTCTGCCAGGTTGGATAGTACTCAGCTGAGCCCTATTTTAGTGCAGGATTGACAATGAACAATCATTTTGGAAGGCAAAAATCAAATGTGTAAATGTAGTTTAGAATGTCACCAAAATAGCTGCTGATTAAAAACAAGGGTGACTCTTTCTGGTGGCATTTCTATGTGAAAGAAAAAAAAATGTGCTCTTCCCAGGCTTCATGATGTATGTTTTTAGCCTAGGTTTAAAACAGGAAATAGACCCTTCGAGTGGTTAGTAATTGAATGTTATCAGCTTTATATACTGTGATATCAAATGCCATGATGTAGGCCTATTTATGTGTACCAGAACGTAGTACTTATATAATATATCATGTTATAAGACACATCATATTGAGGGAAAGTGTCATTTAATATTTCAGTCATTTAAGAGGAGTTATACTAAGAATGCAAGGAGAGTAAGTATATTTTATAGGGATGTTCTTTTGCTTGGGAGGTCCTAAAGTGGGATACAGCCATTTGGCTTCCAGATTACATCAAAGAAACACGTGTTTCCTGGAGGTGAAAGAGCAGCTGTAGCTTCACTCTGCAAGTATTCCACGAATGCAGATCATAGTGTACCAAGGCAACTGTATCAACCCCTGTAGCATAGATATTGCTGCTGCTATAATGTCAAGCAGTTTATTGCTGCCATACTCTTTGGCTTGACCACCCCGGAACTCATTGCTGTCATACCTTTGAGATCTTAAAGGACAACTGTAGCGACACATATAGAGGCTGCCATATTTATTTTCTTTTAAGTAATACCAGTTGCCGGGATATCCTGCTGATCTTTTGCCTCTAATACTTTTAGCAATAGACCCTGAACAAGCATGCAGCAGATCTGGTGTTTCTGACATTATTGTCTAATCTGACAAGATTATCTGCATGCTTGTTTCTGGTGTGATTCAAGCACTGCTGCAGCCATCAGCAAGGCTGCCAGGCAACTGGTATTGCTTAAAAAGAAATAAACATGGCAGCCTCCATATATCTCTCACTACAGTTCTCCTTTAAGCATGATATTATATTTTTGAAAACTGGAGTAAAGACACATTTGAACAGAAAAAACAATAAAAACAAGAAACACCAAGAGCCCCAATAGTGTAATATGTACTGGTAAATGGTTACTAGATAGAGTAAATATTAATACTCACAAACCAGGGTTACCATTAGGCAACCACAGAGGCGCCTGGCTCTTCTACTGACCACATATGCTATTGCTCCGTTGTTATTGCCTGATGAAGCGGGATATTTGGAGTTCATAAAATATATTGACTGTCTTTACTACAGTCGTTGTGTGTCTACTTGGAGGAGGTAAGTCCACCACCACTTCCTCTATTTACCAAGAATTTGGTTTTTAAGCTCATTTAGCTTCCTTTTATCCTTTTGGCGCCTCTGTTCTCCTGCATAACAGTTGAACACAAAGCGAGATGCCCTGGTTCAGTTTGCTGTGCAGACAGGAGATGGAATCTAATTGGTCACTGTGCATGTGGACAATTCTTTCTTTTGCTCACAAACATGTTGGACAGGTTAAGGTAGTAGAGACAGGTGTTTGATGTTCAAAGCACCATCAAACCACCATTTTTCCATTTAACGCCTCAAATGCTGTATAAGTGTGTCCTTTTCCCTATAGAGGAGGGAAGGCAAGAGGAGCAGAAGACACAGAAAATAACATCCCAAATGTTTGCTCTTGCATATGTATTTCTTGATCCCTACTATTCAAAGTATCTATAGAAGTGATTATTATGAGCACAGGATCAATAGAGAGCTAAGACTGTAATTAAGGGAGGGCCCTTCGGGGCCCCTTTGGCCCTAGGGCCCCGATGCGGTGGCTACCTCTGCACCCCCTATTGCTACGCCCCTGGTGGTTACTGAGTAGGGATGGTCAATAACATGTGAATAATTCTGTGCGATACATATGTTATGGTAATTTTATAAATTTATGCAGCTCTATGCATAAAGTGTCAATTTTAAAATGTGCATCAACTCAGAAGTATTGGCATTTTTTTTATTATACCTGTTAGTGAGTAAGAGCCATGTTACTTGGCTGACTGATGCCATAACATGTAGCTAACAGTAGACTTGCATTAAAGATGAACTGCAGTGAAAATAACATAATGAATAAGACTGCTTATGGTTTGCAATTTTCATTGATCGATTATTTAGTCATTGTTTGCCTATTATAAAGTCTTTCCTCTCCCTGATTTACATTCTGAAATATATCACTGGAGGGTGAAGATCTTTAGTTCTGCCAAGTGATCTGTATGGAATGTTCATTACTGAGAGTTCTATGCAGAGAGGGAGATATTGTTTACTTGGCAGTTGGAAAAAGCCGTTATTTCCCACAATGCAACGGGATTCACAGACAGGAAACTGTCAAGATCTTGGTCCTAACATCACACTGTGGGAGGGGTTTTAACAACCATATCTGCCATACAGACCCCCCGATGATCTATTTGAGAAAAGGTAAAGATTTCTCGTGGGAAACGGGGGAATCAGCTACCGAATGGGATAAACTGCAATCCTTGGTTAAAGTTCCTCTTTAAAGCACAACACAAGTTACCATTGTTTCTTAAAATACGTATAACCATTATTTACTGAAACTGTGACTAGAAGTAGAATCTGTGCAGAAAAATATGCTGCTCTATTAAGCACCTAAAGACGTCACAGCAGTACAGTCACCCATGTGACATGGCCAGAAATGGGGTCATTGACGCCATCTAGCTGGTTTCCAGAGAAATGCCAATGCTTCCCTTGTCCAGAGGTTCAGAGGGGTCAGACTAAGGCACTCAGGTCACCATGGAAATGTGGAATAATAATTGTTCTTTTTTACAATCGTTTTTACTGTGAAAAAAACCCTTCAACAAGAACGCCTTACTCTAAGATTATCCATCACAGACACATTACCCTGAATCAAGCAGGGTAGTGTGTCTGGGGGTGGGGCTTATTCAGGTGTTTTCCACATTTTGGAGTCAGCACTATTGAATATCAGTATGTTTCATTCTAAGTCTCTAAAAACAACTGGTTTTCACTTCTTCAGATCAAGCACACAAAGAATGCCTGTATGAATGGGGAGTGTATTCCTAGAAATATAAACAGTGACAAACGCGCATTGGATATCTCAGCTCGTTAAAGCAGCAAAAGCCTTATGAATATGCAAATTCTTAAGTGACATATCGACCTCGCAGTTCCCAGTTCTTAATGTAATTGATGTAGCTTCATCTATAGAAATCCCAGCTCATTAATTTGTGCACTTTCTCTGTAGTCTGCACTAAATGGCTTTTCTGTGTTCAACTTCCTGTAGCCAATTAGAGCACAGCTCTTCCTTTATGGGTTTGGAGGTCTTTTTATATTCATAATTGTCATGTTATAGCGGCTCCTGGAGTGGGTCCAGGATAGCAGAGGAGACTTCACCAGGAACTGTAGACTTCAATCACACGTACTCATTAACACAGTGCAAAGAGCCATTAGGGTGTACATGGCTATACAACCTAGGGCAATTACTCCAGCTTTACTGACGTCAGATACATGAAAATTGCATTCAGATTTTTGGGGGGTTTACTACACTTTGCTCTTTGTTTTATTGAATAAGACTGGATATTATAGCTTTGAAGAGCTGACTGAGCAGTAATACCTTAATGTTAAAGGACCACTATTGCGGAAAAATTTAAAATTGTAAAATTTAACATACATGTAAACATATACAGTACAAATAAGAAGTTTGTTTCTTTCAGAGTAAAATTAGCCTTAATTACTTTTCTGCTTTGGTGCAGAAGCTTGAACAGAGGCACCAAAATAGGATAAAACAGTGTTAAAACAGTTAAAAGAGGAGGTAGTGGTGGACTCATCTCACCAGTAGAACAAACAGACACAATTCTGTTATTTCATACAAAAAATTGCATTTAATAGGTATTCCTAATTGCAATGCGTTTTGCAGGCACAATCCTGCTTCATCAGGCAAATCGAGGAGAACAAACCAGTAAGGGTCTGGTATACAGCCAAGCGCCTCTTAAACCCGAGTGGGGTCGGGTCATAATCTCCCCACCCGCCTATACAGTGGTTGCCTGTGTGGTAACCCACTCTTGTGAGTATAACTGCCCTAAGTTACAGTGGGTTGCAAAAGTATTCTGCCCCCTTGAAGTTTTCCACATTTTGTCATATTACTGCCACAAACATGAATCAATTTTATTGGAATTCCACATGAAAGACCAACACAAAGTGGTGTACACATGAGAAGTAGAACGAAAATCATACATGATTCCAAACATTTTTTTACAAATAAATAACTGCAAAGTGGTGTGTGCATAATTATTCGGCTCCCTTTGATCTGAGTGCAGTCAGTTGCCTATAAACATTGCCTGATGAGTGCTAATGACTAAATAGAGTGCACATGTGTGTAATCTAATGTCATTACAAATACAGTTGCTCTGTGAGGGCCTCAGATGTTGTCTTAGAGAATATTGGGAGCAACAACACCATGAAGTCCAAAGAACACACAAGACAGGTCAGGGATCAAATTATTGAGAAATTTAAAGCAGGCTTAGGCTACAAAAAGGTTTCCAAAGCCTTCAACATCCCAAGGAGCACTGTTCAAGCGATCATTCAGAAATGGAAGGAGTATGGCACAACTGTAAACCTACCAAGACAAGGCAATCCACGTAAACTCACAGGCCGAACAAGGAGAGCGCTGATCAGAAATGCAGTCAAGAGGCCCATGGTGACTCTGGACGAGCTGCAGAGATCTACAGCTCAGGTGGGAGACTCTGTCTATAGGACAACTATTAGTCATGCACTGTACAAAGTTGGCCTTTATGGAAGAGTGGCAAGAAGAAAGGCATTGTTAACAGAAAGCATAAGAAGTCCCGTTTGCAGTTTGCCACAAGCCATGTGGGGGACACAGCAACCATGTGGAAGAAGAAGGTGCTCTGGTCAGATGAGACCAAAATGGAACTTTTTGGCCAAAATGCAAAACGCTATGTGTGGTGGAAAACACTGCACATCACTCTGAACACACCATCCCCACTGTCAAATATGGTGGTGGCAGCATCATTCTCGGGGGGTGCATCTCTTCAGCAGGGAGAGGGAAGCTGATCAGAGTTGATGGGAAGATGGATGGAGCCAAATACAGGGCAAACTTGGAAGAAAACCTCTTGGAGACTGCATAAGACTTGAGACTGGGGCGGATGTTCACCTTCCAGCAGGACAATGACCCTAAACATAAAACCAGGGCAACAATGGAATGGTTTAAAACAAAACATATCCATGTGTTAGAATAGCCCAGTCAAAGTCCAGATCTAAATCCAATCGAGAATCTGTGGCAAGATCTGAAAACTGCTGTTCACAAACGCTGTCCATCTAATCTGACTGAGCTAGAGCTGTTTTGCAAAGAAGAATGGGCAAGGATTTCAGTCTCTAGATGTGCAAAGCTGGTAGAGACATACCCTAAAAGACTGGCAGCTGTAATTGCAGCAAAAGGTGGTTCTACAAAGTATTGACTCAGGGGGCCGAATAATTACGCATACCCCACGTTGCAGTTATTTATTTGTAAAAAATGTTTGGAATGATGTATGATTTTTGATCCACTTCTCACATGTACACCACTTTGTATTGGTCTTTCACGTGAAATTCCAATAAAATTGATGCATGTTTGTGGCAGTAATGTGACACAATGTGGAAAACTTCAAGGGGGCCGAATACTTTTGCAACCCACTGTATATACTGTGTTTATGTGTGAATTACAAACATACTACATACAACATACAAAAACCCTGCTAATCCCCCATGGGGAGATGGGCTAGTCCAAAACCAGTCAGTTCTGTCAGATTTCTACTACCTACTGTGACTGCAAAATAGGAGAAAATTAATGTATAGCTCATTTTACTCTGGAAGAAATACACCATTACTTCTTATTTGTATGTGCTTTACATGTAATGTACATTTTACGATTTTTGTGATAGTGGTCCTTTAACATACCGTAATACTTTCGGCAAAAATAAAAGTGAGCAGGAATGATTACGTAGACGCAAATGATTCCAATTTGATGCAGGAGTATGCACATTTTGCATGCAAATTTGTGCAGCTTGGAAATGCCCCAATCAAATCTCACCAGGGAAGTATGTGATTGGTCCATTTTCAAGCTGTATAAATTTGCATGCAAAATTTGTACAATCCTAACAAACTTGGAATTATTTGCACCTTATTAACCATAACTGCCCATGAAAGAAATGTTTACTGCATGTTGTTCACCACTAGAGATGACCAATGAGAAGCTTATTCTTTTTACTTCATGAAGTCAGTCAGGTTAAAGGAACAGTATCGATTAACATGTTTTTTTCAGTTGAGATAGGAAATGTTTGGGAAGTTCTGCTAAGTACCGGTCTATACATTTGAATGCTTATATCTTTGTTTACAGTTATCTAATTCCTTTCACAATTTTGTGATGGCAAATCTGAGGGCAGAGTGAGCCAAGGGGGGAGGGGGGAAATTCCCTCACACTTCATCTGTTGACCCTGTGTGTGTGAGAGAAAGCTCTGCCTGAGCTCTCTGCAGAGAGAAGAGGAAATGTATCTTATGTGCAATATAAACATTTGTAATTGTGTGTGTGAAACCTGACGGGCATTTCATATAACTCTGCTCCAATATTACACTGTTCTTAGCATGGCAGACTGCAGAGATCCATCTAGGCAAATGAGACATTCCAAACGTAGCTAAAATCTACACACAATGAATTAGTTTTTACCTCTGATATTTAACATAAAATGTAGGAAAATGTTTAACCCCCCCCCCCCCCCCCACTAACATGCGCCTGGCAAACAGATGCAGGCAGCATGGCTGCAGACGGAGATTGGATTTCAAAGGAGCAGCCACAGGGACAGGTCAGGTGCGTTATTACAAGTCAGCTCAGGCAACTACAGAACATTTGGGGCCGGGGGCCACAGAAGCAGTCAGCTGGGAAGAGATCACCTGGGTGGTTCAGTGGCACGGGGCCCCCTGGAGTGGTTGGGGCCCTAGGGCAATTGCCCTCTTGACCTCAAAGGAAGCGCTGGCCCTGTTGGTGGAAGGTGTCTACATATTAATAATATACAAAGGAGAGCATCTCAAGTCGAGGCGGCAGTCATGTGGCAAATGCTGTTTATTAACATTTAAGTATTTTAGAACTATTATAAGAACCTAATCTTCTCTTACAAGCATAAGGCCTGCAGCTCACTACAAAGTGCAAAGTGCTATCAGTAACGATTTGTGGTAGTGCTTTGCAAGCGATTTTGGAAGCAGATTTCCTAGCGATTTCCCTGCTCCTATGCAATACATTAGAATGGAAATGCTCCCAAAATGCTGCATGTCCTGCGATTGTGATTTCCCTAATCGTAATTGCTCTAGTGGAATTAGTTCCTTTCACTTACATTGGCAAATCATTTAGGGAAATAGCTAGCGATTTATAGCAATCCATAAACTTAAAAAAAAAAAACACTGTAGTGGGTTCCTGCCCTCAGGGAGTGTTTCTACAACGTGAATTTTCATGTTTTCGAGTAGCTAAAATTCCCATCCCCATGAAAGTCTATGGGCTCGTTTCCCTTCCATACAAATTTTCGTTCACATTTCTTTGCAGAGAGAAAACCTGCTGCATTTTCTCGGACGCTGCACGTGCCGTCGTCCTGACTGCAAATAACGATTCTTCATGGCGCCATATGTGAAATACGAAAATTTACATACATTTTACAACAGAAGGAAAGGAGGAAGAAGTTGTCACAGATGTAGACATATGCAAAAAACTTGCAGAAACTTCACACATTTTTCTGATATTATTTGCATACAAATTCTAACACGTAGAGCATGAACCTACAGTGGAGCCCACAAAGTCCATTCAGTTGCAATTCAAATGTAGCCGAGTCGCAGCGTCTGTAACACCTCGTATGTTGGAGCTACGCATTATCCGGTGGCAGCGAACCGTGACACTCTGCGCCTTAACATCTGACTCCACTGGGGGGGCACCTGTCCACCACTGGTACCAAGTGCTACCGTAACAAGCTCCTGGCCGGTGCAAAAAAGGCAGTAAACTCACCACCTCAGCTGCCCATATGAAAGAGCCCTGACAGCCTGAGGAGGAGGGTGCAGGCAATTCCATGAAATGTGTGCCAGGAGAGAGGCTTTGAAAACTCTTGTCTGTTACCCATTTCACAGTGTGGTAACTCCTACGTTTTTCTCCAGTCTAGTTTATTTTAATGAATACATGAGTGGTCTACAGGCTAATCTTTATATGCTTTTAACTACTATTTGCATCATTTTGTACAGCACATTCAGTGTGTCTCGAGTGCTGCTTCTGCCCACAGACTCGCTCCCTTCATGGTGATCTGAATCCCACAGAGGAAGTGGAGACCACAGCCTGTCCACTACAGCTTCCGGCACTGTGAATAAGCGACCAACATTCGCCCAGTGGCAGTGGGGCTGTGAAATATGGAAGCTGAACATCAGAAAACAGGAAACTGACTGATGTGAAACCCCCCTCCTCTCTACACAAGTCAGCTTGTCAGCTAAATGTACTTTATGCACAGCACAAATAGGAGTTGTACTTTTTCACAAAATAAATGATAAAGTCCATTTGTAAATGTATGTTGGATGTTTGTGCATGCTTATATATGGTGCTGTTTCACAGAAAATGTTCTAAAACAGAATTATGGTTATATTGTGTCTGCATTTTAGTTAACTTGTATGTAAAGTTAAGCAAACTTCTCCCTTTTATATCTTTTGTTTTGAGGTGTGTGGGCTCATTTGCTGTCCGCGCCGTTCACTTGATATGCTCCCCGGTAATCTGGTTGGTTGCGCTCTCCTGCGCATTGCCGCATACACACCCCCTGTTGTGGGCCCACAGCTGGCAGCATTCTGCGCCTGCACAGTATTACTAGCAGGGTGCCCACACAGCCGGGTCACGCATGCACAGAAGCGCATAACAGGCCAGATTACCAGGGGGGATATCAAATGAACGGAGCGGCCAGAGAGAACGACGAGGGAGCCCACGCACCTCATGAGGCTGGAGGAAGCCCCAGGTAAATATAAATACTGTATTTTTTGGACTCACTTTTTCTCCCCCAAAAGTGGGGGAAATAGTCACTGCGTATTACAGTCCAAATGCAGGGAGTTCCTGACTTGTGAACGCCTGCCAATACAAACCTCCAACCCGCCACAATTACTCGTACTGTGCCCATGCAGAGGAGGACACAGGGGGACAAACGGAGGACACAGCGAGACACAATGAGGCAGAAAGGGGGACACAGAGGAGGACATAAGGAGGAAAGAGGTGGACACAGGCCCTCACCATGGAGGCACCACGTTTAGTATATATATTTTTTCCCCTGATTTTTGTCCTCTAAACCTAGGTCCGTCTTATGGTCAGGAGCGTCTTATAGTCCGAAAAATAGGGTACACCCTTTAATCCCGTCTCAGGTACACTTTAAGTGTACATGGACATTTACTTTTTGATCTGTAATTCCGAGGTACTTGACTGATGTAAAGTGGCTCTAACCTACCTTCCAAAATAAATGGATATTAAATTGCACAGTTTTGCTATTACAAACAGCGATTTCTGGAGTGCTTTCAGGCAATGCAGGTTTGGCCTTTGCATTTCTTGAATTGAAATCGCTCCAAAAATGCTGCAAACACTGTGATTGCGATTTTGGCAAATCACAGTCGCTCCTTAAGAGGCTGAACTGCGTGCTTGGCATGTAGATTTAAAGGGAACCTAAACTGAGAACGATATGGATTTTTCCTTTTAAAATAATACCAGTTGCCTAACTCTCTTGCTGATCCAGTGTCTCTAAAACTTTCAGCCACAGCCCCTGAACAAGCATACAGATCAGGTACTCTGACTAAAGTCAGACTGGATTAGCTGCATGCTTGTTTCAGGTGTGTGATTCAGCCAGCCACAGGGATCAGCAGGATGCCAGGCAACTGGTATTGTTTAAATGGAAACATCCATATCCCTCTCAGTTTAGGTTCCCTTTAAGGGTGTACTCTCCATTGTTATTCTCAGGTGGGACCTCTGCTTATTCATGTGAAATGCTGCCTAAATATGTTTGGGAAACATATTTAGGCAGCATTATGTTGGAAAGCATTATGTTTCTTTTTTGGGGAAACACTGACTAATATGGCGAGTCGAATAAATGAATGAGGAGAAGTGGTTTTTCATATATCGGTTTGGTATTTAGGGTACACTGCTGGTAGGTTCATGTACATTTGTCTCTGCCCATAATATTGCATGACCACACCCACCTTATGTGTAGTGACGCGTTATATGCGTTGCATGTGATTTGGGGGTGTGGCTGTAGGTGTGGCAGGGGGTGTGTTTAAGCGTTCCTTTTTTTCCTTGCTCCAAAAGTTTGGAGGTAAGCGTATGCAATATCATTTAGCTGAAGTTTCCAATAGTTATTTCTCACCAGCCACACTATAAAATTGTTGTAGCAACACCATTCTAGGTCACTAGAGTTGTCTAGGCCAAGAATAAGCAGTCACACATGCAGAAAGTGACGTGTTATTCCGGTGGTCTCAGGTCAGCCATTGTGTAAGTATGATTGATGGTCACAGTTATAATTTTAGCTCACGTTCTATTATAATCCAGACGGGACATTGTTTTGAGTCAGAGGAAGCAGTCAGTAGACGTTTCTTTTTCCATTATTTGGTATCAGAGAGGAGCCTTGCCAGGAAGTGTGGCTCCCTCTAATCTGGCTGCAGAAGACAGGGAACAGTGAGCTTGTATATAAAACACAGAATACACATTATAAGTAGAGGGATAATGGCTTACATGTAAGGTAGAGCTTTGTATTTTTCCAAGTGGTATACCCGGAACATTTTACTTAGCTTGCTGTCAGTCATTGGCCTTTTCCCGCTGGCAGTGATTAATTGCTAACTAATTAAAGTAGATGCAGAAAAGTGAACGTTGTTAAAACTTAAAGGACCACTATTGCGAAAAATTGTAAAATACAAAATACAAGTACATTTCTCCCAGATAAAAATACGTTATGAATTCCTTTTCTCCTATGTTGCTGATGCTTACAACAGGCAGTACAAATCTTGACAGATCTGACAGGGTTTGGACTAGTTTATCTCCTAACGGGGGAATCTCAGTAGGGATGATAAATAAGATGCAAATAATTTCTCCTTGCATTCAAATGTCATGTTAATTATATACAGCTTAAAGTTGGACCAATCAGAATAACCTCCTGTCATTTATTAGTCCTAGCTGCATAACATTTACATGAAATGTAAGTGCAAGGAGAATGTATTTACAGCTCATTGATCATCCCTTATTCTCAGCATTTACTTTACTTTTTTTTCTTCAAAAGCACTCCATGGAAAGGATCTATACATAGATGTCAGCCAGCCTGTCTTTTTTTACAGTTTATAATGATAGTGGTCCTCTGCCGTGTGTGTGTGCTTTGCTTTAGCTTCCAGTTACACGTTTAAGGTAGGATCCTAAATTAGGTTATATTTGGTCACACTATCATCACAGTGGTCATTATGGGTTACAATCTTGTAGGAGTAGAAGAGCCCTGTGATCATAGAAGCCTCCCATCCAGTGGTCTGCCAAGTGACTGGCCTGGCACTGTTAGGGCTGGTTCACACTTGCTTTAAAAACGTATCCATAGGTACGTTTTTTGTCCCAGACGAAAAACTGAGCCACGGATACCAATGTTAAAAATAGGAACAGTACACACTCAAGTTAAAAACGTATCCGCGGAATAAGTTTTTAAACCCGGAACGCAGAGTCCGGACTTGCAGCATTTTTCACGGACCCGTATACACGTACAGGTAGTGAAAATCAATGGGGAAACGGGCCTCCCTCTTCACTGACATTTTGGGACACTGGAAACGGATCAGTTTCCAGTGTCCCTTGGTGAAGGATGGGGCCACCATGCTGGAGGGGGTAGCAGCCAGGACGGGGGGCTGCGGGCAAAACGGCGGCCAGGGGGGTCACCCCCCCCCCCCCCCTTGCTCACCTGGGTGTCCCCCGTCCCCGCTCCCCCTCCAGCTCGCACATAATGTAATAAATTGTTCCTAAGGAAGTTCGACGAGCCGGGCACTTCCGCCCACACCGCTCGAGTCACTTCCTGCGATGCCACCCACTGAAATACAGAGGGCGGCATTGCAGGAAGTGACGGTGAGTGGTGTGGGCGTAAAAGCCCAGCTCGCCGAACTTCCTTAAGTACAATTTATTACATTATGTGCGAGCTGGAGGGGGAGCGGGGACGGGGGGCACCCAGGTGAGCCAGAGGGGGGAGGCAACCCCCCTGTCTGCCGCTTTGCCCGCAGCCCCCCATTGTGGCTACTACCCCCTCTAGCAACAAAAAAAACAAAAAAACACGCAAACGGATCCAGAACGTGTGCTGCAAAAAAGGCAGCACGGATCCGTTTGCGTTCCGGTTTTTGAAAATCTGAGCCCGGACCGCGGATGCGTCCCGCACCCGGAGCTAGTGTGGCCCTAGCCTTATACTCCCTGCTACAAGCTGCAATGAGAAACATCCTGCATGCTCTTAACGCCTCTGCTCTCCTTACAACAGAACAGACACACACCACCTGCTTTGTTGTTAGCTCAGCAATTGTATTACCTTTTCCTCATACTCTCTCCTACTGATAGAAATTGGACTATAGGCGGGATTATAATGACACCCTATTACAGTGGCTGGATAGTGTATTGGTTAAGGGCTCTGCTTCTGATGCAGGAGATCTGGGTTTAAAACTCAGCTCCTCCTGTCCAGTAAGCCAGAACCTATTTAGCAAGGAACCGTTGGGCAAGACTCCTTAAAACTGCTACTGCCTACAGAGCACGCCCTAGTGACTGAAGCTCTGGAGAAAATCACAATATAAATGTTATTTGTCTTGTCCATTGGTTTTCATCCTTCAGATTCAACAAGACACCTACTATTTGCTTCACTTTTCTGTATACAAGGAAAACGAATGTGAGAGAAATATTAGTCACTATTGGTTACTTCTTTTTAGAAAATGCAGTATAACTGTGTGTGAGAAAAACAATATTTCAAAAGGCCAATGACCCCAGTTCTCAGAGAGCAGCTACTGGAACCCACAGGATAGGTAAAGGCTAAAAGGGCTTTAAACTATTTGAAGGACGTTAGAGTCCTGACTTATGTAATCTTCTTAGGATTGTAGTAAACACAAAACAACATTAAGGAGCTTACCAAGAGTGTAGCAGTAGCTGTGTATACATATGGACTTGTGAAAACCATCTTACACGCAAAGATCGCTAAATAATAATAATGACACCAGTGCACGGGTTACACACTGCATGGGAAGGTTTGGCTGCAGTGGTGAAGATATAGATATATATACACTGTATTATGTTGCAGCATGTATTACTCTTCCTCACACTCACCCTTATTGATAATGGAGAAGTGGCTGAATTATTGAGCATAACAGCCAACTTGTCATCATATTTTAGATTACACAATAAAACCAATTTTTGCTTTAGTTTTCCGCAGAATATGGAGAGTACCTTTGCTGACTTGTTTTTAGAAAATGCTAACTACCTGATTTCTTTAAAAACAAGGAACACCAAGAGCCCCAATAGTTTAATATGTACTGGTAAATGGTTACTAGATAGAGTAAATATTAATACTCACAAACCAGGGTTACCATTAGGCAACCACTGTAAAGGCAGGTGGGGAGATTTTCCTGACCCCACTCAGGAATAAGAAGTCGCTCTCTGTAGATGAGAAAAAAGGGGGTTCAACCCTCCACCCAGGGTGGACTCAATATTATGCAGGAGAACAGAGGCGCCAAAAGGATAAAAGGAAGCTAAATGAGCTTAAAATAACAACGGAGCAATAGCATATGTGGTCAGTAGAAGAGCCACAGAGGTGCCTGGCTCTTCTACTGACCACATATGCTATTGCTCCGTTGTTATTGCCTGATGAAGCGGGATCAAACCTGCGAAACGCGTTGCATATTTGGAGTTCATAAATAAAATATATTGACTGTCTTTACTACAGTCGTTGTGTGTCTACTTGGAGGAGGTAAGTCCACCACTACCTCCTCTATTTACCAAGAATTTGGTTTTTAAGCTCATTTAGCTTCCTTTTATCCTTTTGGCGCCTCTGTTCTCCTGCATACCTGATTTCTTTGTTGATTCTCTGCCTCCACCGGTTGCATGCTCATCACAGATGAGTAAGTTCCACTGGTGTAGTAACAGAGGATGCAACTGCACTGGGGCTCCTAGATCAGAGGGGCCTTCTTTCAACCCCTTTTATTAGCTCTTTCTGGGACCATTATGGTAATGATTACCTCTATATGTACTTTGAACAGAGGTAATCACTAACAAAAAAAACAAAACAAAAAACTGGTGTCCTCCTCTGCTTACACCTCTATGACAATGGGACTATTCTTGGCAGGTTTTGGTGCGCCACAATTGTTATGTATAGAGTCCTAGAGCAGGCCCAATATAAAACCTGCACTGGGGCTCATAGTTCCTTCGCTACACAACTGGCAACTCCAGAAGAACTATTGAAGCTAAATAAAGAAGTAGAAGGTGTAGAGGGAGAGATCACTCACAGAATCTTATTATGGGTGAGTTCAATAATAATCAGCCAGTAGGACTATCAGTCATTTGTACCCTGTGGACGGCTGGTGGGATTCTGGAACACCCACATACACTGGTGATATGAGTATATGAATGTTTATTATTAGAAAAGGCAAACTTCCATTAAACTCTTTTATTCTGGAGTCCGCATGCCACCTTGTAAATAAATAAGGCTAAAAAAAAGTACTGTAATGTTTGTGAAAGACTCGTAATCATGGTCTTATTCATTTGGGCTCTGGTATCCTTCAAGATCTAAAACAGAGGAGAAATAATGACCCTTTGAACTTTCCTGCAGTGAAACCTTATCTCAAGATGTCTCTCACTGTTTCTTGGCATTTTAAGTGCTTCAGAAAACAGGACTGTATTCAACCCAAATGGGTCGAATAGCTCAGGGAAGCTCACATGCAGAGGGGGTGCTCTGGGTGCCCAGGCACCCCCCCTTTAAAAACCTTCAAAAAAGGCCCCTTGGCCGCGCAAAAAAAGCTCCACCGTGACCATGATAAGCCCCACTTACCAGTGGGAAGCCCCGCCTGGGACACCATCAAGTGAAGATGTCCGGACAGAAATCCCAGTGTGGCTGTTGCATTAGCTGTGTGGGAGCAAGTAAGATGGTGTCTCCCTAGCAGCACCCACTGTGACCTCTCCCTCCACCTAACATCTATTCTGACCTCTCCCTCCACCTAGGACCCATACTGACCTCTCCTTTCCCCAGCACCCACAGTGACCTCTCCATCCACCTAGCACCCAGTGACCTCTCCTTTCCCCAGCACCCTCTGTGACCTCTCCATCAACCTAGCACCCACAGTGACCTTTCCCTCCACCTAGGACTCATACTGACCACTCCCTCCCCCAGAACCCACAGTGACCTCTCCCTCCACCTAGGACCCATACTGACCTTTTCCTCCCCCAGCACCCACAGTGACCTCTCCCTCCACCTAGCACCCACAGTAACCTCTCCCTCCCCCCAGCACCCACAGTGACCTCTACCTCCTCCAGCAACCACACTGACCTCTACCTCCCCTAGCAGCAACTATGCCATTCATAGCAACACCCACAGTGACCTCCCTTCCTCCAGCAACCACAATGACCTTTACCTCCCCCAAGACCCCCAGTCACCTCCCTTTCCGCCTGCACCCATACTGACCTCTACCTTCCCCAGCACCCACAGTCACTTCTCCCTCCCCCAGCACCCAAAGTGACCTACCCTTCTCCGAACACCCACACTGACCTCTACTTCCCCCAGCAACCACACTGACCTCTACCTCCCCTAGCAGCAACTATGCCATTCATAGCAGTGCCCACAGTGACCTCCCACCCCCTGCACCCACTGCAATCCCATGAATATTCAGCACCCACATTACACTCAACCAGTCATCCTCACTATAGCAAGCACCCAGTACTTGCACCAAGCACCCTGCATCCAATACTCACATCTGTCCTCCATATGGCACTTAGTACTTAGCCAGCACCCTTCACCTATACAGCTCACTCCCAGTACCCACTTGGCACTTAGTATTTGCACCTAGGACCCACATGACACCCTATACCTCCCATAATCAACACCCACATGGCACAGTAGTTCCCAAGCCATTATATGCACCCAGTACCCACCCTTGGTTCCAAACCCATATGAGACTCAGTACTCTACCATGCACACATCCTGACCACACATGGCACTCCCTACCCTGTCCAGCACTCATGGCTCCCTGTACTAATTAGCACTCACATGGCATCCACTACTGTTTATCACCATCTGCTACTCATTCAGCAACTGCTTAGCACCCACTGCAAATAAACACCCAATACAAACTGGACGTTGGTACCCACAGCAGCTTGACACAGACAGTACTTTTGCACTTCAGCACCCACTGCAACTTAGCACAAACTGGACCTTTGCATTTTACCACCCATTACATCTGGGCACCGACTGCAACTTTGCACTTACTGCAGTTTTGTACCTACACCTACTAATGCTTACCAACCACTGCATATTAGCAACCACTTCTTCTTTGCCTGAAAATAAGCTTGGGTGCTTATCAAGAGGTCCCAGTAATGATAGGTGAGTCTACATCAGGCTCCACTGTGCCCACTCTAATAGTGGGCACCTTCACTGCTGATTTGAGGGTGGTGGTGCCAAAAGACTTGCTTTCTGGAGAGGGGGTATTAAATACACAATTTAGCATGATTGATCGATTAGCGCCCCTTTTTCAAATTTGAGCACCACCCCCTTGAGGATCCTCTGCACGACCCTTCTCTTTTGCTTAGATATCTGTTTTTCTTTAACTCTTCCTGTACTGGAAAACAATATAAGACTCTTTTATTTGCTACTATTGTTCTATTTCTTAGCTGTACTACACACATACGATTTATTATCTCATTAGTTTATTTTCGCATCAGTTTTGCTTTTAGAGTACAGTAACTTTGTTACATTGCTTTATAGGTCTTTCTAGTTTATTTTTTACATTTAATATTGTTCTTGCTTCTACTATTTAATAAAATATTGCCCACAATTTCTATATAAGCTAGTTTTTGGCTCATTCCTTGCTCTCATACTTCTGAGCCATCAGGTTCCCTTATTGGTTATCAGAGGGCTACAAAGCGAACTTAACCAGAAAATCACAATAATTATATGTGCTTGACGAGAAACAATCCACCAGGGGTTGAAATCTGAAAATGGGAGCTTGTTTCCTCTGACCTATGTGAGTAGTCTGCTCTCAGCAGGGGGAAATCAATAGTGATTTTTTTTCCTTGATTAATAATGCCCTTCAGTTCCAGACATTAATGACCTTCAGACGTAGCACCTTTACATAAAGTAGGGCCAGAAGCTTTAATTGTAAACCCAGGGGTTCCACTGGCGTCCAAATGCTTTAATTTTCCTGCATAAAAATGTGCGAACCTTTAATTTTCAGCAGCAGCTAATGGGATTCTGCACCAGTAGCATCATTACACAGATGTCAGCCCCTCTCCACATTATCAGCCAGATAATGATCTATCTCTTTTCTTTCCTGGCACGTTTTTTTTTACTTTGTTTAATGGGAAAAAAACATGAAAAAACAATGTAGATGATAAGCTTGCTGATGACCTGGTGGTAGTACCTTGTTGTTTGTTAGAGCACAACAATTCATCCTTTTTTTACGCTTGTCCTATTTAGAATGTTTAAAAGGTCAGTTGTCTTAAAGTGTAACTGAGACGACAAATAGAAAAGATTTTTATAATTACCCGGGGCTTCCTCCAGCCCCATAAGCAGCGCTGAGTCCCTCTGAGTGGATGCTTAAACTCTGCCTTCAAAATCCTAAACATGCTGTTATGTGATATCCTCATTCACTATAATACAATACAAACAAAAGGAGTTTTATGCTGGGTACACACATTACGTTTTTTCGTGCAATTCTCCGACCAGATCGGTTTTGCGGCACAATTCCGCACTTGATTCTGCGCTCGATTCT
Organism: Hyperolius riggenbachi; assembly: GCF_040937935.1. Lineage (NCBI taxonomy): Eukaryota > Metazoa > Chordata > Amphibia > Anura > Hyperoliidae > Hyperolius > Hyperolius riggenbachi. Next base: position 149,378,700 of record NC_090648.1, read on the forward strand.
CTTATCTTCATTCGTTTTTCTTATCTTTTTCCATTCACCGGTATGAGAAGTCGAGCGCGGAAACGATGGGGAGCAATATCGGACATGACGGATTTTATCTATCTGATCCATCTATCGCACAAAAAAACGTAACGTGTGTACCCAGCATTAGGGAACTATGATTGATGACGTCCAAGCAGTGACATAACTATAATTCATGGCGCCCCCAGCGAAACTTTGATGGGCTCCCCCAATATTCACACCCCCTCCTTTGCCTCCCCATTGGTGCTCTTCACAGCCTTGGGGCCCATCTCTCAAAGGGTCATAAAACAAGTGTGGCCATCATGGTCTTCCCACCCATAATAAGTGTAGCCACAAAAACACCTGATCTGCAGTGTAGTCCTCTATATCGGAGTAAGGGAATGCTAGTAGTTGATGCTCCTCACAGCTCTGGGCTCCCCTCTAGTTACACCCCTGCGTCCAAGTAAACATCACATGACGTATACAGGGACTGCATTTACAATCATCCCTGACCCCAGTGGCGTAGCTAAGGAGCTATGGGCCCCGGTGCAAGTTTTACATGGGGCCCCCAAGCATTCCATGCATAGCAATTGATACGGCACACCAAAACCTGCCAAGGAGTTCCACAGTGTCAGAGGCGCAAGTAGGGGATGGGGAACAGTTTGTTAAAGATTGTTAATATTTTAAGCATCTATAGAAGTGATTATTACAAGTTCAGGACCAATAAAGAGCTAATATTGTGCTTGAGGGAGGGTCCCTCGGGCCCCGATGCGGTCATTACCTCTGCAACCCCTATTGCTACGCCACTGCCTGACCCTTCCAGATGTGCATTTCTCTGTTAAACACACTACCATTTGCCCTACCTCTCAAGCCTGCTCTCTGGGTGTCACCCTGGACTCCGCACTCCCCTTCACCCCTCATATCCAAAACCTCAAAAGTCCTGCAACTTCCACCTCTGCATCATCTGCAAGATCTGGCCTTTCCTGACCTCTGCCACCACCAAACTCCTCATCCATGCTCTCATAATTTCCCGTCATGACTACTGCAATGCCCTTCTGTCTTGTCTCCCTAAGACTCCTCCCATCGCTCCACCATGGTGGCTCCCCTCTGTGAATCCCTCCACTGGCTTCCTATCCAGTCCAGAAACAGATTCAAGATACTGTGTCTGGCCTACAAATCTGTCCAGAAAACCTGCTCAACCTACATTTCTGATCTTATGCAGAGGTACACACCTAGCCGCTCACCCAATGAACTTCGCCTGACCGGCCCCGCATTACCCAGTCCCATGCACGGCTCCAGGATTTCTCAAGAGTTGCTCCAACACTATGGAAATCCCTACCTCTCCCCATTAGGGCTGTGCCCTCCCTCCTTCAACATCTTCCAAAAAGGCCCTCAAAACGTACCTTTTCACTTTGGCCTACCCCCCTCACTGGTGCTCTAAACCCGCAGCTGAACTCTCATCCCCTATCTTTCGTGTCCCTACCTCTCCCTCTAGATTGTAAGCTTTCGGCCGGGGTCTACTCCTTGTGTCTCCTACCTGTTCATGCACCTCCATTATCATACACCCATCCTATATCTGAGTGAACTCTTCAGTGAACTCGAACGGCCAAATCTCCATGCTTCTATCCAGTGACTGACTAAGCATTACTTTGTACACACATAGGGTGCTTTTGCAGAAACTCAGTCAAGCACCGATACTGGCCATAGCGGTTGGTGGGAAGAACAGTGTCTAGAGAAAGCAATTCTTCGATACTGGAACACTTGGAATATGTGTTAAAGAGTAACTGTTAGGCAGAAAATACCCAATACATTCTCTACTGCAGGCTAATAGAGCAGTAGAAAGGATGCTAACCAGGCAATGTAAACATTCAAAATCATTCTTATGGTGGCCATACATGGTACAATTTTTTTCATACAATCTTACCATTTCTATGTAATATAAGGGAACTGCCTAAATTATCCTTTCAGTATACTCACTTAATTTACCCTTATACTACATAGAGATGGTAAGATTGTATGAAAAAAATTGTACCATGTATGGCCACCATTACTTTAGTATATTTTTCTCCTCATGTCCCAGTCTCTAAAAGTGAACGCAAGGCCGCAGAGAGAGTGACAGGCATGCTGAATCAGCCTGATTGGCTGATGCCTCTGTCACTCATCTCTCTGCACTACGATTGGCCGCCTGGTCTCCCCTTGTCTGCCTGGTCGCCGCTGCTGTTAGAGCGCACGGAGGGGGGCCAGAGGCTATCTCCTGTCACTGTCCTCTGCCCCCCTCCTCCAGTGGCATGTCCGCACCCCCCCCCCCCCCCCGCTGTTCTGCCGCCCGCCGTCGCCGCATTCTCCTTTTTCCCCGCACTGAGCTTTGGGGGAAGGATAAAGGTGGTGCACACACACAGACTCCCGGAATAATGGTTCCAGGCGCTGCAGTATCCTACACTCTGCACTAGTGCAGAGAATAGATGGGAACGACAGCGCTTGGATCCATTATTAGGTGAGTCTGTGTGTGGCTGCTGCATTTATTCCTCCCCGCTGTGCTCAGAGTCAGTGCGGGGAGGAGGGGGATGCTGGGGGGGAAGAAGATCTAGCCGGACACAAGATGGCCCCTGCCAGCAACAGGAACCTTCTAATATATAAATATGATTATAACTGAAATGAAAACTTTGACACCCAGATACATCTGTTATGTAAGTAGAGCATGTATTTATCTACTTATGTGTTTTTTTGAGGGGGCATTTTGGAGCAGTTGCTCTTTAAAAAAGCCAAAACTCAAAGCAGAACATTATGGTTTTGAGATCAGATTTTTTCTAACTTTATATTCTAATTAGGAAAAAGTGAGCAAATTTGACCTCCAAACAGCAGTTGACCTTTATTTAAAATTATTGTTAAATGACAGCCAAGGGTGCATCTACACAACCTCCAATAGTAACTTACTGAGAAAACATGCATGCATGAAAAAAGGGCGACATGAAAAAAGGGCCCAGGTTATTAACAAATTTGGTGCCAGGTATTAACGAAATTTGCGAACATGAATCATCGGTGTCAAGCTTTATTAACGATAATTACTGTTCCAAAAAACAAACGAGAAATAATAATGAATAAATATTAAATGTTAAATATCGTAACTTTTTCGTCAATACTGCTTAACCCAACCCTACCCTCACACAGAACCCTCGCCTGGTGGTCCCTAAAACTAACCACTCCCCTAGTGGCGCCTAACCCTAACCGCCCCCCAGGTGGGGTGCCTAACTCTAACCCCCCGGTGGGGTGCCTAACCCTAACCACCCCCCTGGTGGTACCTAACCACCCCCCCTGGTGTTGCCTAAAACTAACCGCTGCCTAGGTGGTGCCTAACCCTAACCACTCCCCGTGGTGTTGCCTAACACTAACCACTCCCCCTGCAGAAACACCATTTAAGATATATTAACGATAATAACTTTGAAAATGTAAAATCTTTACTTATTAACAAAATAATATGACAAAAACTATACCGTTATAAACCTCTAAAACGATAACTACCTTAAAAACTATAACGTTATAATGTTATTAACAACATTTTTCATGGCACCTTTTTTAATGCTTTTTTCGCCGTATTAAAGATAATTGCATTAAAATCTATGCCGGTGCCCTTTTTGTCCACCCTCAGCCGGCGCCCTTTTTTCCTGCTCCCGAATACATTGTTTAGGAAAAATCCATACTATGCAGTTGATGCACAAACTTGCAGTAATATAACAATATTATCACAGTTTTGTATATTAACCCTATAGTACCCACGTACTGTGAACATTACTATGGTAACACTTGCGATACTTGAGTACAGCGGGTCACGCTAATAGCTTAATTTGTCTTAACCTGCTGCCAGTAGTAATGGTAATTTCCTTTCCATCTCCATGGCAGCATACTACAGGGTTAGTCCCGCCCTCTAACCTCTCTAGGACATGTCACTATAAATTTCAAGACCGCCCCCACCAACGGTGCTTTTTTTTCTCATCCTCGATAGGACTGTTACTTTTTTATTTTTTCTCCTAATTGTAACGATTGGTGTCAGCACGCAGAGAGAATCTGATTATTGGTGATCTGCAGTATCACCAAGAATACAGATATATACCTGATTATTGATGATCTGCAGAATCACCGATAATACAGATATATTGCTAACCTCTGGACACCTGACGTGTGTGAGTGTTTGGTGTAACAGTAGAAATTGGACCACCGGGGTAGCAGGTGGTCCAATAAGTAGAGACAGACTCTACTGCAGTCGAGGACTCCAGGAGAAGAAGACCCTGACTGGTTTAGCAGCAGTGCCCCCTCTGAGAAGCAGAGGGCCCCTGCAGGGAGGCTGAGCACCCAAGAGGTGGGTGACAGCCAGAAAGGTCGGGCAGGCCGGGTCGGCAACACACTGACAGATAAAGTACAAAAAACGGTAAGCTGATTCGGTATCCAAGGCAAGCAGGGTTTGGCAACGGAATATCAGAAGTGCAAGGTACCGAATCAGAGATCAGAGGAGTGGTCAGGAAAGCAATACGTCATAACAGATATCAAGCAATGCCTAGTCTGGGTGTGAGGTCCGTGGTCTCTACACCCTGGAACTAGTCTGAAGTATAACGGAATGATAACACAAGTTCCCTAGTCTGGGTGTGAGGTCCTTGGTCTCTACACCCTGGAACTGGTCTAAGGAATAACACAGATGATACACAGTATTCCTAGTCTGGGGTGTGAGGTCCGTGGTCTCTACACCCTGGAACTGGTCTAAGGAATTACACAGATAATACACAGTAAACTGGCTAAGTGTGGATTCCCAGGACCTCCTGGTTCCACCACACTGAAAGATCTGACTAGGTCTGAGTGCTAACACATAGGTATTCACAACGCCAGACAACCAGCAACTGAACAGCAAGAGATATATATATAGTGGAGCGCTCTCCAGCGCCACCCAACTCCCATCAACCAATCAACCACTGAGCTGGGATCAGCTGACCGCCTCGCTCAGCTGACCCTTCTCCTATTGGTATAAAGAGCCTGTCTTGCGGAGCGCGCACGTGCGTAGCTCTCCATCTGTGTGCACTACTGGGTCCAGCCAAACCAGACGCATGTTGCTGCGGGGAAACCGCCGCTCTGTGCGCAGACACCGCCGCCTCACTGTCAGAAGGCGCAGCGGTTTCTCCGCAATCCGTCACACTAATTTTACTTTTCTCTTTTTTTTTTTTGTCAGCATTTTATGTTTGCCCTACCTTGCTGCTTTCCTGGCAGCTAGCCACACTTGCCTCCAGTGTGAGGTCCCCGCTGTTTGGTCTTAAACAGACCTAGGCGGCGGATTCCCCCCTCTTTCTGGCTGGTCTTTCTGGGGGATGTAATTGGGTCTCTGGCGCTGTAAATCGGCGCATTTTTAGATTGGGCAGCGGCTGTTTCGTATGCGCTCCACGCTGGAACGCGGATGGACGAAGATGGATGTGACGTCACCCGGGTGGTTGCTCTCTCTCTCCAACTTCCTCATTAGACGGCGCGAGACGCCGACTGCGTCTGCCATACCTGTGCGCTGCCTGCCTAGAATCACGCTGTACAACGGACAGGTCTAAATCGTTAAAGGGAAGATCCGCGCTGCCCAAAAAAAAAAAAAACTAACTGCACTTACCTCTTTCAGCTCCTGGCAGTCTATCGGTACCCTCGCCGCAGCTCCTCTCACTCCCGGTGTCCAGCGGTGAAGAAGCCGACCTCGCCAGGTCGGCTTCCTGTGCGCTCCACGGCGCGGGTCACGTGGGGTACGTGACGTCATCAGGTCTCTACTGCGCAGAACTACTGCACCTGCGCAGTAAAGGCCCGATGTCGTCACGTACCCCACGTGACCCGAGCCGTGGAGCGCACAGGAAGCCGACCCGGAAGTTGACCTGGCGAGGTCGGCTTCTTCACTGCTGGACACCGGGAGTGAGAGGAGCTGTGGCGAGGGCACCGATCGACTGCCAGGAGCTGGAAGAAGCCCTAGGTAAGTGCAGTTTTTTTTGGGGGGCAGCGCGGATCTTCACTTTAAGAAGCATGCAGGAGTGGTATTGCTATTTTTTTTTCCTTTTCTGTACAAGACAGTGCTGTGTTACTTTTTAATTTATGGCAACATAGAATACCACTGTTGCTATGGATTGCATTGCTATCTTCTTGTTGCAGATTTTTATCCATACTCCCTGGAGCATTGCAGCTGTATTTCGTTATTTAAAGGTACACATACCTATCTAATTAAATATTAGTGTAATATGTGGTTTCCTACACATTGAGACTCATTAGGTGTCGCATGTTTTCAATTGAGCTATGCTTGACCAGGAGACATGGAGGACACCGCCGCTGCCCAAGAAACAGACCAGCACAATCATTATAGGTAGGGCACGGTGTTTTAATATTTTTTTTCTTTTTGGATATATTTTTTCTTTATGAGGCATTACAGTGGAGAAATACTAAAGTATTTATTTAATGTCTTTTTTTGTTGCCACAGTTTCTCACAACCTGGTGAAAAACCCTCAACCTCTAAACATGGATCATCCTCAAGTAGATCACATTCTCACAGAAGTTCAAAGAGTCGCTCCCAAGCTAGGGAATCGAAGCCCTGTTGGGCCTGTGGCCAGAGCTGTATGCCAGGAAAGCTGGTCTGCCCAGAGTGCTTTTACTCAATTCCAATGGAAGAGAAACCTATACAGGACCTGCCTGCACTCGTTAGAGAGATAGTTCAACAATCTCTAGCGGAGCATTCAGCATCACTTGCATCTGTAGCAGCAGACGCTAAACAGACGGACAAATCACTGACTTCAGAAAAGCCAGAAAAGGAAGACAGCCTGCGCAGGGGCGTAACTAGAAATCAGTGGGCCCCCCTGCAAAACTTTGCATGGGGCCCCCTCCCACCAAGGGGGCTGGGTGTTGTACACAAGAGTCTTATGCACACTGAATAGGGACCGTCTACAAACCTTTGTCTGCAAACTTTGTATGATTCCTGATCAGTGGCTGAGCAGATGCAGTCATTAGAACAATTGTGCAGAGAGCAGAAAGCTTCTTCTTTTCTTGCCCATGGTTGTCAGTCTATCAAAATGGGGCCCCCTTTGGCTTCTGGGTCCCCCTGCAGCCGCATCCCTTGCAGGGTCTATTGTTACGCCCCTGCAGCCTGGCAGTCAGCTTTGATTTTTCCTTAGTGACCCCTTTCATCAAATCAGTACGAGAGGCTATTCATTGGGAGGAACCAGAAGAGCCGACTCCGAAAAGGAGATGTTACTTCACACACTTAAAGAAGAAACAATTAACATTCCCAATAATGCAGGAAGTATCTTGATAGTGGAAGATGAATGGTCGAAGATTGAGAGAAAGGTATCCATGACAAACCGATTGTCAAAAGGATATCCTTTGGCTGGCAAGGTAATAACGCAATTGGATACGCCTCCCACCGTGGACGCATCAGTCATACGACTGGCTAAGCACGTTACACTGCCTCAAGAGGATGCAGTATCCTTCAAAGAGCCGCTGGAAAGGAAAGTAGACATGGACTTAAGGAAGGCCTACAGTTCTAGGGGTGCGGCATGCAAACCGGACATCGCCTAGACCTCAGTAATGCAGGCCATTAAAGCTTGGGCGGGATAACTTAGATGGGGCCATTCAGTCCAATGTAGATCGCAAGACTCTCTCTCTTGCCCTCAAGGAGTTCAGGCTGGCAGCTGACTTTGTAAGTGAAGCAGCCATTGATGTGATCAGGTGCACTACAAGAGGAATGCTTCAAACAGTTACAGCTAAGAGGGCCTTGAGGCTAAGACCTTGGTCAGCAGACATCAACTCCAAAACATCTTGGTGCAAGATTCCGTACGATGGCAACAACCTTCTGAAGGTACGCCCACCTGTCTACAGCCAGTGGGGGGAAGGCTACAGACATTCGTACACCTGTGGGCGGAAAAGGTCCGGGGTCCCTGGGTTACAAGCACGCTAAGATGGGATAATTCATGGACTTTCAGGGTGCAACACCCAGACATGCATTTTGTAACAATAACAGTACCAAAATCATCTCAGAAGGCAGAAATACTCTTCAAGTATGTTCAAGAACTTCTAGAGAAAAATGTGATCATAGAGGTGGAGAAGACAGAAAGACAGAGGCCTGTATTCTCCGCTGTTCTTTGTAACAAAAAATCAGGGGAATTAAGCCAGGTACTGGACTTACATTTTCTGAACAAACAAATTTTACAGGACAAATTCAAAATGGAATAGCTGCAAACAATAGTACCAACTATCTAAATAAGCGATTGGTTACTAGCAGTGGATCTAGCCGATGCTTACCTGCATGTTCCAATAAAGAAATCCTTCCAGAGATACCTAAGATTCACAGTGGAGGAATCACATTTCCAATTCCAGGTACTACCCTTCGGCATTTGCACTGCCCCCAGAACATTTACGAAAATTTTGATCACAATTATAGTGCTATTGAGAGAGCGGGGCCTACATGTACACCACTACCTAGATGACATCTTGTTGGTGGCATCCTCGCAGGAGATATTGTTACAACACAGGTATATTCTTCTAAAGACACTACAGGAGTTCGGCTGGCTCATAAATTGGAACAAGAGCACGCTTCAACCAACACAAAATATCGTGTTTTTGGGAGCAAAGCTGGATACAATTCAGAATGCAGTCAAACTAGACAAGACAAGACAAATAACATTTATATTGCGCTTTTCTCCTTGCGGACTCAAAGCGCCAGAGCAGAGCAGCAGCCACTAGGGCGCGCTCTATTGGCAGTAGCAGTGTAAGGGAGACTTGCTAAAGGTCTCCTACTGAATTAGTGCTGGCTTACTGAACAGGCAGAGCCGAGATTCAAACCCAGGTCTCCTGTGTCACAGGCAGAGCCCTTAACCATTACACCATCAGCCAACTGCTACTACCTTCAGAAAAGCTGGAGTAGCTCAGGTTAAGAGTAACACAAATTCAAGATGTATCCCACCTGTCGGCCAGAGAATGCTTGGCGATTCTGGGCACATTTGCAGCCACTATCCCAAGGGTCAAGTGGGCGAGTTGGAATATGAGAAGTTTCCAAAAAGCATTCCTGGATCAGTGGAATGGGGTGGACTATCAACAGCAGATCACCATATTGCCCAGAATGAAGTACGAGTTGTTATGGTGGAAGAACAGGGAGAACTTACACAACCACCACAAACTACTGGAAGACAAGTCCATTGTAATAACGATGGATGCAAGTCAATGGGGCTGGGGGGGCGCTCACATGACCCAGAAGTATGCTCAGGGCAGATGGGAACGCAACACAGAGACAGTTCCAGCCAATATATTGGAGATGAGAGCAGCATTTGAGGCATTAAAATACTTTGTCACAGACATCAGAGGGAAGAGTGTCCTTTTAAAGATGGACAACACTACGGCAGTGGCCTACCTACAGAATCAAGGAGGTACTCGGAGTCGAACTCTTCTGGAAGAATTGGGGCCAATCATGACTTGGGCTCAACAGAACTTGGAGGGACTTCAAGCAGTTCACATACCTGGAGTAAGGAACACAGTAGCAGACTCCTTAAGTCGTCAGTGGATAGACCACAAGAGATGGAGCCTAAAACCTTCAATCTTCCAGACCATCTGCAAAATTTGGGGAGCACCCCAGGTAGACCTAATGGCATCTCCACGAACATGAAGTGCCCCCAATTCTTCTCGAGGTACAAGTACCCGCAAGCGGCGGAATGGGACGCCCTCTCAATTCCTTGGACGTTCGATCTAGCGTATATTTTTCCACCTGCCCCACTAATCCACAGAGTATTGAAGAAGATCCAGCAGGTCGAAGCAGTAGTAATAGCAATACTCCTGTATTGGCCGCACAGGCCATGTTTTCCTCTACTACGCAAGCTAGCGACAGAGCCTCCGTGGAGGTTGCCATGCCTAAAGGATCTCTTTTCACAGAACAGAGTGTACCATCTGCATCCCCAGCTGCTCAATTTGATGGCCTGGAAACTGAAAGGCAGAAGCTCATAACATTGGGATGTTCTCCAGATGTTATACAAACCTTATTGAAAGCTAGAAGGGGCACAACCAACATCACTTATCGCAGAACATGGAAATGTTTTCTTGCTTTCCTTGAGGAAAAGGACCTGCATCTGGATACAGTACAAGTAACTACCATCTTTGAGTTCCTCCAGAAGGGTCTAGACCTGGGATTGAGTCTAAGTACGATCAAGACTCAGGTCTCGGCCATCTCGGCACTGACACATAAGAAATGGGCCTTTGAGCCTCTAATTATTTAATTTATGCAAGCTGTGACTAAGCTCAGTCCAGCGAAGAGAAGCGGGTATCCACAATGGGACCTACCGGTGGTCCTTAACCACCCTGGCGTTCTATTACCTGCGCCAGGGTGGCGGCACAGCAGTTGTTTTTTTTTACTTTATTTTTTTTAAATCATGTAGCTAGCCTAGTGCTAGCTACATGATGCCCCCCTCCCTGCGGCATCCGGCGCGTACCTTCAATTGCTACCGGCGCGTACCTGTCACCATGACGATGATCGCGATGACGTCATCGACGTCGTGATGTCAGACGGAGTCCCGATCCACCCCTCAGCGCTGCCTGGCATTGACTGGCCAGGCTGCCCAGGGGTCTCGGCAGGGGGGGCGGTTACGCGGCGGGTAGCGGCGCATCTGCGGCGATCGGAACCAACACGCACCAAGCAAAGTGCTTGCTGCGTGTTTTAAAAAAAAATTGTGAAAATCGCCCCAGCGGGGCCTGAGCGGCGCCCTCCAGTGGTCATGGACGAGCTGAGCTTGTCCATACCGCCAAGAAGGTTAAAGGAATATCAAAGGAGCCTTTTGAACCAATACAGTCTTGCAGCCTGTTTAATCTAACGTTAAAGCTTGCGTTTCTAACAGCAATAACTTCAGTGAGAAGAGTTTCTGAACTGCAAGCACTTAGCTGTGAACCTCCGTATACTCAGTTCTTTCCAGACCGCGTTTCTTTAAGGCTCTTTAAGGCCAGTGGAGGAGTTTATTCTGAAGGTGGCAAGCACTTTTCATTTTAATCAGGAATGGAGCTTCTCTGCTTTTCATGATCCTACCTCAAATTATCCAGATACCTTAAACATACCACAGATACTTAAAAAGTATATTGAGCTAACAACGGATATACGTAAAATAAAACGTTTATTCATCATTCCAGCTGGATACAGAAGGGGAGAGGCGGCTACTACCAGGACGATAGCAGCATGGTTAGTGAGAACTATAAGATTGGCGTATAAGACGATGGGCAGAGAACCACCGGAAGAAGTCAAGGCACATTCCACTAGAGCAGTCGCATCATCCTGGGTGGCATTTGTGAAGGTGTCTCCGGACACGATTTGTTGCGCTGCGAACTGGTCATCGGAGAATACCTTCATTTCGCATTACAAAGTTGACCCGGGAGCATTATCTACTGTACAATTTGGGAAGGAGATCCTGTCGGCTGTTATAAAGCCGAAAATTTAAGTTCACGTAGTCTTTAGTGAAGAAACTCAAGAATACTTTTGTCATTGACTGATATTTTTCTTGTAATAAACTTATTTTGGTTATTGAGCAGATTTATTGCCTACCTCCCAATATTTTTTTTTTCTACTTAAATCGCCGTAGTATGCTGCCATGGAGATGGAAAGGAAAACGGAAAATTGAAATACTTACCTACCGGTAAGTTTCCTTTCCTTTCGATATCCATGGCAGCATACGGAGCTCCCACCCTAGTCAGTTACAGTCTGAAGTTAGGACTATAAAAAAAAAAAGCACCGTTGGTGTGGGCGGTCTTGAAGTTTATAGTGACATGTCCTAGGGAGGTTAGAGGGCGGGACTAACCCCGTAGTATGCTGCCATGCAGGGCCGGAGCTACCATAGGAAAAAATGGGCAATTGCCCCAGGGCCCCAGAGCCTGTAGGGGCCCCCAAGGTGTCCCTCCCCATCTTAGCTGTTGCTCCCCAGGGACTTTGCAGAGTCTGTTAAGTTGGGAGGTGATTGGGGGAGGGTCAGCAGCCAGCTCAGGGGCCCAGGAGGGAAATTTGGCTGCAACAAAGGACTTCTAATGACACTTTTTGGTCGGGGGGTGTCTGTTGGGGGGCCCCGGGTAATTTTGCCCTAGGGCCCAATTGTTACTTGAACCGGCCCTGCTGCCATGGATATCGAAAGGAAAATTACCGGTAGGCAAGTATTTCAATGTTCCGTTATTGCTGTGCACTCTCTGAGCGCAGCAGTATCACTGCAGCTTTGTGCATGTCCAACCCCCATAGGTATTAACCAAGCTGTTTTGCACTTTGCTCACAGAAGGGGCGTAGCAATAGCCCTGATGTCACGGCAGGTGGGGGAGAGCTTGGGGAGTATGTAATACAGAGCAGCAGCGGAGCTTTATACATTACATTTTCCCAGCAGCATGACAAGTCCTCTTCAATCTTGTTCAGTGTAGCTCATCCCCATGCTGTGCTAATAATCACCTTGCAGCTCCAGTCTCTGCATGTCATGGGACAGAGCCAAAAGATGCATGATGGTTGACTGCACAGCACGGCGATGAGTTGCACTAAGGAGGGCCTATCTCGCCACCAGGAGTATATAATATATAGCACCCCACAGCTGCTCTGCATTATGTACAGGAGTGCCCCCTCCCCCACGATGGAGATCAGCTAAATACTTGGGGGGGGGGGGGGGGGTTTGGAGCTGCCAATATGACCCAGTATTGTGGTTTAATGCACAGTAAGCTCTGCCATACCCCTGGTGTGAAGAAACCCTTAAGGTGGCCATACCCTGATAGATTTGCAGCAGATTCGACCATCAGATAGATTTCTGTCAGATGCCTGTCCGGTCGAATCTGACAGGAATCTATCTGATGTGTGACACACACAGTAGGACAGGATTTCCAATACATTTCAGAATGAAATCTATTGAAAATCGATCTAAAGGCATTACTGCACCATTAGATCCAATGCAACTCTATGGGCCATCGATCTGCTGCCAGCAGCAGATCGACCTAGATCTTCCATCCTGACAGATAGATCAAATCGATCGAATGGGGAATTTGATAGAGCAGAGAGGAGTTCTGTGTTCAGGTTCACTTTAATATAGAATGCTTACACTACTGTGATTGGTGGAGAGTGGCATTTTATGAGCCCAACTGTGACAAAGATGGACAGCAGTTTCATCGATCGATCGATGCCTGAAATCGACCAGTGTATGGGCCCCTTTAGTCTGTTAGTCATGTTGCTATCGTGGGTCTTGCCAAATGTTGAAATTTACATGCTCATCAATGTTCATTCAGCTTCCACAATCGCTGAATTATAAATGTCTATGATAATGAATTGCTAGACTCCAATTAACTGATGGCCTGGATGCTGGGTTGGTTAATGAAACTGCTGTCCATCTTTGTCACAGTTGGGCTCATAAAAGGCCACTCTCCACCAATCACAGTAGTGTAAGCATTCTATATTAAAGTGAACCTGAACACAGAACTCCTCTCTGCTCTAAAAGATACACAACAGCTTAATAACCTTTAAACAAAAAACATTTATTTGTTACACCTGATACAAATCCTAAAATACATCTGCACTGTTTCTACTTCCTGATCCATGGAAGCAGACATATTGTTTACAGCCTGTACTTTCAAGTGGGCTTATCTGCCAAAGACAGTCATGTGACATGGGGGGATCAAATTACAACTAATGATTAGACACAAATGAGGGGGAATTACACAGGCTAAACTCTCTAAATACATACAGGATCTTCTCAAAAAATTAGCATATTGTGATGAAGTTCATTATTTTCTGTAATGTATTGATAAACATTAGAATTTCATATATTTTAGATTCAAATACACACAACTGAAGTAGTTTAAGCCTTTTATTGTTTTAATATTGATGATTTTGGCATACAGCTCATGAAAACCCAAATTTCCTATCTCAAAAAATTAGCATATTTCATCTGACCAATAAAAGAAAAGTGTTTTTAAAACAAAAAAAAGTCAACCTTCAAATAATTATGTTCAGTTATGCACTCAATACTTGGTCGGGAATCCTTTTGCAGAAATGACTGCTTCAATGTGGCGTGGCATGGAGGCAATCAGCCTGTGGCACTGCTCAGGTGTTATGGAGGCCCAGGATGCTTCGATAGCGGCCTTAAGCTCATCCAGAGTGTTGGGTCTTGCGTCTCTCAACTTTCTCTTCACAATATCCCACAGATTCTCTATGGGGTTCAGGTCAGGAGAGTTGGCAGGCCAATTGAGCACAGTAATACCATGGTCAGTAAACCATTTACCAGTGGTTTTGGCACTGTGAGCAGGTGCCAGGTCGTGCTGATAAATGAAATCTTCATCTCCATAAAGCTTTTCAGCAGTGCATAACTGAACATAATTATTTGAAGGTTGACTTTTTTCTTGTTTTAAAAACACTTCTTTTATTGGTCAGATGAAATATGCTAATTTTTTGAGATAGGAAATTTGGGTTTTCATGAGCTGTATGCCAAAATCATCAATATTAAAACAATAAAAGGCTTGAACTACTTCAGTTGTGTGTATTTGAATCTAAAATATATGAAAGTCTAATGTTTATCAGTACATTACAGAAAATAATGAACTTTATCACAATATGCTAATTTTTTGAGAAGATCCTGTACAGGGTGCATTTCTGTTTGCCTTGTGTCCTGTGCAAGAGTTCAGGTCCCCTTTAACAGCTGCTGTTGTAATCTAGCCTAGGAAGGAGCTGTAACTGCCTTTGCTTGCGCTGGATGGGGTCCCAGAAGAAGCCATTCCTGCACAGAGACATGCTTCAAGAGACCACTTCTGTCATAACTATTCCTGTTTCTAGCAGAATTCAATTCCCCATTGAGTGAAATGAAATTGTCTTCAGAAGAAGCTCTTTGCTCCCTATATTTGTATCAGTGTGCCCTAAACTTTACCCAGTATTGTCCCACCAAAAATCCTGGCAAGGTCTGAGCATACATCTATACTTAATTTTATAAAAGGGACTTTTATTTAAATAACAAAAGTTTAAAACAATACAACAAACTATATCAGCCATTTTGTTTGAATTACACAAATTGTTTAACCACTTCAGCCTTTAGTGTTGTTTTACCTTATGCATCCAAGCAACTTTCACCCAGGGCTGTGGAGTCGGACTAAAAATCCACCGACTCCGACTCCTCAGTTTAGGATTCCACCGACTCAGACTCCTCTAATTTGCATATTACAATCTTGTTGATTGAAAGTATGTAACATGGAATTCGTCTCTTAACTGCCAACGCTTAGGTATTTTAAAAGACAACTGAAGTGAGAAGGATGCGTAGACTGCCATATTTATTCCCTTTAGTCATAGATTAAAACTAGTCCTTGGTAAGAGTACTTGTAAAAGGTACAGGCCAGAACAAAGAATATCTGTCAGGCCCTAGGAAATGTAACTGTAGGTACATGTAAGAGTGATGTGCAGGTACTCTGCAGGGGAATAAGGAGAGTTTTCCTCTATTACACATTCTTCATGCACAATCTGAACCAGGTTTATGGGTGATAGACAACACCTCTGTGTTCAATGTGCACAAAATTCTCAGTGGATTCCCTGCAGCTCTGTGGAGAGTGCATATGTAGAGTACTACTGTAGAGTACTACTGTGTAACAAAGTAAACCTGAGAGATGACATTAAAGTTGTAGACATACCTGGGGCTTCCTCCAGCCGCCTTCAGGCTAATCGGTCCTTCGCTGTCCTCCTCTGCCACCTGGATCTTCCGCTATGAGTCCAGGTACTTGAGCCAGTCTGGCGTAGTGCGCATGCACACACTCCGCCGCTGGGAGCGCACTACACCTGCGCAGCACTGTTGCGCAGGTGCAGAACGCTCCTGACTGTGGAAGCGCCATGCGGCCGGACTGCGCTGACTGGCTGAATTACCAGGACTCATAGCAGAAGATCCAGGTGGTGGAGGTGGACGGCGTGGGACTGATTAGCCTGAAGGGGGCTTGAAGAAGCCCCAGGTATGTATAAAACTTTTCTTTTCATCCTTCTCCAGTACCATTTAATTCGTAGTCACCAAACCAAATTTTAACAACATATCAAATTATTTGATTTCATGAGCAAAGAGTACATTTGCATAAATCAGAATCAACGCAGAATTATTTCCATCTCATTGACCATCTCTATTAGTGACACGGCTACACATCAGGCTTTATACTTACAGCATAGATGTTATTTCGTATGTATAAAAGATTCCTGTGTACACATCATATATACAGTCACAATTAGATGTGTATATCTGACTTTAAAAATATGGGGACTGCTTTATTGAATTAGCACAATTAACTATTTTTGATTGGTTTAGTTCATTTTTGTGGACTAAGCACAGCTATTACTGTATGTATAAATTTTTTATGATGAGTATTATCTGAGAAATAGAACATTTTCTCATATTTTCTATTTTAATTACAGTTTAAATTCATTAGGAGTCGGTGCATTTTTTTCCCGACTCCGACTCCAGGCACCCAAAATTGCCCCGACTCCGATTCCACGACTCCGACTCCACAGCCCTGCTTTCACCTCCCATTAATTCGCCAATAACTTTATCACTACTTATCACATTAAAAATGATCTATATCTTGTTTTTTCTGCCACCATTTAGGCTTTCTCTTTGGGCGGTACATTTTGCTAAGAATTATTTTATTCTAAATCCATTTTAACAGGAAGATTAAGAATAAAATGGAATAAATTCATTATTTCTCAGTTTTTGGCCATTATAGTTTTAAAATATTACATGCTACCGTATTTAAAAACCTTGTATTTTATTTGCCCATTTGTCCCGGTTATTACAAAATTTAATTTATGTCCCTATTACAATGTATGACGCTGATATTTTATTTGAAAATAAAGGTGCATTTTTTCAGTTTTGCTTCCATCACTTATTACAAGCCCATAATTTAAAAAATAACAGTAATATACCTTATCACATACATATTAAAAAAGTTTAGTCCCTAAGATAACTATTTATGAATTTCTTTATTGTATTTTTTTTTTTTTTACAAAAAAAATGTTGTGTAGGTATTGGGGAGTGTGGGAGGTAAGGGACTAATTTTAAAAGAAATTTTTTTTTTAATAATCTGGAAATGTTCATTTCCAGATGTAATTTTACTATTTGGCCACAAGATGCCCTTGCAGCTCACTTCTGCATGCATAGTATTACTATGCAAAGCGGAAGTAATGCGAAGATGGGGACAGAAGGGGATTTGTTAAAGCCGGAGCCGTCTTTTTGATGGTGTCCATCTTTCATACGGGGACTTAGATCAATGAATGGGAACTTTGTTCCCATTCATTGATCTCTGGGCTAATGGAAGGCGGCAGAAGCGTGCGGGAGCACGCACGATTTCGTGCCTCATGCAGCAGTGCAGGCCATCTGGCCGAAAATATCCTTCCAGATAGAATTAAGTGGTTAAAATAAGAAAACTCCATCTGAACGATATTGTTACTGTAACATGATACATTGTGATTGGATTGAAGTTCCTGACTCACCATGCACACTTTTATATTTAAGAAAGATTCACTGAGATCGTTACTAAGTAGAGAACTAACTACAGGTGCATACACACATACAATTTTGATTGACCAATCAATGTAGAAGCTCTCATACTACATGGAATTGGTAAAAATGACCAATCGTTGGGCAATCAAAATTGGATGTGTGTACCAGGCTTAAGATTTAGTGCTCTATGATTTGTGCTGTTGGTACTAGCTGCACATTACAGGCATTCTCAAACTGGATGAACCAATATGTGACCTGTGTTGACAGGTACAGCTAAATTAATGTAGAGAGGTCTCATCATTCCCTTTTACGTCATTTTAATTGTTGAAACCGTAATTCATGCTCAATTGTATTCAACTAAAAAAACACAATGGCCATACTGTTGCACTGTGCAGAGGCAGCATTGGGGGGGAGGGGGGCGATCGCCCCAGGCACCGCACCTGAAGGTGCCCACTGCACTCACACTGAGAGTCCCATTCTTCCTGGTCGGCTCATGCATAGGTGCTGACCCAGCACGCATCCTTGATTGCATGCCCACGGACGAGAGCGCCCTGCGCATTGACATCATGATTTACGTCATGCACATAGCACTCCTGGCCATGGGCGTGCAAAATACCATAGACCCACTGCGAGTCTGCGACAATCAACCTCTCACAGATCTCAGTAGCATCATATTTTGGAATTTGCTAAACAGTAAAAAAGACAATACCACCAACAGAATCAGTCAGCCAGCAAAGCCAGGCCAACAGACACAACACATATCACCCTGTCCCCTGATGGTGGTGCAGAAAAGGCATGGGAGCTCCCCATTCAGCCTAGCACCCATCCCCAGCCAATCTGGTACACACCCCTAGCTCCCCAGCCAGCCTGTATTTAGCCCAAGCTCCCCAGCCAGCCTGGTACCCATTCATAGCGCCCCAGCTGGCGTAGTACCCATCACTAGCTCCACAGCCAGCTTAGTATCCATCTCCAGTTTATTGGTTAGCTTAGTGGCCTAACAAACCTAATTGTTTTTAAACAATAATAAGACGTACTGCATTAGTAGTGGACAAGCCTGTGAGCATGGCCGTATGGTAGATGGCCTACACTTATGGCTCTAGGCCCCGCATATGACACTTACCCCAGGCCTCACATACTCTAAAGCTGCATCTGGTACTGTGCATTATCGTGATTTTGTCAAGAAGTACTGTGTACTTCTGCTTATCCTGTTTTTCTCTCTTCTTCCTATATGGTTAGGCTGTTGATAAGTAATGGTTCATGCCAAAAATTAGTGAAATATATGTACTCCCAAGTTACCAAATCAAAGTGCTCTCTCTACATGATGATCATACAGGTCAACTCTGCTAACATAAGTATGGAAACATTTATTGCAGATTTCATTATTTTGGATGAAAAGGCGTTGTTAACCACCCGAGGACCACAGTGGTAAACCCCCCTAAAGACCAGGCACATTTTAACTAAAATGGCCACTGCAACTTTAAGGCCAAGCTGCAGGACCGCACAACACAGCACACGAATGGTTCCCCCCCCCCCCCGCGCCTTTTCCCCCCACTAACAGAGCGCTCTGTTGGTGGGGTCTGATTGCCCCCAAGGTTTTTTTTTTTTTTTTAATAAATATCTTAGTTTTTTAAGCAAAATATGCTTTTTTTTTTTTTTGTTATTCCCTCCCTGCACCCAGCCAATCATGCGATCGGCTGTCATAGGCTTCTGCCTATGAGAGCCGATCGCTCTCTTGTCCCCCAGGGGGACAGCCATGTCACACGGCTGTCCCCAGTACAGCGCTGCTGTACAAGTATATAGACGGCGATCACGCCGTCTAACAGTCTCCCAAGCAGCAATAGCCACTTGGAGACTGAAGAGGGGGCGGAGCTCTGCCCTCTGAGCACGAGATGCACGTGCAGCTTGCGCGCGATCTTATGCAAATTAGAGCCCCAGGATTTGACGCCAATTGGCGTTAGGCGGTCCTGGGGCTGCTGCCGCGGCCACGCCCATTGGTGTTAGCCGGTCGGCAAGTAGTTATCAATAGTACAACAATAGGTTTAAGCGCTCATATCAAAAGTCTCTATTATAAAAAGTTCATATATTCAGAAATCGGCTGGCAGCTCTGTAAAGACACACTCCCTTCCCCCAATTTGGAGAGACTCACCGGACTTTGCGGCCTAGATGGGCCCGATAACGCATCAGGGGTATTGGCCACCCCTCAGCCTCTCTGGCAACCTCCGGGATGCTGCACTCCTTGCTGTCGGTATGCTTGGTCAAGACAATCTTGATAGCACCTCCATAAAAGGAAAGAAACCGCTCATAGCGTAAAAGTGCAAAAAGGGAGTAGTCCCGCTTTTATTAAAAAATTAAAAACATCAGGCACAGCCTACAAGTGGCTCTAGCGGCTATGCAGGGTCGGGGGCAGCAGCAGCCAATCCCAGAAACTTGGTAGGCCCGGCGTGTCCCCTCCACGTAACCTGCAATCCCCGCTATGTGTATCAAAACCGGCGCGTAAGACCTGTCACTGCGTCCAGTGACGTCGTACGTTGCGCCGCTCCGTAGCTCCGCCCTACGCGTTTCGTTGCTAGGCAACTCCTCAGGGGCTACGGAGCGAAGGAGCGGCGTGCATTTAAAGGCGGTCGTGCGCGCGCAATCAGCTGCTGCATTACCCACTCCGCATAGTGCTACATAGATAGCAATGATTACAGGATCAAAATATACTTTACATCTTACATTAATGCACAAATAAGCCCATTACTAGAGCATACCTAAGTACATACAGGCTAAATACATGGTAGATTACAAACGAACTATATTCACCAATACTCAATATCTCCAGTCTAAATAGAGCCACATGGTGGCGCTAGACATCACAGCATCAGGTACAACATTATTACAGAGTTCCACTTGATCCTAACCAGGGACAGCTGACATCAGTCAGCAGGCTATCAAAAGTATTGGAAATAAAAAGTAAAGAGGCACATTACCCCAGCCACCCATCCCTCAGAATCCTCACCCACCAGTCCCACCCCATGGGCCAAAACCACCTCTAATTAGTGCCCATGGGGTGGGACTGGTGGGTGAGGATTCTGAGGGATGGGTGGCTGGGGTAATGTGCCTCTTTACTTTTTATTTCCAATACTTTTGATAGCCTGCTGACTGATGTCAGCTGTCCCTGGTTAGGATCAAGTGGAACTCTGTAATAATGTTGTACCTGATGCTGTGATGTCTAGCGCCACCATGTGGCTCTATTTAGACTGGAGATATTGAGTATTGGTGAATATAGTTCGTTTGTAATCTACCATGTATTTAGCCTGTATGTACTTAGGTATGCTCTAGTAATGGGCTTATTTGTGCATTAATGTAAGATGTAAAGTATATTTTGATCCTGTAATCATTGCTATCTATGTAGCACTATGCGGAGTGGGTAATGCAGCAGCTGATTGCGCGCGCACGACCGCCTTTAAATGCACGCCGCTCCTTCGCTCCGTAGCCCCTGAGGAGTTGCCTAGCAACGAAACGCGTAGGGCGGAGCTACGGAGCGGCGCAACGTACGACGTCACTGGACGCAGTGACAGGTCTTACGCGCCGGTTTTGATACACATAGCGGGGATTGCAGGTTACGTGGAGGGGACACGCCGGGCCTACCAAGTTTCTGGGATTGGCTGCTGCTGCCCCCGACCCTGCATAGCCGCTAGAGCCACTTGTAGGCTGTGCCTGATGTTTTTAATTTTTTAATAAAAGCGGGACTACTCCCTTTTTGCACTTTTACGCTATGAGCGGTTTCTTTCCTTTTATGGAGGTGCTATCAAGATTGTCTTGACCAAGCATACCGACAGCAAGGAGTGCAGCATCCCGGAGGTTGCCAGAGAGGCTGAGGGGTGGCCAATACCCCTGATGCGTTATCGGGCCCATCTAGGCCGCAAAGTCCGGTGAGTCTCTCCAAATTGGGGGAAGGGAGTGTGTCTTTACAGAGCTGCCAGCCGATTTCTGAATATATGAACTTTTTATAATAGAGACTTTTGATATGAGCGCTTAAACCTATTGTTGTACTATTTTAAATGCTATCTCACTAATAGCCAGGCAGCGCTCCACCATTTATAGACTGGTGTTTACAAAATTCTCATGTACTGTTGGCTTTATTTTTATTTCCACTTCCTGTGAGCGCTTTTTGTACATTTTTTGTTTGAAGTAGTTATCAAAATGCTAAATACAGTGGTTTGCAAAAGTATTTGGCCCCCTTGAAGTTTTCCACATTTTGTCACATTACTGCCACAAATATGAATCAATTTTATTGGAATTCCACGTCAAAGACCAACACAAAGTGGTGTACACGTGAGAACTGGAACGAAAATCATACATGATTCCAAACATTTTTTACAAATAAATAACTGCAAACTAGGGTGTGCGTAATTATGCAGCTCCCTTTGGTCTGAGTGCAGTCAGTTGCCCATAGACATTGCCTGATAAGTGCTAATGACTAAATAGAGTGCACCTGTGTGTAATCTAATGTCAGTACAAATACAGCTGCTCTATGACGGCCACAGAGGTTGTCTAATAGAATATTGGGAGCAACAACACCATGAAGTCCAAAGAACACACCAGACAGGTTAGGGATAAAGTTATTGAGAAATATAAAGCAGGCTTAGGCTACAAAAATTTCCAAAGCCTTCAACATCCCACGCAGCACTGTTCAAGCGATCATTCAGAAACGGAAGGAGTATGGCACAACTGTAAACCTACCAAGACAAGGCACTTGAGGAAGGGCGACGCCCGAAACATGTCGTGTATTTTGTCATGCTTGGTTTCCTGTGAATACAGTAGTTGAACAAGCCTTCTGAGTGCGGTCTCTGATTTCTATGATCTACCAAGACAAGGCTGTCCACCTAAACTCACAGGCCGAACAAAGAGCGCTGATCAGAAATGCAGTCAAGAGGCCCATGGTGACTCTGGATGAGCTGCAGAGATCTACAGCTCAGGTGGGGGAATCTGTCCATAGGACAACTATTAGTCGTGCACTGCACAAAGTTGGCCTTTATGGAAGAGTGGCAAGAAGAAAGCCATTGTTAACAGAAAAGCATAAGAAGTCCCGTTTGCAGTTTGCCACAAGCCATGTGGGGGACACAGCAAATATGTGCATGTGTTAGAAGAAGAATGGGCAAGGATTTCAGTCTCTCGATGTGCAAAGCTGTTAGAGACATACCCTAAAAGACTGGCAGCTGTAATTGCAGCAAAAGGTGGTTCTACAAAGTATTGACTCAGGAGGCTGAATAATTACGCACACCCCACTTTTTTTTTTTTTTTAAATGTTTGGAATCATGTAAGATTTTCGTTCCACTTCTCACGTGTACACCACTTTGTATTGGTCTTTCACGAGGAATTCCAATAAAATTGATTCATGTTTGGAGCAGTAATATGTCAAAATGTGGAAAACTTCAAGAGGGCCGAATACTTTTGCAAACCACTGTACATGTCTATCTCTAGGACATGACCCTTCGATAAACTAAGAACTTGTTATAGCTCATGTAACTGCCAGTTCTCCGATCCAACATGGCTATTTTTTGCGTTTCTAGCAGTGGCTTTGGGAATGCATTTTCTTGTGAACAAGGAGGTAAGCATGCATTGGCATGCACTGGTATGTGACACTTATATCAAACACCAGTGTGCGGCACCCTGCATTGTGTCGGAACTCCACCTTTAATGTTAAGGTGAACCTCCCACTCTGGAAACAATTCCATCAAGTATGTGGTCATAGAGTTCTTCAGGAGAACCAGTATTTATCCTGTTTGCCCTAACTGCAGCTCATTTGCCTGCTCTAGTAAGCTTTATTCACTTCAGATTGCCTGAACAATGCTAACCCAATCTTAGTTTGTTCACTGTATTGCCACTTCTCCAGTTTCTTTCATCTGTAATGGGAGACCTAGGGCACTTGACATAAGTTTTGAAGACACAGATTTATGCTGCAAAGGAAGAAGACAACCTTCCGGGTGTGCTGCTTATCATCATGTCGGGTTCATCCCGTACTTGTGTAATTGCACTTTCTGTAGCCAAGTACAGGGGACACCCCTCCTTCAAAACTCCATAACTTGAGAACTGAGCATCCTACCAACTTGAGAACTGGTGCAACAGAAAGCTGGGACTTTCAGCTTTTCAAAAATTGTCAGATCTTCCTGGAAGAGCAAACAGAATTTTAACAAAAAGTTGCCAAACTTTCCAGATGGGATAATAAGTAAGTACCAAATCCCCCATAACATTGCATTAGCAAGAGCTTTTCAAAATCGCTAGCACTTAAAGGGAACCTAAACTGAGAGAGATAAGGATGTTTCCTTTTATACAATACCAGTTCCTTGTCAGTCCTGCTGATCTCTTTAGCTGCAGCAGTGGCTGAATCACACACCTGAAACAAGCATGCAGCTAATCCAGTCTGACTTCAGTCAGAGCACCTTATCTGTATGCTTTTTGAGTGGCTGTGGCTGACAGCATTAGAGACACAGGATCAGCAGGAGAGTCAGGTAACTGGTATTATTTTAAAAGGAAAAATCCACATCCTTCTCAGTTTAGGTTCCCTTTAAAAAGCTCTTGTAGTGTGCACCAGCCCTTATTTCACATCACTATTGAGCAGTTTTAGCCAATCTTTTAGAACAGATATATATTAAAAAGGACCAGAGTAGTGATCTGATTTCTGATTCTTTATTAACCATTTAGGCAGCTGAGCACCATTCAATTGTCTTATAATTACCAGGCCTGGCATATTTGGTACACCTGAGTGAAAAGTATAACTGGGCAAGATCCGCAGTATCAACCAAACACCGTAGTTCGCTCCAAGTTCAAACATTTTGAAGGTAACAAGTGAACATCCAGTGGGCAATTAATGCATCACAAATGTATACCAAATGCTTGACTATGTGGTGCGCAAGGCCTAAAAAGCAACTAAGTATTTACATACCAGAGTGTGCCATGGTGCAAACAAATGTTTCTACTTGTCTTCTCCTTGAGAAAAAGGTCCAAGCAGTGAAGGTTTCCTAAACATGTATATAATTTCCATCATCCAGAATGGATACACACAGAGCACAGAAACAGCTAGAATAAAAACAGATTGATGGCAGGAATTCAATCAATATTCAATTAAAGTAACCACTAGATCCATCTCTGTGGGGTTTTGGGCCATTGCCCAGGCTGGAAGTCATATTTACTGAGTGCTCCAAGGAGAAGCCAAGATTCCTATAGATGGAACAGAAAGAAAGGGAATATACGAGACTGGGGCCCCTAAATTATACAATTCTGAAAAGGAGCAAACTCATTCATGTTTTAGGTACTTAGTCTTACATCATACATTTAAGGTTAATAACATTTTACCAGTGATATATGCAGGGTTGGATGATTCCACAGATTACCTAAAAAGGGTAATATATTAAATTGTAATAAAGGGATATATGTTAATGCCAAGTCCAATGTGGGCCTGACAGCAATCTTAAAGTGCCCATATATGTGTATAGCTTGTAACAGATCTTCTATTCTATAAGCTGTGTGATAAGCTTAATTTGTTTGGTAGGTGGTTATTCACAGGTATGTCTATCCAGTATGGCTGGATAGTGTAATGGTTAAGGGTTCTCCCTCTGACACAGGCCTTCCTGGTCAGTAAGCCAGCACCTATTCAGTAGGAGACCTTGGGCAAGACTCCCTAACACTGCTACTGCCTATAGAGTGGGCCCTAGTGGCTTCAGCTCTGGAGGTTTGAGTCTGCCAGGATAAAAGCACAATAGAAATGTTCTGTGTCTTGTCTCATTTCATTTAAAGAGAACCACAGCTGAAGTGTGATTATGTGATCACATCAACACTTCCTTGGATCTGGTCAATAAGCACTCTTGTACATCCATGCTTCATTATGGAAAGCTTTCTGTGATATTGTATAAATCGAGATTGTGTCTAAATGAGGCATGACAAATACTTTTTTTAAACTGTGAATCTTAAAGGACAACTGAAGCTAGAGGGATATGGAGGCTGCCATATTTATTTCCTTTTAAAAAATACCAGTAGCCTGGCTATCCTGCTGATCCTCTGCCTCTAATACTTTTAGCCATAGGCCTCAATTCACGGAGCTTTATCAAACACTTTATCAAACGTTTGATAAACGTTTGATGAATTTCCTCATGGGTAAAATCTAATTTTGAATTCACTAAGGTGTTATATATTTATTGAACGTTTTATCGGTAAAAGCACTCAATAAATATATAACACCTTAGTTAATTCAAAATTAGATTTTAGCCATGAGGTAATTTATCAAACGTTTGATAAAGTGTTTGATAAAGCTCCGTGAATTGAGGCCATAGACCCTGAACAAGTATGCAGCAGATCAGGTGTTTCTGACATTGTCAAATCTGACGAGATTAGCTGCATGCTTGTTTCTGGTGTTATTCAGACAGTACTGCAGCAAAATAGATCAGAAGAACAGCCAGGCAACAGATATTGTTTAAGAGGAAATACATATGGCAGCCTCCATATACCTCTCACTACAGTTTCCTTTAAGTTAGGCTCCAAAACAAAACTGCAGAAAAAAATGAAAGTTACCATTGCTAAATCATGCTGAAATATAATTAAAAAGGAGTGGGCAACCCCTTTAACTTCATCGTATAACAGTAAAGGTTAATGGTTTTCCAACAGCAGGAACCTGCCAGCATGATACAACCATTAGCCGATTCCACCTCTACATGTTAAATCCTGAGGTGTTTAGAGAAAGAGTGGAACATGCTGAGGATTCACATAAAAAACAGTTTATTACAGTGCAGGCTTGGTTGAGACGTTACTGGGATGAGGTCATAAGCACTGAACATCTATCCCAATGCCTTGGATATAGTGCCTGGTCAGCAGCCCCAGTGTTCTCTGAGCACACAGCACTGAAAGATTTGCTGTCGGACTGTGAGATCCAGGAAATGTCTGTAACTCTTCCATACTCTAGCAAAACCTTGTAACAGAAAGAATAAAATGGGTCCACAGGAAAAAAACAAACCCTTCAAGTACTGTAAAGGGAAATTTCACTTACTGTATATTCCTGCGTATAAGACTACTTTTTAACCCATGAAAATCTTCTGAAAAGTTGGGGGTCGTCTTATACGCCAGGTGTCATTGATGCCGGGTGATACGCCCTATCCTGTTACTGCCTCTCATATCTTGCTGCTGAGCACTGTAGTGAAGTGGCACAGGCAGGGCCGCCATCAGAAATTTTGGGGCCCCTCACAAATCATCAGTCCGGGCCCCCCCCAACGAGGTGCAAGTGTCCGAATGGACGCGTTGCAAGCCTCAATATCGAGCACTTCCTCCTTCAAGCCGGAAGGAGAAAGTGCTCCATCATTTTTTTAGAACCTCCCAGTTTTATTTTCTGTTTGAAAAAGCTAAAAAAGTAGGTTTAATGCTATTGTCTCATATGGTAATGATTCAGCTTTTCCCATAGTCTCGCAGTTAGCAATCATGTGACCCCCAACAAGACAAATTCAGCAATCATGAGGCCCCCAACAAACCATGAGGCCCCCAACAAGACAAATTCAGCCATCATGAGGCCCCCAACCAGACAAATTCAGCAATCATGAGGCCCCCAACAAGACAAATTCAGCAATCGTGAGACCCCCAACAAGACAATTTCAGCAATCATGAGGCCCCCAACAAATCATGAGGCCCCCAACAAATCATGAGGCCCCCAACAAGTAAACATTCAATCATTAGGCCCCCAACAAGACAAATTCAGCAGTCATGAGGCACATAGACAGACAGCATTTCACATAAATAGGCAGAATGCCCCCTTATTATGGTAGACACCTCTCACCTGGATTCTGACAGGGACCCCCAGGTTAGGTAGTGAGTGACATGGAGCCCTTTTAGGTAGTGAGTGAGTGACAGGGAGCCCCTTTAGGTAGTGAGTGAGTGACAGGGAGCCCCTTTAGGGAGTGAGTGCCAGGGAGCCCCTTTAGGTAGTGTGTGAGTGACAGGGAGCCCCTTTAGGCAGTGAGTGAGTGCCAGGGAGCCCCTTTAGCTAGTGAGTGAGTGACAGGGAGCCCCTTTAGCTAGTGAGTGAGTGACAGGGAGCCCCTTTAGGGAGTGAGTGACAGGGAGGCCCTTTAGGGAGTGAGTGAGTGACAGGGAGGCCCTTTAAGTAGTGAGTGAGTGACAGGGAGCCCCTTTAGCTAGTGAGTGAGTGACAGGGAGGCCCTTTAGGGAGTGAGTGAGTGACAGGGAGGCCCTTTAAGTAGTGAGTAAGTGACAGGGAACCCCTTTAGGGAGTGAGTGAGTGACAGGGAGCCCCTTTAGGCAGTGAGTGAGTGCTAGGGAGCCCCTTTAGGCAGTGAGTGAGTGACAGGGAGCCCCTTTAGGCAGTGAGTGAGTGACAGGGAGCCCCTTTAGGCAGTGAGTGAGTGACAGGGAGCCCCTTTAGGGAGTGAGTGAGTGACAGGGAGCCCCTTTAGGGAGTGAGTGAGTGAGTGACAGTGAGGCCCTTTAGGTAGTGAGTGAGTGCCAGGGAGCCCCTTTGGGTAGTGAGCGAGTGCCAGGGAGCCCCTTTAGGTAGTGTGTGAGTGACAGGGAGCCCCTTTAGGCAGTGAGTGAGTGACAGGGAGCCCCTTTAGGGAGTGAGTGACAGTGAGGCCCTTTAGGTAGTGAGTGAGTGCCAGGGAGCCCCTTTGGGTAGTGAGCGAGTGCCAGGGAGCCCCTTTAGGTAGTGTGTGAGTGACAGGGAGCCCCTTTAGGCAGTGAGTGAGTGACAGGGAGCCCCTTTAGGGAGTGAGTGAGTGACAGTGAGGCCCTTTAGGTAGTGAGTGAGTGCCAGGGAGCCCCTTTGGGTAGTGAGCGAGTGCCAGGGAGCCCCTTTAGGTAGTGTGTGAGTGACAGGGAGCCCCTTTAGGCAGTGAGTGAGTGAGTGACAGGGAGCCCCTTTAGGCAGTGAGTGAGTGCCAGGGAGCCCCTTTAGCTAGTGAGTGAGTGACAGGGAGGCCCTTTAGGGAGTGAGTGAGTGACAGGGAGGCCCTTTAGGGAGTGAGTGAGTGACAGGGAGCCCCTTTAGGGAGTGAGTGAGTGACAGGGAGGCCCTTTAGGGAGTGAGTGAGTGACAGGGAGGCCCTTTAGGGAGTGAGTGAGTGAGTGAGTGACAGGGAGCCCCTTTAGGGAGTGAGTGAGTGACAGGGAGGCCCTTTAGGGAGTGAGTGAGTGACAGGGAGCCCCTTTAGGGAGTGAGTGAGTGACAGGGAGGCCCTTTAGGGAGTGAGTGACAGGGAGGCCCTTTAGTGAGTGAGTGAGTGAGTGACAGGGAGGCCCTTTAGTGAGTGAGTGACAGGGAGGCCCTTTAGCTAGTGAGCGAGTGACAGGGAGGCCCTTTAGTGAGTGAGTGACAGGGAGGCCCTTTAGCTAGTGAGCGAGTGACAGGGAGCGCCCCCTCAGCCGCCGCCGCTTTCCCTACCTTGCCAGCGTCAGACCTCAAGATCAGCGGCGACCCGACCAGAGCGGGCGCTGGACGCACCCGCTCTATATGCGGAAGTTACGTCACTTCCGCATATCAGTGCGGGCGCTGGGTCCTAGCGCCCGCACTATTGTCGCCGCCTGATCGGGGTCTGACGCGGCGGAGGCAGCGGCGGAGGCAGCGGCTAGAGGGATGGAGGGAAGGAGCAGCGGCCAGGCGGGGGTTGAGCGGCGGCCGGGCGGCACCCGCCAGGTCCGCGGCGGGGATGGGGCCCCCCTACAGGCCCGGGGCCCGTGACGGGAGTCACGGATGTCCCCCCCTGATGGCGGGCCTGGGCACAGGTGCACATGTGTGAGATCTGAGAGGCAGAGAAGGAGGTAAAAAGGATACAATGGTGGGCCAGAAGGGTGAAGGAGGCGTGTTTATGGGTACAGCGCAATCTATTCTTCCATACCGTTTTGATAGACAGGTAGAAAAGGAGAGCTGATCAATCCACTTAGGGAGAGTTGACCAATCCAACCAGTCAATTGCCTATATACTGTTATATACTGGGTAACGCATACATTACAGCACCAGTATATGTTCATACATAGCACCAGTATATGATGTTGTTTTTATTTTAATTTGGTGTGCGTTGGAAGAGGGGTAATCTTCTACGGCGAGTATATCCCAAACTCTATATTTTCACTGGAAAAGTTGGGGGGTCGTCTTATACGCCCAGCCGTCTTATACGCCGGAATATACGGTACATGAATTCTGCTTTCAACAGCTAATGCCCCCTTAGCTGTTCATTAGAATATAGGAGTACAGGATGAAGACAGGCTGCATGTGGCTGAATACCGAGTAGGGGAGTTGTATTCTACTACTGCACATTCCCCACCTGGTGGATTTCCCAAGTGTGGCTTGGGGTTACCGCTTTTAGCACTTGAAAGTAACCCCAAGCCACACTTGAGAATACCAGGGATGCAGCCCTAGGTCATAGGCCTATTTTTTATGCATATGATAGTGAATTTGCCTTAGAAAACTTCAGCATTCTATACTCTCTGTACTAAACATATTTATAATACCTGGTTGACTGACCCCGCAGTTCCTTGTCACAGCAGTGACAGGGCCACACACCAGACAGCTTCCAACTCCCTTGGATTTACTGCTTTTCTGGAAACTATGAGCTTTCTGCTGGTTTACATGATACCACAGGGATGTGGTCTACATCTAGTGGGCAGAGCCTGCTGGGACCTTCACTGTAGCCATACCTTACTAGTGACTATCAGCTAATGGCTAGACTGTTATCCAATAGGAAGGTGTGTCTGGGCCATGGATAACAGTTGACCCTTCCCCCATGACAAGGACCATGTCACTACTCATAACATATGATCTTTCAGTGATCTCCGAGGGCCCGTTTCCACTATCGCGAATCCGCATGCGTTGCCCGCATGCAGATTCGCACAGCCAATACAAGTGAATGGGACTGTTTCCACTTGTCAGTTTTGCTGTGCGTTTTTCTGTGCAGGATTTTTCTGCACGGCAGAGCCCTCAGAATTCGCTTGCGTGTGGAATGCAGGCGAATCGCACGCAATGTATTTAATAGGGAAATCGCATGCGTTTTCATCATGCGTTTTTTGCCGCAAATTCGCATGCGATTTCGCATAGGTACCCATGTTAATTCACACAGGCAGTAACATTGTTAAAATCGCATTACCCTAACCTATGCGAATTCGCATGCGAAGTCGCGGCAAAAAACGCAACGCTATAGTGGAAACGGGCCCTGACAGCTTGCCGCCTAAAGTAAAGATATTTCATTGAACAGCCTTGAACTTTTGCAATAAAATTGAATGCACTATTTTTATAATTACATGTCATTGAATAACAATTGTGAGAAAATAATAATATACCTGAAGTTTTCTAGTTTAATTCGCAAGTACAGAGAACGTTGTGCTGTATTTTCACTATTCTCAGAGATGATTTGCTAAGTAAGGCATGTAGTGAAGAGATGTCCATGTCGCATATCCAATCAGCTGCAGACGTGCTCCTGTTTACCACAAATCCATGCACATATAGCTGTACTCCTAGCTGAGGCAAAACACAGGCACAGGAAGGACAGACATTTCCAAAACAGAACGTCATTATTGTACTAAAAAAATTGGGTTTTTTATTTAGTCCTGTCTAATCTTTTCTTGAACTCGTTCCTTCTGGCCATTAGATTCCTAGCAGACTAGTGGGAAAAAAAACAGAAATAGTTTCAGGGTGTGACAGAGAGTAATACAGTTGTCTGTTGCTCTAGTCAGCACTGGTTGCAAATCTGTTATGAGCAAGCAGGCTGGGCACATTTATGGCAGCAGGAGGCAGGGATAGCACCATGTCCTACAGAAATACACATCCTAGTGTAACATAACTTGGCAACATGCAGTGGAAATTCAGCATTATTTTTTCAGTCACCTGTCAAACATCTTTAAAGAAGAACTATTGTGATAAATGTTTAAAATACATATAAATGTACATTTTTCCCAGAGTAAAATGCACTATGGCGCTGTCACAGTAGGTAGTGAACATTTAACAGATCTGACAGATTTTGGATGAGTCCATCTCCTCATAGGGGATTCAGTTACATAGTTACATAGTTACTTTGGTTGAAAAAAGACATACGTCCATCGAGTTCAACCAGTACAAAGTACAACTCCAGCCTGCTCCCTCACATATCCCTGTTGATCCAGAGGAAGGCGAAAAAACCCTTACAAGGTAAAAATTCCTTCCCGACTCCAGATGGCAATCAGATAAAATCCCTGGATCAACATCATTGGCATTACCTAGTAATTGTAGCCATGGATGTCATTCAACGCAAGGAAAGCATCTAAGCCCCCTTTAAATGCAGGTATAGAGTTATTTCTTTATTTACAAAAGCGCTTACTGAACTGTAGTTGGCTCAGTTAAACTGCCAAAATAGTGTGCAAACAAGTAGGGAAGCAAACATCTTTGTATCGATCCTTTACAGGCAGCAGTTTTGTAAAGAATAAAGGTGATAATGAGAATCCCCCATGAGGAGATGGACTAGTCCAAAATCTGTCAACTTTTTTACTACATACTAGTGACAGCAACATATGGGAAAAAAAAAGTAATTTATAGTGTATTTTACTCTGGGAGATTTTTTATGGAATAGCACTCCTTTAAGCAGGCCATACACAACTCTGTGTAATTTTGAAAATTACAATTATTATTTAGTATTTATATAGCACCGACATCTTCCACAGCGCTGTACAGAGTATATACTGTATTGTCACTAACTGTCCCTCAGAGGAGCTCACAATCTAATCCCTACCATAGTCATATGTCTATGTATGTATCGTGTATGTATTGTAGTCTAGGGCCAATTTTTTAGGGGGAAGCAAATTAACTGATCTGTATGTTTTTAGTTTTAGGTTGTGGGAGGAAACCAGTCTCTAGAGGAAATCCACACAGACATGGAGAGAACATTCAAACTCTGTGCAGAGAGTGTCCTGGCTGGAGTTCGTACCGGGGACCCAGTGCTGCAAGGCGAGAGCGCTAACCACTATGCCACCGTGCTGCCACAATTGAACCAAAAGGAAAAGTGGCGGTAGATCGACTATAGCACTGCACTGTATCAAACAGTGCAATTCTACGGTTTGATAGATTTTAAGTAGATTTTATCGTGAAATATATTGAAAATCTGTAAGCCGTGTATGGAGAGGGATTCGATACATCTCTGATCACATTCAGATCACAAAGAGTTTGATCTGTTTGCCACACTGGGTGGCATTATAAGCGTGTATGGCCACTTTCATCTTCTATTTGGAATAATTTAGCTTTTGCAGAGGATCTACATCACCCGATTAATTAAAATGTACCAAACTGCCCCAATTTCGTAATTTAAAAAAATGCCCAGTATGAAGAGCAAACCATTATCCAGCTATCGAGGTATTAGTACAAGAGGATGCACTCTACAGCACGAGTCAGGTTGGTCCTCACATAACCCAAGTGCTGCATGGAGCTTCACAGCTAGAGCCTTCAGCTGCTGGATCATCCCCACAAAGCCACCTGAGGAAAATTATTATGGGTAGAACCATTTTATTCTTATGGAAAACTAGATCATGACCTTAAGACGTATCGACAACCTTCACAAATACATATGCCGTTTCAAGAGCTTAGCAGAACTTCAAGGAAAGATCCAGGGTTAAAAAAAAAAGCAGATTTACTTACCTGGGATTTCCTCCAGCCCCTGGCAGCTTATGTGTCCTTTGCTGCAGCTCCCCTCCCAGCTGATGCCCCGGGTCCCCTCTGCTTCAGCAGCCGACCTGGCAAAGTCCGGAGCCTCTGTGCTTCACTCACGCTCTCACGTAGCCGGGAGCGTTCTGGGCAGGTGCAGTTCTTCTGTGCGCGAGTGGTCGGGCCGTGCAGGTACTGAGGCTGCTGACATCGCCAGGTCGGCTGCTGCAAGGAGGAGACCTCGGGCCACCGGATGGTAGCGGAGCTGCAGCAAGGGACAAATCAGCTGCCAGGTGCTGGAGGAAGCCCCAGGTAAGTAAATCTGCTTATTTTTTTTAAAACCCTGGATGCTTCCTTTAATGTCTGAAATAAAGCAGGTGTTCTGAGATCAAACATTTACACAGCTTATTAGAACCGTATCAATCATACCCTGCACTGATGAAGACCTAGACAGCCTGAAACAGCTGTCTGCAAGCTGAGTTATATGGCTATATAAAATGAATAGGATACAGGCATAGTGTACACCAGCAGCTCTCTACGCATGTCTGTCTTTTCATGGACATAAAGAGATGATTTGCATGTTCACTCACTGACCTAAGGTGTTGCATTACGGGAGTGGTACCTTCTAGCTCAAGTGATGCCGAATGCTTGCAAGAAAGCAATTTTGTATTTAGCCTCAAAGCAGGTAAAGAGCGTGCCTGAAGCACCCGGGTAAAATGGACGCCGCCATAGGCGACAATGATAAAAGCCACAATCCGCTGCATTAAAAGGAATTTTGGGCGCCTGATAAAATGTCGGGAGCTAGGGCTACCCGCCATGCAGATTGCGGTTATACATATTTATAGCCGCAATTTGCCTACTGGGTAGCCCTAGCGACCAAATTTCCCTGTAATGCCGTTAATAGCAGCTTTGCTTGGGGGGAGGGGGGGGGGGGGGGTTAAGGGTTAGGAACCACCGGGGATTCCTTCCAGATAATAATACAGAGCATGATGATGGTGAAAGCCTAAAGTAGAGTAGAATGGCATTTAACACTACACATTGAATTGTACACCAATCCGCAGATAAAGTGATATATTACGTGAAGGCTCTTCTACATCTGTATAAATATTTATGAATGCTCTCAGCACCTCTTTTATACGCAATTATGTTACAGGATTGATAAAACAAAGAAATGGCAAGAACTGAGAAGCCAGGTTTTCCATGTGATCAGATATATGACCCAGATTAACCTGTTTTTATTGGTAAATCATCACAAAAAGCCCCCTAGTGAAGCAGGGCACGCATTGCTGAAACAGAACAAAGTATTGGCGTAGACAGCACCCTCTTTGGGTATCTGCGCTGCATCCCATTTGGAATTTGCTTTATTTTCTGCAAGCCACTCTGACAGATGAACATAAAAGAAGCAAGGGGATGCCGATGTGAAATAATGATCATTGCCGTTTTTATATAGAAACTGTAGTGTTTAGTTTTTTATCGTCTTTGTATTACTTCATTTAAGGCCTGGTGTTGGTATGTTTGGAAAGGAGTTCCTCTTGGCAGCACCATACCTGTATCTTCTCTAGTGCAATACTTCTCTAATTCACCTCCAGATAATCTTCACATACATGAACTTCCACAGTTAGCAGGATAGACATTCTCCTCATCTGACCCTTCTTGTTTCAACATCTATATACAAACATTTATACACAAGGATAGGGCTGTTGAATCTCTTCATTCATAAGTATTTTGGAAGGTGCTACAACCTCCCTGTGGTATCCCCGATTCATCCATAAACACAGGAGAAGAGGGAAGTCTTTATGTAGAGGCCCTTGGGAAAGACAGTAAGTGTAGGGGTGTCTGGAACAGATGTCTGACCGAGTGCTGCTGACGAGGTCTCTTCCCAAGCTCTGGTTCTTCATGTTTGTAAAGTGATAGGTCAGTAGATGATCATGTAGTCTGACAACGGTGATGATATAAATGTGGATCAGCTCAGAAGGTCAAATGTCTGCAGACACTGGGTAGAGCAACAGTAAGCCACAAAACTGACAGCCGTTCTCCTGCAACAACAACACAACACAACTGCTCATATTGTATACAGTTACCAGATAAGCTATAGGCCTTGTTTACATGAAAACCCGCAGATGCAATCTGCGTTTGTATTTGTATTCACTTGTAGTGAATGGGTCTGCCGCACGTTTTGCAAATAAATTCGTGCAGCATGTGTTCGCAAATCGCACTGGTCCACAACGCATGTGAACATCAGACAGTGCAGTCTATGCACTTCTGATGTTCGTGCGTGACTGCCTCCTGCACGCGTTACCGAAATACGGACGGCAACACATGCAATGTGAACGAGGCCTTATAAAATAAATATGCATATTATGTCTAAAAGAAACATTGCTTCTTATTTTCAATAAAATCGCTGACGGAATAGCCAATTATATTTTTGGGCACATTTTTGATTTGGATATTGGTCTGCTTGTTTGCTTTCTTCATGTCAGCCATGCAGATGTATCGACATAGCTGCAGAGAAAACTGCTAAAAAACGGTTTGACAATAGTAGCTAATCCAGTGTCAATTCTAAGGCTTGGTTCACACATAAATCTGTACATTTCCAGTCCAGTCCGTTTTACCTGACTGGGTAGGAACTGTACACCTTTCATGTGTGAACACATCCATAGAAACATACAAAACTGATGCCAACTGTCAAAAACTGACAGGACTGGACACTGTTTTATGTGTGAACCAAGCCTTAGGCTTTATTAGATTGTTCATTGATTGAAAATGAAATAAGGCAGTTACACAGAATTTGACTGCGGAGAGAAGCTGGATAATTTGTTTCCTACATGAATTCTGTTCTTTGGGTTTCAAGTTCTCCAACCTTTTGTGTACCGTGTGAGAGCAGGTGCAGGAGACTTGCGCCTGCGCAGTAGAGCGGACCGACAGCGATCGGCTATTTCCGCCTATCTCCGAGCGGAGAGCCGATACTGCGCCTGCACTGGAGCCGGGGAGGTAAAGATTTACATCCCCGCTGTTCGGAGGGGCACAGCGAGATCAACGTGGGACACAGGAGGACAGGGAAAGCCTGGATAGGATCCGGAGGCTTCCCCCTACCGAGGTGAGTACCCCCCAGGGGAACTTTTTTTTTGTTACAGGTTTTCTTTAAATATCTGTCTTATGTGAATCATAGACCTTCTCAAAGCCAAGCATTCCCCAATTAGGCAAACCTTGTTGTAGCTCTGTACATAAAATGCTAAAAGGTGATGGTTTATGTTGATGACGCCACAACTGCCACTCTTTCTGCCTGTCTTTTAGTATCTCCCTCACACACCATTCCACAGACTAGAAATGATATCTTCAATATTACCCTTGATGAAGTCCAGCCATAGGCGTTTCTCTCAGAGGGAAAAGCTTTGGATAGACAATGGTAAACATTGACTGACTGCAGCGATGGCAATGTCCTAGCGGGCACTGCAGCAACTCCAGGAGACTTCTGGGTAATGAGAGGTGCGACAGACAGCTTACATCTAGTAATCAGAGAAATAGCTTGGTTAGTATAAAGCATTGTACACTTACAGGATACTAATAATCAAAAGTATTTCTGTACAATACAGGAACCAAATTACAAGGTGCAAATACCACTTGAGTTTACAAAATCAACAGTGTGGAGAATTGTGTAAAAGTGTTAGAAAAGCTGGTCGATTCTTCTCCTAGAGGCGATTTCTTCTCTACTGCTTCCCCACTGAAAATAATAAACATATCCTTACCCCAAAGGCTTATTATCTTATCAGTGGCACACGATATTAGAGTACTGACTTATTTCCATGTGTTCCCCCCTTCCACCTGTCTGGGGACCATGTTGTCTGTGGGACACACCAATCCCCCAATATCCCATGGAGGATAACAAAAAAAAAAAAAAAAAAAAAAAAAAAAGGAGGTTGAGTGGTAAGGCCAGTCCCACCCTGTCCTACAACCTCCCTCTGTATCACAATCCAGAAACCCCTGCACTGCATGCATCATCATCTGCACATTGACCGACGATAAGAAGGTTTACCAAACTGCCAAACATTTTTTATTTATCAAGGGATATTGTAGGAAGTTTACAAACAAAATGTCATGGGATTCGTATCCAAAAGAAATACAGGTAGTCCCCGGTTAACGAACGAGATAGGGACTGTAGGTTCGTTCTTAACCTGAATCTGTTCTTAAGTCGGAACACTGTGCCATCTCTGTCCCCTGTACCTCCTCTGTGCCCCCCTGTGCCTCCAGTGTTCCCCTCTGTGTCACCTCTGCCCTCTGTACCTGCGTATGCAAGTTTAAAAGCCATTTTTTCTTTGAAGTTTTTAAAATCGATTTTCTCAAAAACGTCCAATTTGAAAAACATTTTTTTGACTTGTTCCCATGGAAACACAGAATCCATGCCGTTCGTATTGGCGGGTCGTTCGTAAGTTGGGGACTACCTGTATTCCAATAATCCACAGGCTACTCTTCAAATAAGTACAGTAATAATAGGGAGATCAATGTCCAGAAAGGCATCCACCACTCTTGCTTCAATCCAACACAACAAACATGGCCTGGGCCTCAACCTGTAAGGAGAATCCCTTAAGCTTTATAAGCTAAAATGTAGCTGCCTACATAGTCTGGCTAGCATAATGTTTCAGGCCAAGGTAGCCCTCTGAATCACAGTTTTTAGAAACCAGCACCCAACTGAAAGTATCCAGGTTAGTTATTAGAATTTTGCAGACCACATCTGAGGTAACCTCTGTATTCCAGACAGTCAAACAACTTCCTGTACATCATCTACATAGCGGTCACTCTTCACCACTGAAATAACAAGGCATCCCAGCTCATCTTATCTGTAGTCTACAGCCTACTTGGCATTTAATATGAATGAATTAATGAAATAAGTATCAGTGCATTTACATTTTCATGAATTAAGACCTACATGAAAGATGGACTTTGTGGCTTTACATCTGGAAATTGCCAACTTATCGTCCTATAAAAATGTTTTTCCTTTGCAGTAATGGCATATAATCATAAAATGCCTTGTACTGAGCTGGGGTAAGTAATTACGCATAGTCTTAACACTGAAGATGTACATTTTAGTTTCACTGATATTTTTGGCCAGATCTAGCAAGCACTGAATAAGGGGGCAACAGATCTCTGCTAAGAACCGTAATTTTTCATATTGTTCTATACTATGCCATAGCTTGTTGAGTTATTTTTAACAGCGACAGTGAAAAATTGTGACCTCTACTCTGCGTGACAAAAATACAGCACAAATGATCACCCTATGGTGAAGAACTGCTATACAAAAGTATGAGGCACACAAAACCACACCCTAATCTTGTCTACTGCTCTGATTCAACCTCAAATAATGAAGATAAGCTAAACTGGGAACATGAAGTCATAGGAGACTGAAGGCCTGTCCACACTGGGAGATCAAGGCCTATTTCTAGGGAGCATTATTATTATTATTTAGTATTTACAGTTAGGTCCATAAATATTTGGACAGAGAAAACTTTGTTTTCTTATTTTGGTTCTGTACATTACCACAATGAATTTTAAATGAAACAACTCAGATGCAGTTGAAGTGGGGTGAACAAAACAATTCCATAATGTGAGGCAACTAAGGCATTTTTTTTTAACACAATCCCTTTATTTCAGGGGATCAAAAGTAATTGGACAATAGACTCAAAGGCTATTTTCATGGTCAGGTGTGAGCAAGTCCATTGTTATGTCATTATCAAACAGATAAAAGGCCTAGAATTGATTTGAGGTGTGGTGCTTGCATGTGGAAGATTTTGCAGTGCACAGATACTGTATCATGCAGTCAAAGGAGTAAAAATGAGTAAAATGAGTGGTACTTACCGGGGGCTTCCTCCAGCTCCAAGCTCCCAGGATGTCCCTCGCGGCAGCTCTCCCCGCAGCCGTTCGCTGCAGCCATTCGCCGCAGGTTCGTCCCGGTCCCCGGCGATGACGTCAGAGTGACCTCCAGGTCTCTCTGCACTGCGCCTGCGTGAGCGGCGCTGTCAATCACCGCCACGTGGGCCGCAGTAGTTCTGCGCTTGCGCAGTCCGCTCTGGCCCACGTGGCGGTGATTGACAGCGCCGCTCACGCAGGTGCAGTAGAGCGACCTGGAGGTCGGCCTGATATCATCGTCGGGGACTGGGTCGGAGCTGCGGCGAACGGCTGCAAGGAGAGCTGCGGCGAGGGCCATCCTGGGAGCTTGGAGCTGGAGGAAGCCCCCGGTAAGTACCACTCATTTTATTATACTTTCCCTGATGACTCCTTTAAAGGACTTACGAGGCCAGTATAGTGAAAAAAAGTGAATTACCTCCTTAACCTTGTACGGCACGGAGGACGCCGTCCGCGCCCTCCGTGCTGATCCGCCGGGTCCCCTCGCTCGTCAGCCCCCCCGGGATGGCTCCCGACCCCACGGCCGGGTCGGGCTCCCCTGCCTCTCCTAAAATGGCCGCTCGCTTTGGCCGCGGCTGCGCAGTCCGCACAGCCGCGAGTGCGGCTGCGCAGCTCTAGGGCCAACCTCCCCGATCCACGCTGGAGGTTGGTCCTAGAGCTGCGCAGCCGCACTCGCGGCTGTGCGGACTGCGCAGCCGCGGCCAAAGCGAGCGGCCATTTTAGGAGAGGCAGGGGAGCCCGACCCGGCCGTGGGGTCGGGAGCCATCCTGGGGGGGCTGACGAGCGAGGGGACCCGGCGGATCGGCACGGAGGGCGCGGACAGCGTCCTCCGTGCCGTACAAGGTTAAGGAGGTAATTCACTTTTTTTCACTATACTGGCCTCGTAAGTCCTTTAACCACTTGAGGACCCACCCTTAAGGACCAGCGCTGGTTTGATTGATCTGTGCTGGGTGGGCTCTGCAGCCCCCAGCACAGATCAGGGTGCAGGCAGGGAGATCAGATTGCCCCCGTTTTTTCCCCCCTATGGGGATGATGTGCTGGGGGGGTCTGATCTCTCCTGCCTGCTGTGGGTGGCGGGGGGGGCACCTCAAAGCCCCCCTCCGCGGCGAAATTCCCCCCTCCCTCTCCTACCTGCTGCCTCCCCTGGAGATCCGGGCTGCACAGGACGCTATCCGTCCTGTGCAGCCAGTGACAGGACGTCCCCTGTCACATGGCGGCGATCCCCGGCCGCTGATTGGCCGGGGATCGCCGATCTGCCTTACGGCGCTGCTGCGCAGCAGCGCCGTACAAATGTAAACAAAGCGGATTATTTCCGCTTGTGTTTACATCTAGCCTGCGAGCCGCCATCGGCGGCCCGCAGGCTATTCACGGAGCCCCCCGCCGTGATTTGACAGGAAGCAGCCGCTCGTACGAGCGGCTGCTTCCTGATTAATTAGGCTGCAGCTGGCGACGCAGTACTGCGTCAATCCTGCAGCTGCCACTTTGCCGACGCACGTTATGAGTGTGCGGTCGGCAAGTGGTTAAGCTGAGTAAACAGAACAACCCTATCTGAAAAATTGCTACAATATTACAAGTGGTAAGATCTACACTTTGGTACACACTGAGAAAGAAAGCAAGCAATGCAGGAAGACCTGGGTGTTCATGGAAGACAATAGTGATGATCACAGAATAATTTCCATGGTGAAGAGAAACCCCTTCACAGCAGCCAACCAAGTGAACGATACTCTCCAGGACAAGTGTTTTAAACTACTTACAACAGTTTACATGCAACATGCAACTACAAAATGATGTATTAACAAACAGTACTTGGAGACAACTTTGTATGTTTGAAACAACTTGAATTGTTTGTAAGTAGGGGACTGCCTGTAATGTAAGACTGATTTATCATTGATCAAGGCTTCATTTAAATTTATTTTAAGCACACTTAGTAAGTATGTCACCACTTTAAAACCAGGCTCGTGGAGGATTTTTGGAGGTCTCCTGGATTAGATGGTGTTCTAGGATTTATCTGGTCAAGATCACTGGACTTTACAGAAGCCGTTTATTGAGCTTTTAGATTCATAGTTTCACCACTCTTGAGCAACCTACAGCTGTCTCTGCACTCCCAGTCAGACTAAAACACAATCCCTTTAGTCACATAGACATCTGGGGTATACGTGGGAAGAGCTTAATCCACCTGTCCGATAACTTATCATGGCAGCCCATTTCTAGTAGGCAGACTGTTCACCTCCAGATGGGTGTAATTCTCCTTCAAGAGAAGACCACCTCTTCATGATGCATTCCGATATTCCTGTCAGCTGTAATTATATCTCTCTGCTTTTTTCTGGTTGACAGCAACGGTTTCACTTTTGGCTTCACCTACTCTTGTATGATCTTTTGCATGGCTATTTGAATTCTGATAATTTTAAACAAACAGCTGAGAATGAGCTAAATCCATATGGAGAAAGGTAAACAACTCCCATTTAGGGCTTGTTCACACTACTAGTAGAGGCAGAGCTTAGGGCTGTAAGCTCTGCTTCTACTCGCATCAATCCCCACCTCTCCCCGCCCCTCTCAGTCTCGCTTCACTGAGAGGGGTGGGGAGAGGCGGCGATCAGCGGTGATTGAAGCTAATGAAGGCAGAGCTACAGCGCTAAGCTCTGCCTCCCCGGGCATCAAAATCCACGACCAAGAAAGTCATAGATTTTGGTCCCGGTATTTAGGGGGTTTCTAAACAGCTTTCTGCCGCGGGGATGTATACCTCAAGCCAACATTGATACTTCCCATTGTGGGTGAGGCTGCTGGATTGTGCAAGTAAACCGGTTGGAAAAATGTTGTTCCTGGGCGCTAGGAGGCAGCAGAGGGGAGCAGAGGCTATCATCAAAACAAGGAATTTGTGGGGGAAGGATATACAGTAGTAACCTGCTGTGTGGGGAGCAGGGGTGGAACTTTATATTCCTGGAATTCAACTTTGAAGCTTACCCATAACCTGCTAAACATTGGATATGAGTCTTTCAGGGACTGGACTTATAGTGTTATTAGTAAACCTCTTAGTATAGGGGAGTGCATTCACCTGGTAAGAATGAGCAGATTGCCGCATGTAGGGATCGCAGCGCCAGCTCCTGTAGAGGCAACACTGAATCTGTTGGCAGACCGATGGCTTTCACCTCAGCTGGCAGATGGACGCTGAGCGGTCCGGAGGTGAAGGAAAGCAGCTTTGTTTCAGATATGGGAACAGGAGAGCCACAGCTGTGAGGATGGAAGGAAGGAAACTGTTAAACATAACACCATGAGGTGTCTTTCTTTCCTGGAATTCTTTTACAGAGGCATCTAGAGTTATAGTAATCTCACACAGCTCTCTTAGAAAATGTAAGCCAAGCTCTTAGCAGGTAGCCATTTGCAATCACTTTGCAGTGGAAAACAGTGATCACATCTTGGCCTCCACTGAGATGGTTCTTGGCGGTGTTCTAAACAGCAGCTCACTCGTACACTAAAGGGACGATACACAAAGCCTTGCAGACCTACAATACAGTTTCTCTCCGTGAAATACACTTAAAATAAGTTTTTCAAAATCTGATGAGTTGAAATCACTGAACTGAACACACATGCCGTCTTTTTTGAATAACTTTAAATGAAACGATTAAAGGCCTTGTAAAAGCAAAATGCTAAAATATTCCCAAATGCAGTATAAATGTTGCAGTTACTGCCAGTGAATTATTTTTTAGTTATTCAGTACACTTTTCCACTGCGTACATGGCTCAGCATCCATCAATCATCATGCTCACTTCCTGCTAGGCTTGCTTTCAGTAAGGATGCCAGTTTACTGAGGCAGAAAGCAGAGGCTTGTAGTAGACCCTGTAGTCTATTAGGAGGAGTGAGTCACTCAGATGGGGGCCAACAGTGTGTAGGCTAAAGAAGCAGTCAGTTTACATGCATCATGTCCACACTGTGTATGTCTTTCTGCATTAAAGAGGAACTTAAACCCAATCAGTAGCCCTCCCATGAGAAATCTTTACTTTTTCTTGAATAGATCATCAGGCTCTGTATGACTGATATTGTGGTGAAAGCCCTCCCACAAAGTGTTGTCAGGGCCATGGCCAGTGAACCCTGTTGCATTGTGGGAAATAATGGCTGTTTCTAGCTGCCAAGAAAACAGTCTGTGTTTGTGTATATATGCAGTAAAGATGCTGATCTACAGGATCTTGGTGGATCAAACAACATGCACAGATTACAAGGCGAATATCAATCATTTCTTGATCCATCTTCAATTTTTAACTTCTCACTTGCAATATATTGATTTTTTTTTCACTCTGCTTCTATCTTTCGGCAAAGTTCCTCTTAACGTTTCATTAAAACTATTTGTATTGCAGTTGAGACTTATATACTCCTTGTCCACTTATGACACCTCACCTATTCAGTAGACCTTAGGCAAGTCTCACCAACACTGCTACTGCCTATAGAGCGCGTCCTAGTGGCTGCAGCTCTGGCGCTTTGAGTCCGCCAGGAGAAAAGCGCAATATAAATGTTATTTGTCTTGTCTTGTCTCACTATCAAACAATGAGCCTGATCTAATTCACTTTTTCTCCTCTGTTTTCTCCTAGATGATATTTTCACATAAATAAAATGCCTTTTAAACCACCAGCAAGCAAGAAAATACTCTGCATACAGTAATTGTGACAGTATTTTAACTTTTTTGTACTTTTTCAAATGTAGAGTGCAAAAGTTTTTTGAAACAGAAGATGAAAAATGTTCTCCTAGGCGAAAACTTAAAGGAGTTGTCAGGCAATCTATAGTAAAATGAGTGGCACTTACGGGGGGCTTCCTCCAGCTCCAAGCTCCCAGGATGTCCCTCGCCGCAGCTCTGCCCGCAGCCGTTTGCTGCAGGTCCGTCCCCGGCGATGACGTCAGAGCGACCTCCAGGTCGCTTTGTACTGCGCCTGTGTGAGTACAGCGCCACGTGGGCCGGAACGGACTGCGCAAGCGCAGTAGTTCTGCGCT
Source organism: Hyperolius riggenbachi (assembly GCF_040937935.1). Taxonomy (NCBI): domain Eukaryota; kingdom Metazoa; phylum Chordata; class Amphibia; order Anura; family Hyperoliidae; genus Hyperolius; species Hyperolius riggenbachi. Next base: position 149,422,707 of record NC_090648.1, read on the forward strand.
TGCACAGTCCGCTCCGGCCCACATAGCGGTGATTGACAGCGCCGCTCATTTTATTATAGATTACGTGGGCTGGAACGGACTGCGCAAGCGCAGTAGTTCTGCGCTTGCGCAGTCCACTCCGGCCCACGTGGCGGTGATTGACAGCGCCGCTCATTTTATTATAGATTGCCTGATGACTCCTTTAAGAGAAAAAGTGAATTGGATCTTGCCCAATATTTGTTTCCACAAAGGCTGTGAGCACACTATGCCACAGGGTGTTTTGCAGTGTTTGCTGGCACTCAGAAGTTGAAAGGTGCCATTCATTAAACGAGTGAAAAAGCAATGTGCTCTCCAGAAAAACACATGTGGCTGGATTTTTCCACAGTGGACAACACCACAACAGACAACTGTAAAAGGGCCCAGAGAACAGCTTGGGCACTTTCTGCGTAGGTCTACACTTGTAAAGGTTTGTAGTCTTCTATTTGATCTTTTGTTTGACCAAATGATAGCACGGCCACGTTTAGGCTAACTGACACAGGAAATTGAAGTGTGACAGTCCGGAGATGAACTACGTTACAGAAGTAAAAAGATTAGATTAATAAACATTTCAAATAACAGCACATGTATCAGAAAGAAACAGAACCATTAAGATTTATAGTTATTTTTTGCCGCAGATACCCAAAAGAGTTTGAAGGAGAAAAACAGACCAGGCATCTTCCAAAGGCTGGTGGAGTGTATCAATATGGGTTTCACTTTCCTCCACAGTAGCCTTCACAACAATCTGGCACTAGAAATCTACCTCATAAATGAAGACCACTGATTTGCCTAGGCCTTGAGGGGAATGAGTACACGGAAGCTAGCCAATCAACGATTGGGCTACAGAAGAATAGTTGTGCACACACCTCTTACATCTGTATATTGCAGACTGAATGCCTCAGTTTTAGGGGAATGGAAGAATTCCAGTGCTGTGTTCTTGTTGAGACTGTGGTGGAGAGAAGTGACGCATACACCGTCATAATTAATTCCCCTCAGCCCGTGCAAGAGGACTGGCTGCTAATCATAACCATGTCACATCCAAAGTGCTTACCCACTACAGCCGATCACTTTATTGTACAGGTAGGAAGGCAGACCCTTCAGCTGATTATTATTATCCACATAGACATACTGTAACTCTCGAGATCTTCCCAAATCTAAATGCATAAAATGAAAGACAAAAATAAAGTAAACAACATAATACTACAATTATAACGCTTCAAGAAATAAGGCTAGAACATGATATAAACCCAGCATATATCAAAGAAAGGTCTATGCGATATCGAGAACATAACGGTTTCCATGGTAAGAGAATGTGCGTGCTCAGTCAGAAGTCAGGGAAAGTAATAGTCTAGGCACAAATCACAACCTGTATATGCAGCAATCTCTAAACCTGTGGCAGAAATATCGGTCCTTATTATGTGAATGCCATACTTTTCTGCATGAGCTGTGATGTCATGAATGGAATGGCTGGTGCCATTCAGATGTCACTGTGTTGCTACATTTGGGGTGTCAAAACTTAGGCCTATCGCTGTTCTTGAGAGTGCAAGGGCGCGGAACTACAGAAATTAAACACAATTTTTGCTAACCGCCGTTAGATACACTATGCCTGTGACAATGTCAAATAAAATATTTCCATAGGAAATAACCCATATACAGTGGCAGATGCTAATCAGTGTCTGTTACTGCTGCTGGAACAATGACAGCTGCTAATCATTGGCTGCTACTGCTACAGTGGTGGCTGATAACCTAAAGACAAGCAGAGGGGGAGGCAGAGCGGCAACACAAGGTGGCCCCTACATTTGGCAGCACAGCTACGGCCTTCGGGCCACATGGAATTAACTGCAGAGAGCTTTGAGGGCCACCAGAAAAGGATCGGCGGGCTGCAGTTGGCCCCCAGGCCAGACTTTGGACATCCCTGTGCTACACTAAGGGGTTTCAAGCATGGGTTCACTTTAAGACTAACACGGAGCAGCTCTCGACAAAGTATCTTCTACACAGAGTGCCCACATAGCTCATGGTGTCCCATAATTACTAGGAGATTATAAGAGACTAAAATAGACCAAATAGTGCTTGTACAGAAAAAAAAAGTATATTTATTTGTTTTGAACTATCTTAAAGAAAAACCAAGCAGCACCTGACTTGTGCGCAAAAAGAGTGCTTGGGGCCCTGCTTCCCATTAACACATACGCATTTTTTTTGTGAACCAACAGCTCTTAAGGTGGCCACTAACGGTCCAATTTCTAGCTAAAAATCGTTCGAGCGATCAGAAATTCTGATCGGACGAAAAATCGTTCACTACACCATCAACTAACCAATCATTGCTTCCGATCTATCACGACCACCAAGAAAATCCAAATTTTCGTTCGACGAAAATTCATTCGGGCGACATTTTTTTTCACTCGTTCACAATCGATTGTGTCCACCAATGGAGATTATTTACAACCAATCCGATCAGAATTTCTGATCGCTCGAACGATTTTTCGCTAGAAATTGGACCGTTAGTGGCCAGCTTTAGTCAGAGAAAGAGACAATGAAGTAGGTTTTAGCCCTGCATATTCTGGTACTGAGGATGCAATTGTACATGCTGTGCCTTTAAATTCACAGAAAGGCTTTTTCTGTAACCATTATAATTCAGGTGCTGCTGGGTAATGAGCACTTAACATGACACTAATTTGTAAATCTGATTTAGCATTCATAAAACAGAATGCATTAGCAATAATTCAGCTTTAAGCGAGGAAGTACAGTTTCCCATGATGCATCACTTGTGAATAGGCAAATCATCTCTTTATGCTCCTGAAAGCCAGGCACACATCCAGAGCCGCTGGTGTACAGCGAACCTATAGCTTACAAGTTTTACAGAGCCACATCTACCCAACATGCATTCAGCTGTTTCAGGCTTTGTGGTCCTCATCAGTGCATTGCATGGATTGAGATGGCTCTATGGGATAGGGCTTGGACCAGTACTACAGAATTCTGCACACTGGCCCTAGAAATCCTATGCTACACTGTACATATCTGGTGACTATTTGTGTAAGACATGACTTCTTTTCTGGTTTTCAGAGCTCTAATTAAATGTATAATTACATAACACATCGAGATTACTCATTAACAGAATGACAGAAAACTTCTCACCATTAAAATGAGATGCTCTGTGCTGAAATCCTTGCAGCATTCTGAGGTGGTGTAGCTGCTAGTGAAGTGTCCTTACATAACATGCATCAGGTAGCCCTCAGCCGCACACACAAATGTCCACAGTACAGGAAATGTAGGGACATTTAGTTTTACTTACCACAGTACATCACAGGCCCACCAATCACTATGAGGGCTGGGACCTACTAGAGAGTGTCTGGCAGCGTTCTGAGATCGGTTTCAATCGCTAGCGATTTCCCAAAATGCTTTGCCAATGTAAGTGGATGGAGCAGATCTCACTAGAGTGATTGCGATTAGGGAGATCGCAATCGCAGCATTTTGAAAGTGTTTCCAATCTAATGTATTATACAGGAGCAGGGAAATCACTCTTACAAAGCGCTTCCACAAATCACCAGTGACTGTGATATCGCTTTGTAGTGGGTCCCAGCCCTAAGGTTCATTTAGGGTGCATACACACATCTAATTTTGATTAGCCAATTTTACCAATTCCTGGGGGGGTTAATAGGGAGAGGGGAGTTCTGGTTTCAGGCGTCAGGATACTAGCTAGTATGCATGGTGTGCTGTGCTGATTGCTTTCAAGGGGACGGGATGCTATACTTAAATGGAAATAAAAAATGAGATTTGTAAAGTTGAACCTTGAGGACTAATTCAAATGAGCGAAGTTTCTAAACTGGGAAAATTAGTTGTACTCTCTTTTAATATTAAAATGTCCTTACATCGGCTATATAAAAAATAAGCCACTTTGGTCTAGCAGCGTTTCCCTTGCGTTGTGCATTGATGGCTGTGGGCATATGGACACACTGCAGAAACCCTCCCACACATAGGAGGAACATACTGTGTGCAGACTGCGTCACTCTATAAGGCTGAGACGTGACAAAAAAAGAGCAGCTATTAGTTTTTCTGTGAAAATAGTAGGGCATTAAAAGAGGTTGAGAGGCCTCCACCAATTACCATGATATCCAAGGTTGGAGAAAGCAGAATGCTTTGCATTCCTGGTTTGGATGTCCTCCTGTCACAGTCCATAGGTTCAGTGAATCTCAGCCAAGCAGAAATACTAATGACATCCATTACACCAGCGCCCCTCCTGGGAGTCTGCTCTGTGTATCCACCACCTTGAGGCTGAAGGGCACAGTGTTTACTTCCTGCACAGCTGCACTTGGCACAGATCAGTAGAGATGCTGTTAAGGTGGTCACTAACAATACAATTTGCCAAATGATTGTTCATATGAATGATCGGAAATTATTCTTCGGTAACCACTAATGAAAGAAAGTCTCCTAATCAATATGATTGTATTAATAAAATCAATCCGCTTTTTTGATCGATCCCATCAATCTGATCGGATTGGCTATGAGATTTTCCTCTGTTGGTTATCCCGAACGATAATTTCCGATCCATACAAATTATCAGAAATGAATGATTGTTTTGTAAATTATATTGATAGTGGCCACCTTAACCACTTTGGTACCAACGGTCTCAGTCCCATTAAAGCAGGAGGATTAGCCATACTATACCAGGGAAAAAAACAACATTATAAGTAGATAAATTCTTGATCTACTTACATAACACATGTATTGTACTGTCCACATTTTGATTTCAGTGAATTTTATATAGCAAATTAAGAGAATTATGTTACTGGTGGGAACCAGGTCTTTTGCCTACAGTTTGAGGCTAAATCCTGATGTCATTTCTTCCTTTAACTTTTATTTTCTTTGCTCCTCCAATCACTGAGTCATCTCAGCCTTGCTCGTAAACAGGAGTGAGCAGAGGATAATGTTTCTGTTTCAGCTAGGCAGCAGTCTGCTCAGCCAATCAGTGAGAAGCAGGAAGGTGAGAGAGTCATTGGCAATGGCATAGAAAAGAGCCTGGGGGACTGAGAAAATATAACAGCCTAGAGATTCCTGGATAGATTGGAAAGCTTGTACTTGCAGAGAGAGATTTCTGACAGTATTTTAAACACACTGCAGTGTTTAAATAGAATAGGATTTGGTTTTGTGGCTGACAATCCCGCTTTAAGCACCACTTACCACTGGTACGAAAAACAGGTCTCGGCGACATCACCCCGGCAGGATTCACCATTCCACTGATCGTGCCGCTCTCCCGTCGCTATGACAGCAGAGCTCTGTGAAAATGTCAGGAGCCGATTTCAATGGCTCTTGACCCTGTAATGAATGTGAGCGAATGAGATTGGCTTGCTGATTTGGCTACGTTCTTCTACGTAATCTTCAGGTACTGGATACTTTCTCTACCTCCACCTCACCCCCGAGCTGCCCACCAACCTCTCTCTATCACCACATTGTTTGGCACAAAGCTCCCATGTCCAAACAGCTCTACATCGGTCTGACCCTCCACTGGTGCCACAGCATGTACAGTGTCCGCCACTTCCGCATCTCCCGCTGTTGCGCTACATGCCACCGAACCGGACTCTCAGGCCGGCTTTACACTGTAAATTGGAAAAACAGGCCTTTGGGAATTACCGCATTAGCACACGGTAATCCGTTTGGCATCCAGCCAAGCAGGAAGTGACGCTCACTTCCTGTTCGGCAATCAACGACATGCGCGGAAGCTTATTGTTAAAATACGCTTCCACGCAGGCACAACATAGAAACCTGTGGCGGGTTTTTTTTAAATACGCCATAGTCTTTACAAGACTTCTGTTCTGCCACAGGTCGCCGCAAGATCCGTATGGTAACATAGGTATTGAAGCGCTTTATGTTCCGTGAACTCCCCTATAGCCTTTCATTAGGCTGCTGTGGGGTAAATTTACTGCACTTCCTCAGTGTGAAAGTACCCTTAGACTCACCTCCTCAGACTGACGCATGCTTGCATTTACCACATTGTTGATTTGCCACTGCCCAATCCGTGCATGGAGTTTACAGTGCAGCTGGTCCATAAGGATATTGTTGAGGTACTGCCTCCAGTATGGGAAAAATCTATTAACCCTTCGCACACTCACATGCAAATGTTCACACAATTGCATTCACAGATTCACTCATCCAGGCACAACTGTTATCCCTACAGCTAAATTAAAAGCCAGGGTCCTAGTTCACAGAAGAATGCATTCTTATGCTTAATCACCTACACTGCGCAGAAGTACCCAGGTAAACATAGGTGTCCTAACTCTGGCCCTGTAACATGCATAGTGCAGACATGCAAACACATTCATTGCATCAAACCTATCAATGGATTAGGAGCACACATCCTAACTTCCTCTCCTGGGAAAGACAGTGCATCTTACCAATCGCACAAGGGAGCTAATGTTATGTGTCCATGTGCACAATGCGCATACACCAGCATAAGCTGTCTGCATGCTGACAAACATACAGGGGAAGGGGGAGTGCACCGAATTGGACCCTAGCCACAGGGGTCAATGATAAGAATAAACATACATATATCCAGGCACATCGCCTCTAGTTAGGACATTAAATAAATTATTAGGGAAAGGGAGGTGCTGAAGGGGGTGTGGCTAGAAAACAGCAAAAATCTATTAACCCTTCGCACACTCACATGCAAATGTTCACACAATTGCATTCACAGATTCACTCATCCAGGCACAACTGTTATCCCTACAGCTAAATTAAAAGCCAGGGTCCTAGTTCACAGAAGAATGCATTCTTATGCTTAATCACCTACACTGCGCAGAAGTACCCAGGTAAACATAGGTGTCCTAACTCTGGCCCTGTAACATGCATAGTGCAGACATGCAAACACATTCATTGCATCAAACCTATCAATGGATTAGGAGCACACATCCTAACTTCCTCTCCTGGGAAAGACAGTGCATCTTACCAATCGCACAAGGGAGCTAATGTTATGTGTCCATGTGCACAATGCGCATACACCAGCATAAGCTGTCTGCATGCTGACAAACATACAGGGGAAGGGGGAGTGCACCGAATTGGACCCTAGCCACAGGGGTCAATGATAAGAATAAACATACATATATCCAGGCACATCGCCTCTAGTTAGGACATTAAATAAATTATTAGGGAAAGGGAGGTGCTGAAGGGGGTGTGGCTAGAAAACAGCAAAAATCTATTAACCCTTCGCACACTCACATGCAAATGTTCACACAATTGCATTCACAGATTCACTCATCCAGGCACAACTGTTATCCCTACAGCTAAATTAAAAGCCAGGGTCCTAGTTCACAGAAGAATGCATTCTTATGCTTAATCCCCTACACTGCGCAGAAGTACCCAGGTAAACATAGGTGTCCTAACTCTGGCCCTGTAACATGCATAGTGCAGACATGCAAACACATTCATTGCATCAAACCTATCAATGGATTAGGAGCACACATCCTAACTTCCTCTCCTGGGAAAGACAGTGCATCTTACCAATCGCACAAGGGAGCTAATGTTATGTGTCCATGTGCACAATGCGCATACACCAGCATAAGCTGTCTGCATGCTGACAAACATACAGGGGAAGGGGGAGTGCACCGAATTGGACCCTAGCCACAGGGGTCAATGATAAGAATAAACATACATATATCCAGGCACATCGCCTCTAGTTAGGACATTAAATAAATTATTAGGGAAAGGGAGGTGCTGAAGGGGGTGTGGCTAGAAAACAGCAAAAATCTATTAACCCTTCGCACACTCACATGCAAATGTTCACACAATTGCATTCACAGATTCACTCATCCAGGCACAACTGTTATCCCTACAGCTAAATTAAAAGCCAGGGTCCTAGTTCACAGAAGAATGCATTCTTATGCTTAATCACCTACACTGCGCAGAAGTACCCAGGTAAACATAGGTGTCCTAACTCTGGCCCTGTAACATGCATAGTGCAGACATGCAAACACATTCATTGCATCAAACCTATCAATGGATTAGGAGCACACATCCTAACTTCCTCTCCTGGGAAAGACAGTGCATCTTACCAATCGCACAAGGGAGCTAATGTTATGTGTCCATGTGCACAATGCGCATACACCAGCATAAGCTGTCTGCATGCTGACAAACATACAGGGGAAGGGGGAGTGCACCGAGCCAATCAGTGAGAAGCAGGAAGGTGAGAGAGTCATTGGCAATGGCATAGAAAAGAGCCTGGGGGACTGAGAAAATATAACAGCCTAGAGATTCCTGGATAGATTGGAAAGCTTGTACTTGCAGAGAGAGATTTCTGACAGTATTTTAAACACACTGCAGTGTTTAAATAGAATAGGATTTGGTTTTGTGGCTGACAATCCCGCTTTAAGCACCACTTACCACTGGTACGAAAAACAGGTCTCGGCGACATCACCCCGGCAGGATTCACCATTCCACTGATCGTGCCGCTCTCCCGTCGCTATGACAGCAGAGCTCTGTGAAAATGTCAGGAGCCGATTTCAATGGCTCTTGACCCTGTAATGAATGTGAGCGAATGAGATTGGCTTGCTGATTTGGCTACGTTCTTCTACGTAATCTTCAGGTACTGGATACTTTCTCTACCTCCACCTCACCCCCGAGCTGCCCACCAACCTCTCTCTATCACCACATTGTTTGGCACAAAGCTCCCATGTCCAAACAGCTCTACATCGGTCTGACCCTCCACTGGTGCCACAGCATGTACAGTGTCCGCCACTTCCGCATCTCCCGCTGTTGCGCTACATGCCACCGAACCGGACTCTCAGGCCGGCTTTACACTGTAAATTGGAAAAACAGGCCTTTGGGAATTACCGCATTAGCACACGGTAATCCGTTTGGCATCCAGCCAAGCAGGAAGTGACGCTCACTTCCTGTTCGGCAATCAACGACATGCGCGGAAGCTTATTGTTAAAATACGCTTCCACGCAGGCACAACATAGAAACCTGTGGCGGGTTTTTTTTAAATACGCCATAGTCTTTACAAGACTTCTGTTCTGCCACAGGTCGCCGCAAGATCCGTATGGTAACATAGGTATTGAAGCGCTTTATGTTCCGTGAACTCCCCTATAGCCTTTCATTAGGCTGCTGTGGGGTAAATTTACTGCACTTCCTCAGTGTGAAAGTACCCTTAGACTCACCTCCTCAGACTGACGCATGCTTGCATTTACCACATTGTTGATTTGCCACTGCCCAATCCGTGCATGGAGTTTACAGTGCAGCTGGTCCATAAGGATATTGTTGAGGTACTGCCTCCAGTATGGGGGCAGCTGGATTTACAAATTTTGAAACAGACTAAGGTCTGACCTTTCATATAAGTACAGTATCACTTTGAGGAAGGTTGATGCTTTTACCTAATCAGGGTATGTTTTACGGTTTTCCTAAAGCCTTATGATGGGTTAAATAGCTCAATGATTGTCTAAAGTAAGGTGATAATTAATAAACAATTTCATGTGTTTTTTTTTTTTGGGGGGGGGGGGGGGGGGGGGAGGCAGGGAGCTGATTGCAATCGTGAAGATGAACCTGACCTGTCCTATTGGGGATGGGCTTTCCCCACAAGTCTTGAGTTGTGATTGCTCTGTCAGCAACCTGGGTTTTGTGAGTACGTCCTCTGCTTACTATATTATTGATAATCATCTTACCTTCAGTTTACTATACCATATTGGGCTCTCGGTATCTACTTTGTGCATTATTAAATCCTATCGTCCCTCACATGAGCTGCTTATGCTGGGAATACACAATGAGTTTTTCAGCAGATTTACTGGCCGATCGATTGTCTGATGGTTTTTCTGATCGATTTCCATTCACTTCTATGAGAAAATTGATCAGAAAAAACAATCGAAATTAGATCGGAGCTGTCAGAAATTATCTATCGAGCCATCTATTGTCAGATCCATAAATATTGGGACATGGACACAATTGTAACATTTTTGGCTCTATACACAACCACAATGGATTTGAAATGAAACGAACATGATGTGCTTTAACTGTAGACTATCAGCTTTAATTTGTGGGTATTTAAATCCAAATCAGGTGAACGGTGTAGGAATTACAACAGTTTGCATATGTGCCTCCCACTTGTTAAGGGACCAAAAGTAATGGAACAGAATAATAATAAATCAAACTTTCACTTTTTGTTTTCAATCATTTTTATTGTAAACTTTCACTTTTTAATACTTGGTTGCAAATCCTTTGCTGTCAATTACAGCCTGAAGTCCGGAACGCACAGACATCACCCGACGCTGGGTTTCATCCCTGGTGATGCTCTGCCAGGCGTCTACTGCAACTGTCTTCAGTTCCAGCTTGTTCTTGGGGCATTTTCCCTTCAGTTATGTCTTTAGGAAGTAAAATGCATGCTCAATCGGAATCAGGTCAGGTGATTGACTTGGTCATTACATACCATTCCACTCCTTTCCCTTCAAAAACTCTTTGTTTGCGTTTGCAGTATGCTTTTGGTCATTGTCCATATGCACTGTGAAGCGCCATCCTATGAGTTCTGAAGAATTTGGCTGAATATGAGCAGATAATATTGCCCAAAACACTTCTGAATATATTCTGCTGCTATTGTCAGCAGTCACATCATCAAAAAATACAAAAGAACCAGTTCCATTAGCAGCCATACTTGCCCACGCCATGGCACTACCACCACCATGCGCAGTGATGAGGTGGTATGCTTAGGATCATGAGCAGTTACTTCCTTCTGCATACTCTTCTCTTCTGCATACTCTTCTGGTACAAATTGATCTTGGTCTCATCTGTCCATAGGATGTTGTTCCAGAACTGTTAAGGCTTTTTAGATGTAATTTGGCAAACTCTAATTTGGCCTTCCTGTTTTTGAGGGTCACCAATGGTTTACATCTTGTGGTGAACCCTCTATATTCACTCTGGTGAAGTCTTCTCTTGGTTGTTGTTGGCAGCCAGACATCTCCTTTTATCAAATTGAAAATCTGTGGAAATCCCTTCATTAACGCACCTTTTCTACTTAAAGAGAAACTGTGACCAAGAATTGAACTTCATCCCAATCAGTAGCTGATACCCCCTTTCCCATGAGAAATCTATTCCTTTTCACAACTGGATCATCAGGGGGCTCTGTATGGCTAATATTGTTATGAAACCCCTCCCACAGTGTGATGTCAGGACCATGGTCCTGACAGTTTCCTGGCTGAACCTTGTTGCTGTTTCCAACTGCCAAAAAAGCAAGCAGCGTCTCCTTCCACTGACATCACTTGCCAGCAGTAAAAATGTCACCATGTGGTAAATGTCAGAATGTAAATCAGGGTGAGGAAAGACTTTACAATGGACAAACACTGACTAAATCATTTATACATAATTATTGTAAAAATGAAGCACTTTGTTTATTACATTATTTTCAATGGAGTTCTTATTACATTATTTTCACTGGAGCTCTTTAATACAACACATTCTGCCTATGGAATCAAGATTGTGGGCCCATTGGGGAAAGAAGGATTTTTGAATATATTATGAAACTCACCTAACTAGATACACAGGTGAACTACTTTATTGGGGCTCCAAGTAGGTTATACTGAGTTTGCCGTGTATTCTTAATTATAATTTATCATTATTTTCAGAATGTTCTCCCTCAGCATCTCCTACTCTAGTAAGTTGTTAAAAATTTGACCAGGTATAAATGCTACTTATTAATATTTGAATATGATTCTTACACATAGCAATGGCAGAGGTGTTCCCAGAGTTTGTTTTAATAGGTTTAATTAGAATTTCTATTATTTTATCCTTGTTATTAAAACTCTTTAGTACAACAGGCTCTAAAGAGTTGCCTTATTGTAGAATTATACTACATTTATGCTACTTTTGTGTTGGCACGGCCAGATGTGACTACTTAGCATGTGTAACTCTTTGCTAGTTTAGGCCGATTTGGGTCAGTTTACTTTACTATGTTTGTAAATTAGACAATCTTTTGTACCGCTACATTTTGAAAATTTTGTACTGCTACATTTTGAAAATTTTGAAAATTTTCAATGAAAATTTTTGAGAAAAAAAAACAAAACAAAATACTAAAAATCCCCTAGAGGATTTGAACCTGTCAGTTCTGTCAGATTTCTATTACCTACTGTAAGTGACAGCAACATAGGAGAAAAGTAATTTATGGCTCATTTTTCTATGGAAGAAACATTTGTATGAATTTACATGTATTTTAGCAAGTACCCCACCACTGGTACGTGTATGTACGCCCCTGGAAACTTCACTTAATAACCAGGGGCGTAGATATACGTACTTGTTTACTTCACCGATCTCGATCGCTGCATTGCAGACGGATTCCTGCCGTTCCACAATCAGGGCATGAGAACAGCTTGTTCTCAAACTCGATCACAGTGCCTGTAATGGATCAGAGCCAGTATCAGTGAGACCCCGAACATAAACAGTACTTACTTGTACTATTTATAGTACACTGAAGTTAAGTGTAGCGCCATCTTGTGGCCAAAAAGTAAAATTTCACCCACACATTACAGACATACAATACATTTAAATACATACATTTTTATTCATTTTACCCCTTACACCCATACCCTATGGTTACCAAAATATAACACTTGTAAAATAAAAAATTACACACAAAATGTTAAAAGGGTATATTACTATTAATTTTACAAATAAAGGCTCGTAATTATTGATATAGTATTAACCACTTTGTCCTCCTTGACGTATAAAAACGTCAAGGAAGACAGACGGAATCAATGTATCGGGCTAGGGAGCCCGATCATTGATTCCTCTCCCCCACTGAAAAAGCGACAGCTTCTCTCGGAAGCTTCGCTCTTTCTGAAGCTGTGTCCCTCTAAGCGTACATTGTACGCTTAGAGTGACGTCATGTAAAAAAAATCGAGATTGCCATCTTGTGGCCAAAAAGTAAAACTACAAGTAAATGCCCAAAAACATTACAATACACCAATATTTCCCCAAATAAAACACTTTTATATCCCACCCTCCCAAAAATGCCCACATAAAATGTTTAATAAAAAAAACAAAAAAAACATTACTATAAAAAAAAAAAAAAACATAAATATTTACCTAAGGGTCTAAACTTTTTAAATATCTATGTAAAGATGAAATATTTCTCTATTTTTTTTTTTATAAGCTTGTAAATAGTGATGTATGCAAAACGGAAAAAATGCTCTTTTATTTCCAAATAAAATATTGTCGCGATACATTGTGATAGGGACATAATTTAAATGGTGAAATAACCGTGACAAATGGGCAATAACAACACGTGGGTTTTAATTATGGAGGCATGTATTACTTTAAAACTATAATGGCCGAAAACTGACAAATAATGAATTTTTTCATTTTTTTTCTTATTCTTCCTGTTAAAATGCATTTACAGTAAAGTGGCTCTTAGCAAAATGTACCATCCAAAGAAAGCCTAATTGGTGGCGGAAAAAACAAGATATAGATCAGTTCATTGTGATAAGTAGTGATAAAGTTATAGGCTAATGAATGGGAGGTGAACATTGCTCGGATGCATAAGCTGAAAACGACTGAGATGTTAAGTGGTTAAAAATCACTAAATGGAAAAGATACATCCTTATTTCCACATAAAGTTGTAATAACCAGGACAAAAGGGCAAATAAAACGTGTGGGTTTTATCTATCGAAGCACATTTTATGTTAATACTATAATAGCTTATTGCCATTGTGTTACACATTGACAATAAAGTGCTTGAATTGAATATATATAAAAAAAAAAACTTTTGAAACTATAATGGCTGAAAGCTGAGAAATAATTTTTATTTTATCTATTATTCCCTGTAAAATGCATAAAAAAATAAAATAATTCTTAGCAAAAAGTACCACCCAAAGAAAGCCTAGTTTGTGGAAAACAAAAAAAAAAAAATCATTTTGATGTGATAAGTAACGATAAAGTTATTGGTGAATAAACAGGGGAAAAAATGTGGTTGGGAAGTGGTTATTTATTTATTTATTTGCAATAGAGGTCCTTTAGCTTTGTATAGCAGTGCTTTGTGAAAAAGCTTTCAGTTAAACCGTGTATAATGTGAACTGGGCCATAGGGAAACATGGAAATTAACCATGCACATCAATTGTTGTCCGTTTAGTTATAACTGATGTAGTGTAAAGACTCCCTGTGATGTTCTAGCAGGAGTTGGAACAACAGCATCCTAACCTTAGTTTGCGTTTCTCCAACTCATCCTCTGGAAAAGCTTTCTCAGCTCTTGTAATGTGCTGTCATTCCGCTGGCCCCTTGGTCGTAACCCAACACATTATTTTTTTTTATCACCGCGGCTCAGATGTTGGCAGCTACAGCTCTATTGTCTGAAGAGCAGTACTTGTGATTTACATTGAACTGCAGGCTGGACGAGTGCTGATGGCCAAATTCACAGAAAGTCCAAATATGGCAACTTCTGCTAACTGTGCAGAAGGAACAAAAGTAAATGATGTTTGCGTAGAAGCAGCACCTTGCCAAAAAGCACATTGATGTGGTACAAAAGACATTACAGGGAGGAGGAGAAAGTAGTGATAAAAATGACTCATCCATTAACTCCTGGCCTTCAGGGGCTGGGGAGACGCACGTCAGGCAATAATCCAAAGCTATAGTATAATTAAGTCCCTGTTAACCGGTACCCGGCGGGAAGTTATTTTTCTTTCTAAAAGTTTATATTAACAAGCTGAATTTTCTATAATGAAATTGTTTTTTAACTGTATTTTCATGGAATGAAAGAGCTATGCATGAAAGCAGTTCAGTTCTACACCTGTATAGAGAAGAAAGGAACAGAGAAAACCCTCATTCATGCGGCCTCTTTCATGCTTCTAAATGATGTGGAGATGATTCATACAAATTGTTTTCCTCAACTCTTGACATGCAAAAGCTATGTTGTTTGCTCTCTTATGAACATGTAAGGCTGTTAGCAGCATACTTGAGGGGGGGGGGGGGGGGGGAAGAGATTAAAAGCTGAATCTGCGTAGAACAGACTCACTTCCACACAATAAGGTCAGAGTCATAAAAACAATGTTTAACTTTTTACCCAACAAGCAGAGCAGTGTTTGCATGACAGGAGTTTCAGACGTAAACAAGGAGTTAAAGGACATCTATAGCAAGAGGGCTATGGAGGCTGCCATATTTATTTCCTTTTAAACAATGCAGATTGCCTGGCTGTCCTACTGATTCTCTGCCTCTAATACTTTAGCCATGGACCCTGAACAAACATGCAGCAGATCAGATGTTTCAGACATTTTTATCAAATCTGACGAGATTAGCTCCACGCTTGTTCCTGGTGTTATTCAGACACTACTGCAGCCAATTTGATCAGCACGGCTGCCAGGCAACTGGTATGGCTTAAAAGGAAATAAATATGGCAGCCACCATAGCCCTTTTCCTACAGGCTAAAACTTTATTTTCCCCATTACTATAAGTGCCTAAATCATTACTTAAAGCATAACAAATCCAGTTTTATATATTACCATTTGCTCTGTTTTTTTACTGGAAGCAAAATATGGAACATCCCTCAAACAACAGTTAGGTAGTACCAGATGCTAACTGCAGCCACAAGATTTATGGCTGGTACGCACAGGCAATTTTGATTGGCTAATGACTGGCCATTTTTTCCACTTCCAGGTGGTATCAGAGCTTACCTAAACAATCACTTCATAGTATTCAAAGTCTATTGGCACTTATTCTACATGGAGGTGGTAAAATTGGTCAGTGATTGGCCAATCAAAATTGCATGTGTGTTGTCCTGAGAAGGAGGAATCATAATACTGCCAGCGGTTCCAGATGCTGTAACCTGATCCTTGGCATCTCATGCATTATGACAACCTTCTAATTTAGGTTGTCAGTGGCTGCAAACACTAGTGCACATGACAGACAGGGGCCCCTGAGCACTGCCACCACTCCGGACCCCCAAACCAGCATGTAACACAATAGGGGAGCACAGACAATTCCCGGAGCTGCCACCACCAGGAACTCACCCCCACCACTCCTTCAACTTACCAAACACAAAAGGAATGCTAACTCCTCCTAGACAGCACTCTGCCACGTATATATACGGTAGTCCACAGACTGCCAGTCAGCCAATAAGAAGTGCAAATACATTACACCTAGTCTGCAGTACTTAATTGAGCAGAGGCTGAGCAATTCATCCAAACAATTCCATTGTGAAAAGCTGCATGGTCACCTGGGGGGGGGGATGGGTGAAAACCCGTGGTCCTCAAGTGGTTAAAGGTTACTAGGTTGTCGCTTATGTTTTAGAGCAACGTGGAAGTTCTGAGTTTAGGTCCGCTTTAACCGATATGCTGGCAGAAGTCTCATCAACCATCACACCGAACAAATGCCAAGCTTTTTCTATACTCACCCAAAGGCAGTGATGCCAAGCGGTTTCCGGCCATAGAGAGCTCATTAAGACTGGCTAGTTGGCAGAGATGACGTGGAATACTGCACAAATGGTTCTTATCTACAGTCAGGTACTGCAGGGACTGGCACAAGTGCAGCTTCTCTGGTAAAGTGACAAGGTGGTTTGTGGAAAGGTCCAATGTCTGCAGCTCTTTCAGCTTTCCAATTTCTGTAAATATAAGTACAAGCATACAGATGCTGTCATAAAATGCAAGGACATTTTTATAATTAGACCAGCCCTTCTCAATCATTTTACCCTGGAGAAACCATTCAAAGAAAGTTTGGGTCTCAGGGAATACCTGTATAAAAACTATATCTGCCAATGACCGTAAATATATTTGATCAATAAGTTATAGCTATATAAATCCAAATAAGGGACTCCTAACACGTGTAGCAATCATCTTCCTCTGTATATCTAGTGCAGCTATCAATTTACTGATAACAAGTGCAGCAAACATATTCCCCATATAAGAAGTAGAGCCATCATAAGCCATTTATAACAAGAGCAGCCTTTTCCCTAAAAATACTACAGCCTGATGAATTTCACCTGCAGGTTAGCAGCAGACCAGGCTGGAAATTCACAAAGTCAAAGACACAGAAGGCTCTTGCTTACAGCCACCATTATTGGAGCCTTATTCTAGGGTTTCTCAATACAGTTGTAGCATGTGCACCTTTATCAATGACTGTACAGGTCAAGTATCCACTGTTGTGGTTATTATCATCTGAAGTACCAGATAATTGTGTTTGCTTTTCAAACATTTGTTGATGGTTCTACTGAACTATACATACTTATTCACTCTTTTTTCAATCTCTCAAAACTTAGTACTGTATAATGAATTGACTATGACCAGTTCAAGTACCCCTAAACTCAAAGTACTCCCAGGGGTATGAGAACCTAGAGGGTCTAGAGGTGTCACTCATGGAAAGGCACCTGTTCCCTGCATCTCCTCAGGTCACGGCTAGGTTCAGCTACATCTCCCTACAAAAAACTTCCTGAGTAAGGAAAAGTGCAAACAGCGTCAGTTTGGCTTGTGCTAAGTACACTGGCTGTGCATGGGGGTCCATGGGCCATACTGATTGAGGATTCACAGTAGATTTAAAAGGCAGAAGACATGATGCTAGCATGCTAAAAAAAAAAAAAAAAAAAAAAAAGGCAAATCAGGAGGGAAGTTTGACTTCTCAGAGCATACAGGCTTCCTGTTTTATCATGCTGTGGGTATGGAAGTGAGTTTTAAAAAGTTGTGGCACGCACTACATATTCATGACTGCTGTGTCAGTGCATTCTGTGTTCAGTACGGTGTACCGTCAGTAAAATCCTATAAGTAAAACAACCACAGAGCTGTCATCCTGAGTCAGGGTTGTATTTTCTTAAAAAACCCTCTGTAAACTGCATGTACCAATTACAATACAAACAAAAAGACAAAAAGGTGGTTTCCCTGGTTGTCATGCCTATTCTGTGTTTCACTCACTCTGAAGCATGCGCATTGGAGCTTGCAGACTACACTGGCAGCCATGTATGCTCCAGATCATGGCCTTGCTAAGTAGTAAAGCCATAATTGAATGGTGATACAAGGGAACTCGAGGTGAGAGACATATGGAGGCTGACATATTCATTTCCTTTTAAACAATGCACATTATCTGGCTGTCCTGCTTAGCCTTTAACACTTTTAGCCATAGATGCTAAACAAGCATGCAGATCAGGTGTTTCTGACTGAAGTATGACTGGATTAGCCACAGGCTTGTTTCAGGTGTGTAATCAGGCACTAATGACCAGAAAGATCAGAAAAGCAGGGCTGCAGGCAACTGGCATTGTTTAAATGGAAATAAATATGCCAGTCTCTAGAGGTTTCTCACCTCGGGTTCCTGCACCTTGGTACAACTGCAGCCTGTATACAGCTATAATCACAGAGAAGCCCCATCACTGATACAAATGGTGTCTGATACATACAATGCAGTAGTTATGATGGATGTGTGTAGGTTACCTGGAGGAAGGAATTTTAGTCGGTTGTTGGTCAGTCGTAAATGACGCAGTGATTTAAGTCTCCCAATATCAGGACATAAGATTTCCAGAGCATTGTCACTCAGGTCCAAGGACTGGAGCTTTACCAAGGAACCAATGGCTGCAGGGAAAAGAGCAGACAGACATCAGAAGGATGGGTCAGAGGAAAAAAGAAACGGCCAAAATAACAAACAGTATGGGAATGTTTAAAGGGAACCTTAACTCTGGAAAAAAAAATGAGCTTCACTTACCTGGGGCATCTACCAGCTCCCTGCAGCCATCCTGTGCCCTCGCAGTCACTCACGGCTCCTCCGGTCCCCCACCGCCACCTAGGGCTGGTAGATGCCCCACGTAAGTGAAACTCTTTTTTTCTTTAGAGTTAGGTCCCGTTTACACTTAATGAGTTGGTACGCGTTTTTTTTTTCTCCATAGCAGTGGATTGTGAAAAAGATTTCAGTTAAAATGTGTTAAGTGTGAACTGTGCCATAGGAAAACTCGGGCATTACTTTGAAAATCAGTTGTCCTTTCAGTTACAACTGAGAGCAACTGATAATGTGTAAACAGGGCCTTAAAGGAAACTAGAGACTAAAAAAAAAGGTACTTATCCGTTAGCCGGGCGCATCCGGCAGGTGGCGCTAATTACTATTCCCCCTCCAGGCCAACATGGATAGTAGGGAAAGATGTAACTCTGGTGGAGTTTTGTCGCCACCTGCCGGATGCGCCCGGCTAACGGATAAGTACCAAAAAAAATTATACATACATTCATACCTTGGACTTCCTCCAGCCCCCTCTGGCCTGATTGCTCCCTCGGCGTCATCCTTTGCCTCCTCCATCTTCCATACGGGGTCTGGTAACTTTGGCAGTTGGGGATAACTGCGCACCTGACTCGCCCCCATCCCTGGGAGCTCTCTACGCCGGGACCCTGTACAGAGGATGGAGGCAGTGGTGGACGGTGCCGAGGGAGCGATCAAGCCGGTGAGGGCTGGAGAACGCCCCAGGTATGTATACATTTTTTTTTCACTTTGTCTCTGGTACACTATAATAAAAATGTTCCCCAGACAAAAATGTCAGAGAAAAGGTTTGAAATACATTCTCACATACAGACATCAACATCACCTGCTATGTTTTGCAGTAAAGTCCTGTGCCACTGCTGATGTGCAGCATTGACTTCGCACATTCACTTTCAGGAATCAAGGGGTGTGGTGTGCATGCACACTATCTACATTTGCATTGTAACTGTTCAAGCATCACTATTCTGTGCTCACACCTTTACTGCCTGTGAACCAGACAACCCTGGTTGAGAAAGACTGCATTAGGGCATGAGAAAACACATTTTGTACAGATGAGAATTTTGGCATGTGGGAACACACTTTTCCCAAAATGCATTGTTAATGGGCATGAGAAAACAGCTTCTGAATAAAGTTCTGCTTTTTAGCAAAAAAAGTATTTCTTGCGAAAATCCATTGTATGTTCGTGAAAATTTCACATCTGGCAAAAAAATGAATTTAAATGCGAAAATGACTTTAGAAAAAATTCAAGCTCATCCCTAAAAGAGAGTATGGTCAGTGGTTGCAAGCCGTTTATACATTTTACAGTCTATAACGCTGTTGTTTTTTCCCCCATCCGTGTAAATAATAACCCACTGTGTAAATGTCCTTCCTTGCAGGAACTGGCATGAAGCATGGTATGAGGATGATGGGAGCACTATAATACGGAGAGCACATGGAAGCAATAATGGTGGCTATGTTGGACTTTTATAATAATAATAATAATTATAAATCACTGGCAACCCATTCCTCTTCATGAGTCTGAACTATCCCCATATGTAGTAGGGGTGTGCAAGAGCACAGCTAAGTGAGAAGTAAACTATACCCACTCATGTCCCAGGAGAGGCTGCAGCAGAGAGGGTTAATATGCCCGTATGACCGGCTCTTGCCTGCCACTCTATCCTCCTGACACTTCCACTTCCTCCTTCACAGCCAGAATATCCGCTATGAAAGAATGAGTATCGGGTAGATGGAGCGCAGCGGCAGCAGGCGGTCATACAGGTATATTGAACACTTTGCATCTAGTTCAGGCCTGGGCAAACTTGGCCCTCCAGCTGTTAAGGAACCACAATGCATCTGCCTTTATGAGTCATGTATGTGACTGTCAGACTCCTGCAATGCATTGTGGGACTTGTAGTTCCTTAACAGCTGGAGGGCCAAGTTTGTCCAGCCCTGATCTAGATCTTGTTTCCCCTTATGGACCAGAGCAGTTTTGACCGTTAGCTATGTTGCTATTTAATCTGTGATTACTTTATCCCTATGTGATGAAATATATATCATTTTTTTCAAGACAAACTAGACTTTCATAGTATGGCATTTTTTCCCTAGAACAATTTAGATTTTTTTATGCATTTTAATGGGGAAAAAAAATAGAAGAAAAACATATTTCTGTTTTACCAATTCCAGTAAAAAGCTCTACTGTATATAAAAAAAACCTACAGATTTTTGTTTGGCTATTTATATCATTTATCACAAAAGTAAGATTATGTTCCTGTCACAAATTATGGTGAGGATATTTTATACTGAAATAATGCTACAGTGTGTATTTTTCACTATTAACTGAGAAAATAAATATATTTTTAATGGTAATAATCAATCTTATTGTCTCAGGGTACATATATTCCCTTTCACCAATTAGTGTTGCAGCAGAGAGCGCCGGAAGTGTGCACAGGAGCAAGCCCAATTGTGCATAGCTGTGCTTCTGCTACAAGACGTATATCTACAGCCTCGTGGCTCAGATGACGTCACAGAGGGCATAGATATTCTGTAGCTGAGGCTTTACACCTCTCTGCTGTGGCCCCCTCCTTGGTCACAAGCAGGTAATTTTTCTTCTTGTGAAGCTGAGCTCGATCATCCTTATTCTTTGGCCTTTTGAAAGCGCACACTTCTGTACCAGAAAGTCCAGCTGAACCTGGGTAACCACTGGAGATTATAGAGCTGTATTAGAGCGGTTAGTCCTTCTTAGAGGCAAGTCTGGATAGTATTCAGCCTTTCCACTAGGGATGATCAATGAGATGCAAATCATTTTTCCGTGCATTCAAATTTCATATTAATTATATGGAGCTTGAAACTGGACCAATCAGAATAACTTCCTGTCAACTTCTATTGGTCCAAGCTCAAGATGTATAACATTTACATGCACTTCAATTGCAAGGAGAACTGATTTGCATCTCACTGATCATTCCTTCTTTCCACCAGTTAGAGGTGGAGCAGACAACTTCAGGAATACAAACTTTATGTATTTTCAATTTTTCGGCAGCAATATCAATTTAAACATCCCTTCAAACACCTCATATTATAAAATAATCATTACAACTGCTTTTATTGCAATAAGTGAGACAGTTACTCACCTTCTGGGACAAAGACAATGTTATTTGAGTGCAGATACCTTGGAGACAAAGAGAAATATCACAGCTGTTACCCTTAAGGATTTCTACTAGGACATCAATTTCCAGACATGTTAATACACTAGAAGCATCAAGGGCAAAGCACTGATACTGTTGCTCTTGCTACAAATTAGACAGAGGCAGGCAGGCTGAATTAATGTCTCAGGCTTTCTTAACCTTTTCCCTCTCACATATGTTGCTCAAGATGAAACTATAGACGTGATAAGACTGCACTTATCACATCCTTACTTCAGAGGTACCCATAATGTGCGTGATTATACCATATCCAGGAGAATTTAATCCACTCTCATATGACCTAAGCAACATCAGACTATGCACACAGCAGTGTGATCTGTAATGCAAACCTATGTAATTGCCCAGCAATCAGCCTCATTTATAAAAACAGGAGCAGAAGGTCACAGAGCAAATAAGAGATTTCAGGGGGTTCTTCAAATGCATATAAGAAAACAATCTTATCACCTGGACATTTACAATTAGTGTTCTGCACTACGAGTACGTAACTACAACTAATCAAAATTTAAAGGAACACGATCAATTAAATAACTTTTTTAATACGCTATAATAGGTTACACATTCCCACTAGTGCTAGGAGCACATCATTTATTCATCCAGCTCTCTCTCTATCTCTCCATGCTTTAACCTCCTGGGCGTTACGGACGAGCTCAGCTCGCCCAGTAACACCGCAGTGTATTGCTCAGGCCCTGGTGGGCCGATTTGCATAATTTTTTTTTCAAACACGCAGCTAGCACTTTGCTCGCTGCGTGTTTGTTCCGATCGACGCCAATACCCAACACGAAAGAGGCCCCCCCCCCCGCAGACCCCTTGCGCAGCCTGGCCAATCACTGCCAGGCTGTGCTATGGGGTGGACCGGGACTCTCCCTGACGTCATTCAGATCGTCGCCATGGCGACGGGGGAAGCCCATACAGGAAATCCTGTTCAGAACGGGATTTCCTGTTGGGTATTTGTGCCAGCGGCAATCGGAGGGGTGGGTGGGAAAGCGAAGGGAGGGGGGAAGCATGTAGCTAGCGGTAGGCTAGCTACAGGTTAGAAAAAAAAAATTAACTATAAAAAACCCTACCGCGGCCGTGCGCCGCAATTAATCGGAACGCCAGGGAGGTTAATACTTCACTGTGTCACATCATGCAGGAGAATGAGTAAAGGGGCCTATTAACAGTACACTTTTCCACTAAATGCGATCTTTCAATGCGATTTGAATGATCATAGCTAATCGGAACACAATTATCCATTGTTCATATTTACTTAACGATTCTTTCTTCAAATTCGATCATAAAATCAATTTGTACAGATTTTATCCTATTTAGCAATCGACCAAAATATCGTTCCTTATCAATTGCCTTCATAAACAGCAAATTTTCTATACAATTCGATCATAAAAATTGCATCGAAAGATCGCATTTGGTGAAAAAAATTGTACCGTTAATGGGCACCTTAAGAGGCTGATTTGGAGAGGTAACAGCTAGCCTGTTGCTGTAATATGTAACTCCACTTCTTCCTCCTTACGGGTTTGAAGGAGGAAGTAGTAGAGTTACGTGGACCGCATCGGCTATAGGTGGGGGCATAGGTAAGTTAACCCTCCTCTGCTGCTGGCAGTGCTATCTAATTTAAATTTTGATTAGGAGTACGTTCTTGTAGTGCACAAAACTATTTACAATGAGCAACAGAATTATTTTTCCTTTGGTTTTTATACATTTTCGTGCTCTGACAGCAGAATACTCCCAAACACTATGAAACTATCTATATGATCTATCTATAAGATTAATTAATAATTTTTGTGCATTCTTATTGCGTTTATTCTCAGGTTTATGGCATGGTAGATAATGAGCTGCTCTGTCCCATCTTCAGGCAACTTAGCTCTGGTGATTGGAGGTCATGCTTACAATCTGCCCTTGCAGGTTCTGTCTGTATAGAGAGTGTGCCTAGCCAGATACCCCTTTGTGAAGGACACAGTGACGGACCTGTATCTGGAATCTGGCTGGCTTCCTGCTGGCAGCAGTGCCATCTTCAGACACTTGATCTTGCCTGCCCTTCACTTGCCTTGGGATTGGACAAAACTATTACTGCTGTGTGTCCCATCAACCTGAAGGACAATGTGCTACAGTCCTGCCTATCCAGTGCAAGCCGCTATCAGATTAAAGCAAAACTCCACTTATTCCAACAAGAAACATAATGTCAGCTTTATCAATTAGAAAGTTTACTTGTGTGGATTCTGAGGTGTAAATACCGAGAGTAGAAACGAGAGGAATTCCTGACTGGAATTGCCAAAATGGGAGATTCTGTCTGTTCTAAACAATTAAATTAACTCCAGTATGGTAAAAAGGAAAATATAATAATGCTATGTACCGTGGTCAGTATTCAAGAAGCACTGTGAACTGGAAGCCCTAACTCACACTATTTTTTGTAATGCATATCCTTGTACATTTACATTGCATTTCTGTACTTTATACAATGTACCTGGCTGGCTGGGTCCTGTAGCTCCATTTGCTGTTGAGATGATAGTGAAATTTTATGAGACTTATCAGTGCTTTAGCTACTGACTAAGCGCCTGCCCTGAGCTTATTATCCACATGAAGAAGTCAGGGAGGAAGCACCAACCAGTCTTTTCCTATGAGCACAGAGCTAAGTACCTGGCTACTTCCAACCTTCCTCTGCTGAGCCATCGCTGCAGCTCAACAGTCTTGCTTCTGTCTGCCTGTTCAGTGTGTTAGACACAAAAGCATTTAACCCTTCCTGCTCTACCCAGTGTAGGCTTGGTTTATACTACAACGTGAAATACGGCCGGCCAGAGCAGATAGTAGATCTTCAGAAGTGTTATGATTGTACAATTAAGATTGTATCATTAGTGGGCATCTTTATGCACTTCACTGCTCCAGTGTTGTTCACAGTTCATAAGGAGCACGTGTTCCACAGAATACGAAAGATGAATCAACACCAGTAGATTATCGTGCAGGTCAGGACTTTGCATTCCAATCACGTCCTGGTTGCCAGAGGAGGTCCAACAGATCCTTTGGTAAAAAAACAGATATGAACAAATCATATGTTTAACAAAGGATCCATTGACAGTAATCCGACAAAAGGAAAACTCCTGATCACTTGATCATGGAGAAAGGTAAGGGCTCTTTCACGCTAGGAGCTGTTCCGTCCATTTTGACGGACCGCTCCTAGGATGTGATTAGAACGGTAACACGAAAGTCTATTGACTTTCATGTTACCGTTCACATTAGACCAGGGGTCCCCAAACTTTTTCGGTCAAGGGATGGGTCAACATACTTCAGACTGCTGGGGAAAGGGGGGGGGGGGGAAGGGGGTGGAACATACATAAAATGTTGAAAAACATTACATTGAATCTAGGTATTGATTTCCTTGTAAACCCCCCCCCCCCCCCCCCATCATGCCCGGAGGAGAACTCCCAGCAGCCATTCAGGCATGCGGCGCCTGAAGAACATCTTTGTGCACCACGCAGTGAAGCATACCCAGGTAACAACCTACCATTCAGTTGGATAGCAATATCACCTGATGCAGAATTGGATTGGAAGCCAGCAAATTACTGTTCGGTGGCTTCTACAGTATGTAGCACTGCTATTCTACATGCGGGCCCCCAATATTTAAAGGTGCAGTGAGCTGCATCTATAAGTTATATATTTTGTGATTGGGGGCCAATGAAAAAGCCTCAGGGGGCATTCGGCCCGCAGGCCTTAGTTTGAGGACCACTGCATTAGACAAAGCGTTCCAGAGCGTTATGTTGTAACGCATCTGGGAGCTTTTAATTTTCCGGTGTAATCGGTTTCCTGTTGAGTGAATTAGAACTTTCACTGCTGATATATGTCGAACCGCAACTTCCCGACGTCACGCCTTAATTCATACCGTGTGCACGAAATCAGGTTCGTTAATGCGTTAGCTAGTGTGAAAGAGCTCTTCGCGAGTAGCAGTTTTGTCAGTTCATTTTCTATTGTGCCGATTACAAGAATTGGTAGGATGTGGTGACCGGGAAAAGTTTTTGTGGGATCACAGGAGGAACGCCACTGCTGTTACAGCAGCCTTGGGGGGAGGAAACCTGCAAAAGAAAGGGAAGGAATACCAAGGAAAGCCTTACTGGGGAGGGAAGTATTCAGCTTTCTCCCTACAGGAGACACATTAGCAGCCAAGACTTTCACTTTAATATCTGCACAGAAAAAGAAACCTGAAACAAATTTTCTACTGCACCTGCTATCCGTCAATATCCCACAGCACATTTACCTTTATAAGACTGCGTGTGCTCCTGGCAGAACTTCTCCCCGATATTCCTTGCTAAAGATTTCATACTGACTACAAGGAGACCTTACAGCGAAGAAATAAGCCTTAGACTTGCTACACCTGCTGCATCACAAAACACTCATGCTGGGGGACAGAAGAGGCTTATGAGCAGCGCGGTCCAGGCTTATCTGAAAATCAATAAGGTCGAGGCCTACATGTATAGCATGCACCGGGAATACCCCTGTTGCACATATTGATTTCACGATTACGTTAAATCCAGCACCATAAGGTGTTATGTAAGGACACAAAAGTGTATACATAAGCTTTCATACATTCCTGGTGGCCGCCTGCATTCCTCACTGTTGTAGCTTTTACAATATTCATACTGTGCATGGCTGAAGGTGGAGGCACAGGAGGGAGACATTGCGGTTAGAAGACGGTATACCTATATTGACTGTTCTTCCAGCACTGGAAGGTGCTGCAGTCTGGTAGAATTATTAGTCAGGTCAGTTGATTTGTTACAAGAATACAATTAAAATGTCTTAAAAGACGCTAATGAGGTACCAAACACAAGTGAATAATTCTTCAAGCAGATCCAAAGTTCAGGAAGGTGGATAATCCACAACACTCCAGTTCTGTGGATTAAACCCCCACCTCCCTCTTGGACACCCACCTGTTATATTGACCTTCAGATGAGTCAGCAGCACATCTGGGGTCATCAAGCTGCCACACCAACAACGCTCCCTATCTGCCTCCACTCTCATATAGTGCCCTACCCTCACAGGTCATTATAATAATAATAATTGCAGTATTTGTATAGCGCCTTTCTCCTGTCGGACTCAAAGCGCTTGCGAGGCAGCCACTAGAGCGCACTCAGTAGGCAGTAGCAGTGTTAAGGAGACTTGCCCAAGAAACTCCTTACTGAAATAGGTGCTGGCTTACTGAACAGGCAGAGCCGAGATTTAAACCCAGGTCTCCTGTGTCAGAGGCAGAGCCCTTAACCATTACACTATCCAGCCACTGCTACTGACTACAAGGAGACCTTACAGCGAAGAAATAAGCCTTAGACTTGCTAAACCTGCTTCATCACAAAACACTCATGCTGGGGGACAGAAGAGGCTTATGAGCAGCGCAGGCCAGGCTTATCTGAAAATCAATAAGGTCGAGGCCTACATGTATAGCATGCACCGGGAATACCCCTGTTGCACATATTGATTTCACGATTACGTTAAATCCAGCACCATACACCTCAAATACACAAATTCACATCAACCATAGCATGATACTGTATAACAATGTTTTATCATAACTGGATGTTTATCCTCTCTAACCATACATGTCCATGTACATAAGTGAAGGAGCGGACTTTCTACATCTCTGACTCCACACATGGTGTCCAGAACTAGTAACCTGAATTACTGGTAAAATATTGTCTACAATAAAAAACGAAAGTCCATTTGAAACAGGAACATTTTCCTTTGGCGATTATCCTTCGTAGTTCTGCTGCCACTACCTTGCTGAAAGTAAATACCAAAACAAAACTAAATAGCATGCATCTGAAAGCTACAGTAGCTGTTTAATGTTGCATCAGCTTGTGTTTTATGAAAAATACAAGGCTTAAGCTTATTACAGTAAAAGCATTCATGACTGAAAAAGCAATGCCTCTCTTTCTTATCCGTGTCACCTAGTGACTCTACAAAGTGAAACACACTAAACAGCCAAAGCATTAAAACCATTAGGGCTACGTTCCCTCTTAAGCCAGACTCCAACAGCCAACAGGATCAGACAGGTTAGTGTTCACTCCAATAGTCCCTTTGTGGTCCTGTCAGAGCCTGGGGCAGATGCATTTCCACCATAGGCTATGTGCAAAATAGGAATGGCCAATGAGATGCAAATAATTTCGATGTTCATGCAGCATTATGCAAATTTTGTATGCAAATTCATGCAACTTGAAAATGAACCAATAGAATCAACCTGAGGTAAAATTCGATTGGTCCATTTTCAAGCTGCATACATTTGCATATAAAACTTGCATAATTCTACATCGATTTGAAATGATTTGCATCTCATTGACCATCCCTAGTGGGAAACACATCTCAACTCCAGTAAAAAATCATGGATAGCAGAAGAGTGCGTTCCGCTTCACCAAACGGACTTGTTGCAGACTCACAAGTGCGAATGTATCCCATTTATAACATTTCAGCTAAAGGGACATGAAAATGTCAAGTTTTCCACTGTAGTGGGAATCAAGCCTTAGAGGTGAAGTGAGATAGGAGCATATTCACTTAAAGGAGAACTGTAGTGAGAGGTGTATGGAGGCTGCCATATTGATTTCCTTCTAAGAAATACCCGTTACCTGGCAGCCCTGCTGAGCTATCTGCCTGCAGAATCACACCAGGAACAAGCATGCAGCTAATCTTGTCAGATCTGACAAAAATGTCAGAAACACCTGATCTGCTGTGTGCTTGTTCAGGGTCTATGGCTAAAGGTATTAGTGGCAGGGGATTAGCAGGATAGCCAGGCAACTGGTATTGCTTAAAAGGAATTCAATATGGCAGCCTCCATATCCCTCTCACTACAGTTTTCCTTTAACAGTGGTAAAACTGGTGTGTGCAAACCGTGCACGGCACTTTTACCAGTACTTACACCACTGACATAGTGTGCCTTGCTTTTCCTAGGTAATGGCTGCGTTGCTAATGTCAGAGCTGTTTTAGTACCACACGGGGACCTATGTAGCATTATGCTTGGCTGAACAGTGAAAGAACCAAATGGTGGGAAATGAGAAAGAGACACAGTTAGAAGAAAAACTGAATGACAGCAGCGCAAAGCCGTTTGAGCACAAAGGCAGTGTGCTGTTGCCCTCTAGTGGGAATAAAGCATTTAAACAAAGTAACTTACAATTCAACAAGGTTTGGGAGCTTCTGGGCAAGATTTTCTGGCTGCAAAATAAAGAAAACGTTTAAGTAAACATTTCCACAAATATTTACTTACAAACTAAGACACGTTCATAAAAAACACAAACACAAAGAGAACAAGGAAATGAGATACCAAGCCTAGTGTGGTGGAAGCATGGCTTTGTCAAATTCTTACCCCCCAAAGAACAAAAACAAACAAACAAAAAACCAACACACTTATATGGATGTAATGGAAACAAATGTTTACACTACGGCCATAAAAAACAAATTAAAAACAGATCAACTATCCTGTTCCATAGCATAAGATATGTCAAGCAATATGGTCCTGATGCCATATAAAGAGGCATTCTCACTTTGTTTCACTAGTTTCCTCCTACAATATTCAGAATAATGAGTGTTTTTTGTGTAGATTCTGCACCTGACTGGAAATGAAAATAGGCAAATTGAAAGCTTTCTTGCTTTATAGAATCAGACCCCATGATTCAAACAGGGGTTTTGGAATTCTACTTTTGATACATAGGGTAACTGTTGTGAACAAGTATTAAAGTTAACCTTAACCCTGGTACATTAAAAAAAAATCACATACTCAGGGCTTCCCCTGCAGCCGTCCTGTGCCCTCGCCGCTCCTCGAGTGCCCACCGGTCCCCACCGCTGGCTAGTTTTGTTTTTGACTCAGGTTCGGCACCCGGCCTCGCGTAGTCTTCTTCGGCTTCCCGCCGTCAAGTGCGTCCTGGGCAAGCTCAATACGCCTATACAAATATTGCTGTATATTTGTATGTAGCCCCACCCTCCCAGTGATGCTTAGCCTAGGCTATTTAGCTGTGCAGAATTCTCCTCTCAGTGCATGCTTGGGAGACCAGGCATTATTTTCAATGGCTTCAAAATCCTCAAAAACAGACATTCTGAAGAGCTGTACCTGACAGCACTAAAGAGGTCACCACCTGTGATAATTTTTACACTATAAATCGAGGTGAGGAAAGATTTTACAATGAGCAAATACTGACTAAATAATCTATAAATGAATGTAGTAAAAACAAACAAACAATTAAATGCATTACATTATTTTCACTACAGTTCTTATAGGTGCCCTGAAAATTCAGTACAGGCTGACCTGGAGCATCAAACATTATTTCAGCTCCTATATTTGTCTTTGATTTATAATACCTACATTGTTGGTGTATTCTATAGTCTGTTTCCCTTAAAACAGTGTTCCCCAACACTGTCCTTAAGGTCCACCAACAGGGTATGTTTTGTGAAAATCCACAGAGGTAGTTAATCATTCTGCTGCAATTACCCCACCTGTGAATGTTTGTGGTTTTCTGCAAAACATGTACTGTTGGTTGGCCTTGAGGACAGGGTTGGGGAACTCTGCCTTAAAGGATAACAGAGGCGAGTAAAGGAAGTTCTGTTTAACTTACCTGGGGCTTCTCTCTCCCACTTCCCCCGAAGTCTATTAGGTCCCTCATTGTGGTTGAGATCCACTCCAGTGGAACACTGCCCCCTTAGAAGATCTGCAATGGCGCATGCGCAGCCCTGGCAGTGCGCCTCCTCGCTATGCATGTCTAAATTAAACTGAACTTCTTGCACTTGTTTCGGATATCCTTTAAAGAGAATCTGTATTGTTAAAATCGCACAAAAGTAAACATACCAGTGTGTTAGGGGACATCTCCTATTACCCTCTGTCACAATTTCACCGCTCCCCGCCGCATTAAAAGTAGTCAAAAACAGTTTTAAAAAGTTTGTTTATAAACAAACAAAATGGCCACCAAAACAGGAAGTAGGTTGATGTACAGCATGTCCACACATAGAAAATACATCCATACACAAGCAGGCTGTATACAGCCTTACTTCTGAATCTCAAGAGATCACTTGTGTGTGTTTACCTTCTGTCCCCAGCTTCTCTCATGCACTGAACATTACAGGCTTCCTGCAGACAGCTCTACCTATGTTGTTAATTCCTCAGTATGTGACAGACCAGCTCCTTTCACAGACTCCAGAGGAGGATTTTTATCCAGCTCTCTTCTATCACTGATAAGATAGCAGAGAAGCTGCTGGCTTATGTAAATAAAACACACACTGGAGTGTGCATAGAGGAACAGTTCAACACTGAAGAACTTGGCAGCCTTCCAGACACAGGCCGACAAGTCTGACAGGGGAAAGATACATTGATTTATTACAGAGATGGTTATAGTAGAAAGAGCTACAGTAAGCCAGATCACTTTAGAATAGGTTTAGGAACTTGTAGGATGGTAGAAAAAACGTTTGTTACAGAGTCACTTTAAGCAACTGCCAAGTTAAAGTGCGAAGTGTTTTGGCCAAATAAAAATGATTTTGACGACATTTGCAATGCATCCTCATGCAGCAGAACTGCAACTGATGATGAAAAACGAACACTGCATAGATTTACAGCTGCCGATATCTCGTGCAAGTGCAGTATAGTGACCCACTAGTTGTGTGACATGATGCCACTACTGATGACCAAACATTCCCAACATGTTGGATCCTCTCTTTCTGTAGACTATGGTTTGTTTAATTGAAGCACAAGTAAAAATATAGGCCATCAGAGTTCCTTTTCTTTTCCTTTTTTGAAAGCTCAAGCTGTCCATTATCACAAGTGTAGGTAAACCACATGGGTGTAACTAGGGAGGAGCAGCCCCTGCAACTACAAGGGGGCCAAGAGGTTTGTGGCGGCCCCAGCTACTAGCGTTCCATTTCTCTGATACTTCAGATTAGGTGGTTTTGTAGCTATACTTGTTATGGGTGTGAAGATTCTGATGGCCACACTTGTTTTCTGACCCTTGCAAGATGGACCTCCAAGCTGTGAGGGTCACCAAGGGGAGGCATGTGAAGGGCTGTGAACATTAATGGGGCCCCAGCAGAGAGGTGCTGGGGGGGGATCCATGATTTCTAGTTATGCTCCTGGTAAACCGCCCATGGTTTTTGCCTTCTTAAAGTAACACTAAAGTGAAAAAAAAAACTCAGGATATAATGAATTGGTTGTATAATATGGATATTTAATAGAACTTTAGTAGCAAAGAAAATAGTGTCATTTTTTATTTTCAGGTATATAGCTTTCTTATATAACATTGCATCATTCTCTAATAATTGCAGTTTCCACAATACACTCAGCATTTTAAATGATTTCACAGAGCAGGCTAATGACCCTTTGAACTTTTCACTGCAGAAAAACCCTAAACAAAGAAGAAACAATGAGAGACAGTTGAGATAAGAACTTTAAAAGACAGTGCTGCCCACTACTTTATGCATACTACTTTGCATAGATAACATCTGAAGTTTTTTAACTCTTCCTGTACTGGAAACCGTAAGAGACTCATATCAGTGCTAATAATGTTTTATTTCTTAGCAGTACTACACATACAAATCATTATCTCATAAGTTTATTTTCACTTCAGATTCCCTTTAAGACACTCCACGTGCCATTAGAAGGCTAAAGGAGTAAAATGATACATTGCATTAAAATGTGAAGTTATACTTTTGAAAATATAAAGTACGGTATATCACTGAAGTTACTGTTTTAGATATGATGCTTATGTATGCCTGGGTGCCTGATCCAAAAGGGTTGAGAACTATCATATTTTTTTCTCATATTGAGCCTGATCCAAGTCACTTTTTCTACTAGGTGATATTTCACATCTTATCAATCAAATGCCTTTTAAGCCGCAAGCAAGCAAGCAAGCAAGCAAGCAAGCAAGCAAGCAAATACTCAAAATAATTCTGGCAGTACTTTTTCATCTACATTTTTTCAACTGCAGAGTGCAGAAAAGTTATTTTAAACAAAAAATGAAAAATGATATCCTAGGAGAAAAAGTGAATGAGTTCAGGCCGATTGTCTCCTTTATTTGCTGGCACTGACAATCAAACTGCATTCTTGCACTTTTTGCTGATTAGATCCTAATTATTAGCCAAGCTTATGAAATATGGAGAAAAGGCCAATCAAATATTCATGATCTCTTAGAAACAGCATGCACAAAATTATATAAAAAGGTACATGCACAAGGTTATTGCAATAAAATATTCATTTTGACTGTGTGCATAAAAATTTGTATATATCCAGTGTTCTCCCCAGAAATTTTTTCCAGCCGTGTGGCATGAAAACGTAGCCGGGTGGCATGAAAACGTAGCCGGGTGGCATGAAAACGTAGCCGGGTGGGGCGAGATGAGAATGCAAGGTTGGTGCTTCTGTGATCAACTCTGCTTACAGCATAGGAGATGGTGAGCCGATGACAGCCGGGTGCTCACCAAAACTAGCCGGGTGGAGCACCCGGGTAAAAGAGCCTGGGAAGAACACTGTATATCATCCAATATGGTTGCCAATTTACCATTAAAATGTTATTTCTGTAAGACTATGTTAAGTGAGCTCTCTAGAGAGGATACTTTTCTGTTGCTTTCAGAAGATAACTGTTTACCATGTGATTTAACATCCCGTTACTTACTCAAGTCACATCTATAATCTATGAAGTAAGACCGGTTGATACTGTCCATCATGCATTCAAGCCCATGTGACTAAGCTTGCCAGCATGACACGAACTAATGAAATATTCAGCAACATAAACAGATCCAGGAGCAACTGACTTTCTTCATTGTTTTATAAATGGGGTGTGATCAGTTTCCTGATTCTGATTTCCTATTGAATGACTTCTGGGAAACCTTAAATATTGCAGCAGATACAGTTACAGCTTTGCAACCTTTTTACTTCTATCCTTTACACCTACCAGAGTGGTTAAAGAATTCCTCTTCATGTAAAGTCTCTCCAGATACTGGAGCCCCTCATCTTTCAGCAATTCCAGAGGAAAATGATTTAGGTTTCGATAATTTAAGAAGAGATTCTTGTGTCTTTCCAGCTTGGCCACAGAGATGGTCTGACAGAGTTCAGAAGCCATGACTGGCTGGGGTCCATCCGACTGGACAAACAGGGTGCCAACATCTCAAATCATCTCTAAAAGACAAAGCAAAATGGAACACTGATGACCATTATGTGTAGCAGTACAACAACCCTAAACACAGGTGAGCTAGTTGTGGTTTAGGGAAATAGAGTAACTCATACAATACATGCTACAAAAATAGCCTCATAGACGAGACATTTCATATAAGAGCATCCACTTCTTCAGAGGTAAGTAACAACCTGTACCATGCTCGTATAACAATTTGCAAATTGGCTAAGATACCATCACTGAAGTAAAAAAAACAACAACCTGGGGGAGTTATGCAAATACACAATCCGTACTTTCAATGCGGTGCTTTGGAGAATTGCAATTCTAGTTCCTACTTCATGAATCTGCATGAAACAAAACATACACAGTGCAGGCCCAGGGCTGTGGAGTCGGTGCAAAAATCATCCAACTCCAACTCCGTCTTCTCAGTTTATGAAGCCACCGACTCCAGGTACCCAAAATGGCTCCGGCTCTTTAGTCTAATACTTACCAGGGCTGTGGATTAGGTACACAAATCATCCGACTCCTCAGTTTATGAAACCACCGACTCCAGGAACCCTAAATTGCTCCAACTCTGACTCCGCAGCTCCGTGTGCACTCTGAGATCTGCAGATCATCATACACACCTTGTTTAGCAGGCAATCATCTGCAGATCATCTGCAGATCAGATCCACCAGGATGGAGTTTAAGATCTGCAGATGATTGCCAGATATGCAGATGAAGTCTGTTAAACAAGGTGTGTATGAGGATCTGCAGATCTCATAGACTATTAATGCATTTTGCAGGAATGGATCTATTGCAGGAAGAGATCTTTTGCAGATAATGATCTTTTGAATGTGTAAGGGCATCTTTGTGTGCAGCATCTTGCAAAGATTTCTGTCTGATGGGGAGTTCAGCTCCATAGAATAGACTGTGTAGAGTATGGCTCTCATACTACATTGAATGGGGTAAAATTGGTCTGTGATCTTGTCTTTTCCAGAGACTTTTATCTCAAGTGTGTATGCAGCATAACAGTCAGAATATTACTAATGCAGACAAGCAAATAGGGTAATTAGAAGGAGGCTTGCAAGTAGCAATAGTTCATTTTTCCCAGATGTGTACTGCAAAGCCCAGCTGACATCTGCCTGAATCAAAGTAAACTAAGGACCGGTTCACACAGGCCTGTGTGGGTGGTATGTTTAGTCAATGCTTAAAGTGGACCCAAATTAAAAATACAAGATTTCAGAAATAAAATCTATTTTCTAAATTATAATATTAAAGGGAAGGTCCAAGCAAAATAAAAAAAAAAAATGAGTTTAACTTACCTGGGGCTTCTACCAGCCCCATGCAGCCATCCTGTGTCCTCGTAGTCACTCACTGCTGCTCCAGTCCCCGGCTGGCAGCTTGCCGACCTCGGAGGTCGGCGGGCCGCATTGCGTACATTTTTACGCATTCCCGCTAGTGCAGGAACATTAACACATACATTTTTACGCGTTACTGGTTCATTGCGTTCATTGAACCAGTAACGCGTAAAAATGTATGTGTTAATGTTCCAGGCACTAGCGGGAATGCGTAAAAATGTACGCAATGCGGACCGCCAACCTCCGAGGTCGGCAAGCTGCCAGTGGGGGACTGGAGCAGCAGTGAGTGGCTACAAGGGCACAGGATGGCTGCATGGGGCTGGTAGAAGCCCCCAGGTAAGTGAAACTCATTTTTTATTTTGCTTGGATCTTCCCTTTAAATAACAGCTTTTTTTCAGCTGCATGATGACAAATATAAAATATTTTACATTTATTGGAGAAACCCCTCCCTTCCTTTCATATTGCCGGAACAGAATCCGGCAGACTGGTGGAGTAGGTCAGTAGGAGGTGTCCGGCAAAGGAGGACTTGCTAATGGCTACCACCTGTATAACCCTAGTAATGAAAAGAGAAGGGTGAAAAGCATGCACTGAAATGCTCATAGGCTTGAAGGAGTGTTTATTTATCTTTGTATGTGTCAGAGTGGTGCAACTAAATATTTAGAATTACAAATTTTTTAGTTTGGGTCCGCTTTAACACTTTTCTGCAATGGGGCAAAAAAAGTTTGGCATGGATTCCTGTTGGCACGCTACATGCAATGTCAGATAAACTTCAACCAATCTGACGTTTGTGCAATTGCCTGTATATACTCCCCCATTCATGTCAATGCAAGTGTTGGTCGATCCTGACGGTAAACGACATTACCAAATGCTGGTAGTGGCCTGTGTGACTAAATGTTTCCATGAGAAACAAACACTATAAGGTGCCTTGCCTTTACATTGACACCTGTAGTAATATAGTGCCTTCTTGCAAATATATATATATATATATATATATATATATATATATATATATATATAGATATAGATATAGATATATATATATATATATATATATAGATATAGATATAGATATAGATATTATATGGATATATATATATAGATAGATACTGAGGTTGGAGTTGCACAGGAGCAGTGTCTGATCACAGTGCTTGATATTGCACCTGTAAGGGCTGGTTCACACGGATGCTTGGTGGCGTTTACCGCCAAGCGTTCGGGACTCGTCGGCTATACGCTCCCATTCAAGTGAATGGGAGCGTTTAGCATTGTGCGGTTACCGTCGATTGCGCAAACGCGGTGTTCCGATCCCAATTTAACGCGTCGTTTTGGCCGGCCCTAGAAGCCGCATGCGACATCCAGGGTCAGCTAGCCGCCACGGCTTCATGTCCCCGGGGACAAGAAACACCGATTGCGACGGGAAGCCGTCAATCACCGTACTGCCCCCCCCCCCCCCCCCCCCGAACAAAATGTCACAGGACGACGCGGCTTCCCGGCCGCCCCAACGTCGCCTGACGTCTGTGTGCCCTTGCTGATCTCAAGCTTATGACTGTATGTAAATAAAATAGGAAACTCTTAATTCAAACGTTTTTGAAGCCCCAGGAATTAAAAAACATGGCTTGACTTTCAGTTCATTTTCAAGATAATATACATCACATTTCAAATCTGACTACTTTCTTAAATTACTCAATCTCTTGTGTACAGCAACTAAAAATGATGCTGCAGTTTGAATTGCCATGCAATCGCTCCAAAAATGCTGCAGGCCCCACAATTTAACAAAATCACAAATGTTCCTGTGGGATCAGCTCCATTGACTTTCATTAGCCCAGTGCTTTTGGAATCGCCAGGAGTCGCGACTGAAAGCGCTCTAGTGAGCTCCAAGCCTTACAGTATCCAATTTACCATGGCTTTGTGACAAATACTGTATCTCACATAAATGCCACCTCTGACCGCATCTTATTTTGAACGTTAGAGAGTCAATGGATTTACAGCATTCAAAACCAGCTACACTTGTAGGCTAGACTACCTGTTACACCTACCAGTACTAAACCTAAGCAAGGCCCCTTCACTACTGCTTGCAATTCAAGTGGCCATAGCAACGCACGGCACCTATGCTGCTCTCCAGTTCTCTCTCCGATGTAGTGCAGATCCCTTCTATTTACAATGAATGGAATTGCCCCTGCGTTTGCACGTTGCTTTACCCAACACATGAATGGAAATATCAGACAGTGCAGTCTATGCGTATCACACACACAGGCCCTTATTTCATTCACTTCTTAAGTTTTCTCTTAGGTGATATTTTTACAACTTATCAATAAAATGCCTTATAAGCCTCTAGCAAACAAGAAAATACCCAGAATAATGTTGGCTGTACTTTTTCACCCACTTTTTCAATTGCAGAGTGCTGAAAAGTTATTTTAAACAGAAGATGAAAAATTATCTCCAAAGAGAAAACTTAGGAGAAAAAGTGAATTGAATAAGGGTCACTGTGTTGCTGAAAATTTGACCAGCAACACACAAGAGGGTAAAAAGACCCCTAAGTCTCTGAAACATGGAAAATGCAGGGTGAACAAATGAATATGGAATGCAGCAACCAGCAAACCATAAAATAACAAAAAACTTTTAGGTGCCAGCCCATTGACAACTCATTATTCTGCACCAGTCATAAACTCCTTATTTCCCAGATCTTACCCAGTCCCGATATAAGCAATAATACAGCTAATCATTATACCCAACCATATGTAACCATACATGCTGTAAAAACATTTCCCCATCTGGCTACTGGATTGGAGAGGCTGGCTCCTGCATTACATATTCATTTATCCAGCCCTGCTGCGGAGTATCTGTTTTCCTGAGTTTATTATACATACTTTGTTCAGCGTTCCATACGCCAGCCCATCACTGCGTGCAAACGATAAACTACTGAATGTCTGATAGACTGAAAAAAAAATCCTGGCATTTATGCCTAGATCTACTTCAAGCTGTTTCTCAGAATCTGAATTAAGATCACCACATAAAATGTAGACAGCTTATGCTCAATGCCGGTTAGAAGCTACACAAGTACAAGTACACAATCCTAAGTGCAAAGGATTAGAACAGTTGTTGAGAAACACACACTAAGCAACATTTATAAATGAACATAACTTGGGCCTGAAGTGATCTTTCGTCACACAAAGTAACACAGTCAAGATAATATTGAGATAATCCTTTACCTGCTTCATAATGCTCTGTCAAGACCAGCGAAACAAAAGAGTACGGACAATTGGCCGCTTTGAACATGTCTGATGTGCTAGTACATTTTTTTTTCCTTGGAAATCTGTAGATCTCTTCAGTGCAAACAAACAGTCAGTCTTTGGCTTTTGCCCTTCCGATCGCTTTGCACTTAGCCGCGCACAGAGTGACAGCCAGCAAGTCAGGAGGAGGCAAGGATCAGATGTTGAAATCGGAGCACAGCTGCGGCAACAGGTGCTAGTTACAATATTTTGACTGTGAGTCAGTCTACATCAATGTAGAGAGCCAAAGAGCTCCACAGCGTACTAATGGGAACCACCACATGGCTGAAGCAAACTTTGCCCATTTTAATTCACCAAGTTAAATGAAAAGAAAGGCTTTCATGATTCCACATTTTGCCTTCAATCTTCCACTACCATTAAACCAAAGTGCTGTAGTAAATGTACAAAGTGTAGTATAATATAAACAAGTGCAGATGTGTACATTCTCTAAGAAGACATTTTCCAGTGTCAAAGAACTATGCTATTACCGCAGGAACAATACTGCCCAGTGACAGCTGTTTGAATTAGGCCCCGGGAGGCTGATAGTACACAGATTTTCCGCTAAAATGGCACAGCTTCTCATTCAGAAACCTACAGAAAATATATATATATATATATATATATATATATATATATATATATATATATATATATATATATATATATATATACACACACACACAAAAAAATTAGCATATTGTGATAAAGTTCATTATTTTCTGTGATGTACTGATAAACATTAGACTTTCATATATTTTAGATTCAAATACACACAACTGAAGTGGTTCAAGCATTTTATTGTTTTAATATTGATGATTTTGGCATACAGCTCATGAAAACCCAAATTTCCTATCTCAAAAAATTAGCATATTTCATCCGACCAATAAAAGAAAGGTGTTTTTAAAACAAAAAAAGTCAACCTTCAAATAATTATGTTCAGTTATGCACTCAATACTTGGTCGGGAATCCTTTTGCAGAAAAGACTGCTTCAATGCGGCGTGGCATGGAGGCAATCAGCCTGTGGCACTGCTCAGGTGTTATGGAGGCCCAGGATGCTTCTATAGCGGCCTTAAGCTCATCCAGAGTGTTGGGTCTTGCGCCTCTCAACTTTCTCATCACAATATCCCACAGTGTTTTAAAAACACTTTTCTTTTATCGGTCGGATGAAATATGCTAATTTTTTTAAATAGGAAATTTGGGTTTTCATGAGCTGTATGCTAAAATCATCAATATTAAAACAATAAAAGTCTTGAACTACTTCAGTTGTGTGTATTTGAATCTAAAGTATATGAAAGTCTAATGTTTATCAGTACATTACAGAAAATAATGAACTTTATCAAAATATGCTAATTTTTTGAGAAGATCCTATATATATATATATATATATATATATATATTTTATTTGGGGGGGTCTAAATACAGAGTTGTCGTGCTCTAAAAAATGCCATAAGAGAATAAACTTCCTCAGGTACTCTGATTGTGTTTAGAAAGCAACAACATTTTACTAAGTGTCTCTAGCAGGGCTCGCAATCTAAAGGTGTCCATATACGCATAGATTTATGCCTACTGTGGCAAATCATGAAATCTTTTGATAATCTATCGAACTGCAGCGTTGCATTGTTCGATACAATGCAATGCTATGGGTTGTCAATCTACCACTGCCCCCCCACCGGGTTTGACTGACCAAAATTTACCATCCAGTCTGATCTTAATTTTGATTGATTTGTGCTGAAAATTGATCGAAATTACAATTGATACGGCTCGTTTCATTGCAGATAACCGACAGGGTTCCCAAGGATGGAGTCAGCACACTCCAGGGTGTAGAAAAGTCCAAAATCATTTATTTAGTTGTGACATAGTGCGCATACGCAGAACAATCCCAGGCCCAAGGCGCAAAATCAAGGATGCGCGTCGCCGGGCAGCACCTGTGCTGTCTGCACTGATCCTCCTGAGCTGGAAGTAGGTTTGGGATTATTACATAGTAACAGAGCGGGACAGAGAAGAACAGGGAGCAGAGAGGCTACACGTGCGGGAGATTTGGACACAAAGGAATTACGGCTATAGCTGTGCTCAGTGAGTAATTTGGGCGCGGTCAAAAGACGGAGCTCAAATTACTTTTAAAACACTGTAATTTGGCTGCCAGCAATAGCTGGAAGCCGAATTACACTATTCCCCACCATCCATGGCGACCAGGAAGGGGAATAGTAATTAACACCGCAGGGACTTGTGCAGGAGCAGGGTAACCCTTATATCTGCTGTATCCTGCTCCCAAATCTCCCGGTGGCAGATTCATAGGTATGCATACACATGCCCGCTCCTCCCGTTTTTAAATTTTAATAAGCGCAAAGGTGTCCTTTAAAGTGAATCAGAGACGAAACACCCTCATGTATTTTACCATATACAGTGGAGGAAATAATTATTTGACCCCTCACTGATTTTGTAAGTTTGTCGAATGACAAAGAAATGAAAAGTCTCAGAACAGTATCATTTCAATGGTAGGTTTATTTTAACAGTGGCAGATAGCACATCAAAAGGAAAATCGAAAAAATAACCTTAAATAAAAGATAGCAACTGATTTGCATTTCATTGAGTGAAATAAGTTTTTGAACCCCTACTAACCATTAAGAGTTCTGGCTCCCACAGAGTGGTTAGACACTTCTACTCAATTAGTCACCCTCATTAAGGACACCTGTCTTAACTAGTCACCTGTATAAAAGACACCTGTCCACAGAATCAATCAATCAAGCAGACTCCAAACTCTCCAACATGGGAAAGACCAAAGAGCTGTCCAAGGATGTCAGAGACAAAATTGTAGACCTGCACAAGGCTGGAATGGGCTACAAAACCATTAGCAAGAAGCTGGGAGAGAAGGTGACAACTGTTGGTGCGATTGTTCGAAAATGGAAGTAGCACAAAATGACCATCAATCGACCTCGCTCTGGGGCTCCATGCAAGATCTCACCTCGTGGGGTGTCAATGGTTCTGAGAAAGGTGAAAAAGCATCCTAGAACTACACGGGAGGAGTTAGTGAATGACCTCAAATTAGCAGGGACCACAGCCACCAAGAAAACCATTGGAAACACATTACACCGCAATGGATTAAAATCCTGCAGGGCTCGCAAGGTCCCCCTGCTCAAGAAGGCACATGTGCAGGCCCGTCTGAAGTTTGCCAATGAACACCTGAATGATTCTGTGAGTGACTGGGAGAAGGTGCTGTGGTCTGATGAGACCAAAATAGAGCTCTTTGGCATTAACTCAACTCGCTGTGTTTGGAGGAAGAAAAATG
The DNA here is from genome assembly GCF_040937935.1 of Hyperolius riggenbachi. Lineage (NCBI taxonomy): Eukaryota > Metazoa > Chordata > Amphibia > Anura > Hyperoliidae > Hyperolius > Hyperolius riggenbachi. The sequence continues at coordinate 149,464,566 of NC_090648.1, forward strand.
CTGCCTATGACCCCCAAAACACCGTCCCCACCGTCAAGCATGGGGGTGGAAACATTTTGCTTTGGGGGTGTTTTTCTGCTAAGGGCACAGGACAACTTAATCGCATTAACGGTAAAATGGACGGAGCCATGTATCGTGAAATCCTGAACGACAACCTCCTTCCCTCTGCCAGGAAACTGAAAATGGGTCGTGGATGGGTGTTCCAGCACGATAATGACCCAAAACATGCAGCAAAGGCAACAAAGGAGTGGCTCAAGAAGAAGCACATTAAGGTCATGGAGTGGCCTAGTCAGTCTCCGGACCTTAATCCAATAGAAAACCTATGGAGGGAGCTCAAGCTCAGAGTTGCACAGAGACAGCCTCGAAACCTTAGGAATTTAGAGATGATCTGCAAAGAGGAGTGGACCAACATTCCTCCTAAAATGTGTGCAAACTTGGTCATCAATTACAAGAGAAACGTTTGACCTCTGTGCTTGCAAACAAGGGTTTTTCCACTAAGTATTAAGTCTTTTATTGTTAGAGGGTTCAAAAACTTATTTCACTCAATGAAATGCAAATCAGTTGCTATCTTTTATTTAAGGTTATTTTTTCGATTTTCCTTTTGATGTGCTATCTGCCACTGTTAAAATAAACCTACCATTGAAATGATACTGTTCTGAGACTTTTCATTTCTTTGTCATTGGACAAACTTACAAAATCAGTGAGGGGTCAAATAATTATTTCCTCCACTGTATATATATCAGTAGAAACATTAGAGAAAACACCTACCCTGCTCTCGGTTTCATTCTTCACTGTTCAGCCTGTTTATTATCAGCCCTGATTAATCCCTGACTGAGCATTCAGTCTAGGTTTGCTCAGGAATCATTATAGCTGAGTCTGTCTTCTCTGATGTATTTTCAAGCCCAAGCCTGTCCCCTTCTGGCTCTGCTATAATAACTCAGCTATGATTCCTGAGCAAAGCCAGACTGAATGCTCGGTCTGGGATTTTATCAGGGCTGATAAAAAGCAGGCTGAGCATTGAAGAATGAAACAGAGAGCAGGGTAGGCGTTTTCTCTAATGTTCCCACTGATCTATATGGTAAAATACAGGAGGGTGCTTCGTCTCTGGTTCCCTTTAACATCTTATCAAAAATTCCTTTGAAAGTAAATCTTTAAGAAAGAAAGAAACGTCATTATGAGCCTGGGCGATCAAGTCCTGGAAGCCCCTGAACACCAGGGAGGCAAATATTTACCTACCGCAATCCAGCACAGGCACAGTAGTGGCTTTGCGATTGGACGGAAATACTGAGCCCGATCGGGTCCGCTCTACTGCACAGGGGACTCGCATCTGCTAGTAAAGCAGACCCGATCGGGCTTGTCTACTTCCGCTGGAGGTCAACAGAAAGCACTACTGCACCTGCGCTGGGGAATGTAAATATTGCAGGCACTACTATACCTGTGCTTATGGTGTGGTTTTGGGAGAGCCAGTGCTGGATCCCTGAGGCTTAGGAGGATGGCGAAGCCTCATTAATAACCTCCCTGGCGGTTAATTTCCCCAGGATTTCTGTGCAAAAGGTGTTCCAATTAATATTCATAACCTTTTTTTTCCTGTAACTTGCCAAAATGTGTAAAGCAAGGGTCTAGTATACAGTGCAGGAGAGTATTGACGTGTATGAACGTCAATACTGTTCACAGCATGACCATCAATACCGCTAGGGAGGTTAAGATCCAGAGACTTTCCCCTCCTGAGGTAAGTATCCCCTGGGAAAAAGTAGGGGGGGGGGGGGTGTTGCAGTCTCTTAATTTCTCTTTAGGCCATCAGCAAGCAACAAAATACTCAGAATAATGTTGTCAGACCTAGCAAGCAAGATCATGGCGAACCAGAACTCTTAGAAAAGGAGGGAGAAACTTATTGGCCCGGGCAGATGAGTGAGAGCAGTTGTCTCTCGCTCCTCATAGAACCTTACTTCGGCAGGCTGTATAATGCGCTTTGGTGTGGGGGAGCCGAACACTAGAATAATCTACAGCCGCACTCAGAAAAAGGAATCACCTCACATAATCACCTGGTCATTTACCCTGTGCCGTCAATTTGTTAAGGGGACGCCATCTATAAGATACATGAAAAAAAATGACACTGCACAGCAAGAGGTAGGGCAAATGGTAGTGTGGTTAATAGTGACATGCCCATCTGGGAGGGTCAGGAATGGCCAGGGTGGGAAGATCATAAATTCCGTTTTGTCCAGGTTTAGTTTGAGGAACCTAGCGGACATCCAGGAGGAGATGGCTGATAGGCAGGAGAAGACCTTGTCCATGGTATTGTTATTATTTATTGGATTTATATAGCGCCAACATATTACGCAGCGCTGTGGATAGGTCAGGGGTGTGGAGGTAGATCTGGGTGACATCTGTAAACAGATGATAATTAAAACCCATGGAGGAGATAACCTTGCCAATGGAGGATGTGTATAGGGAGAACAGTAGGGGGCCAAGGACCGAGCCTTGGGGGACTCCTACCGAGAGGTGGTTGGGGGTAGATGAGGACTCATTGAAGGATGTCATGAAGGAGCGGTTGGAGAGCTAGGATGAGAGCCAGGCCAGGGCGAGGTCATGAATGCCCATGGCCTGGAGGAGTAGGGGATGGTCCACTGTGTCAAAAGCTGCTGAAAGGTCAAGGAGGAGGAGAATGCAGTACTTGCCTTCAGCTTTAGCTAAGGCAAGGTCATTGACCACTTTGGTGAAAGCTGTTTCGGTTCAGTGGGCAGGCCGAAATCCAGATTGCAGTGGGCCTAGCAGTGAGTTAGCATTGAAATACTGGGTCAGGCGTTAGTGAACCAGGCGCTCAAGGCGTTTTGAGGCAAAGGGGAGGAGGGAGATATGATGGTAATAGGAGGATAGTCAGGGGTCAAGGGAGGGTTTCTTGAGCAGGGGTAGTACAATGGCCTACTTCAAGTTTGAGGAGAATGTGCCTGTGTTGAGGCTGAGGTTAAACAAGGCAGTGAGGACAGAGTAATTCAGAAGGGACGGGGTCAAGGGGGGAGGTAGTGGCATGGGAAGTCTGCAGTAGGTGGTTGACTTCCTCAATGGTAGTAGGACTGAAGGAGGTGAGGGGAGGATAGGGTGGAGGAGGAGCTGGATGAGAGGGGGTGGGAGGTGTGGATTGAAGGCTGGATATTTCCTGATGAATGGAGACGATCTTGTTGGTGAATTGAGTGGCTAAATCAGTGGCAGAAGCAGGAAGTTGAAAGTGGCAAAGAGACGCCGGGGGTTGGAAGCTTGAGCTCTGATAAGCTTGGTGAAGTATTCCTGCTTTCCATCAGCAAGGGCAGTGTGGACATGTAGCAGGTTAGCCTTGTATTGTAGGAAATCCTGATTGAGTTGAGTTTTCCTCCATTTCCGTTCAGTGGCACGTGTTTCCTCTGAAGGTTGTGAGTATAGGTGGTGCACCAGGGCTGGGGGTTAGGGGGCGGTTGTGGCAAAATATTGGGGGAGCAGCTTCCTCTAGGGCCGATGATAGGGTCTTTGCGATGCACATTTTACCTAAATTGCATTACATGTACTTTCTGTCACTCATATTATCAATTCCATGCTGCATGCAAGCTGGAAATATTTTGATCTTATTGACCATCCTTACCAGGCACTGGAAAAATGTGGAAGTCTGCAGGGTTTCCAAAGGGAAACACTATAAGGCTACATTCACAGTGGCCATTGCATTCCCTGTGACAGCAGCGCCGCACTTATGCTCCTTTTGTGTCAGGTACAGTGAAGCACTTAGTTAATGAAACGTATGCTTCACTCCCACCATTAACATGCATGTTAAGCGGTAATGCAGTGCGTTTACGATGCTGCAATCCGTAATACTGCAACACTCCCACCGCACTGTGAATGTGGCCTAGGTAATGCACAGTAAGCCGCGTGACAAAGTGGCTGTTACATCTCACCACTGTGAACGTGGCCTTAAATTTCCCTGATGAAATAAATTTTTAATGTGTATGATAAACAGTATGCCCTGCATTCAGCGACTCCACAGCTGATATTACAAGGTGTATGACTCAAAATGCAGAGAAGTAACGGACAACTGACATCACCTAGGTACGACCTTGCACCTATGCAGCATTCAGTGATGCCACAGGAGTCTTGCATTGCATGCCGTATATGTCCTCAATATGAGATATACATATTATCCTTGGAGGACTTATGCTGGTTCAAAGGGGGGGGGGGTGGTATTATAATCGCTTCAATCAATTATTTATATTAAATTTATACATTAAATGCATGTTAATGAATCTGCAAAAGCAAACCTGGAAGAGTATTTTTCATTGATTAAAAGCATAAGGGAATATTAGAACATCTATACATAGTAATGTAGCAGTGGTCCACAAAGGGAGTATTTGACAAAATCCTGCATAATAATGAGAAACAACCAATTCTCTCACCAGCATCCCACATAAGCAGGTACATCATGTGTGCAGCATTAGGCTTCCCTACATGGTACCCCCGCCTACATGAGTGCTGATTGTTTCTCACCCAGCTCCTCTATACAATAACAGGCACAGCCGCTCTCCTGCACACAACGGCCGCAGCCTTTGCTCACCTTTACACCGCTCGTGAAGTCCAGACATAATGGTAGATGACACCCCACCGGGGTAAAGGACCTCAGTGACGTCCAAAGCCACGTGATCGCCCCCACGTGACAGTCTGGTGGCAGACAGGAGAGCGACGAGTACGCACAGGCAGGCACAGGGAGAGGAGCTGTGCTGTTATGTATGTAGTGCAGGGGCAGTGTGCGGGCATAGGCAGCAGAGCACCGGGATAGGCGCTGACACAAGGACGAGGTGAAGTATTTGGCCAGCATAGCTTCCTGCTGCCAATCTCTGCATCTGGGGAGGGAGGGGGACCACTAGATTATTTGCTGAAAACTTTAAAGTGTACCAGAGACGAACATTCCCAATAAAATATACATACCTGGGGCTTCCATACCTCCCAACTTTTTGAGATGGGAAAGAGGGACACAAGCCAGGCCCCCATCACACCCCTAGTCACGCATACCATAAATATTTAATAAGAAAAATATGTTGTTTTATAATCCAAACCACACTAGTCCTTTCTATCCTGGTTAATTTTCCTTCATATTAACATTTTAAAATTAATAATATATCAATTTAAAGGATGGGAATAAAGTTCAGAGTCGATCAAACACATTTTTTAGTACAGCAATATATATATTTACATAGAAAGGGGGACAACGTCCTGAAAGAGCAATTTTTTTCATTTACGTACCCCTTTAAGTGGAACAATGGGAACCAGTCAAAACAATTTATTAAAAGACCTTGTAGTTTTTTTTTTTTTTTTAATGGATTTTAAAGGAAACCTGAGACGACAGGACATAAACGTTTTATACATACCTGGGGGTGCCGTCCAAAGCCTCCTGGATCATCCAGTAGAAGCTCCGTTATCTTTGGCCAGTGGGGCGCATGCGCGGCCTGACCGCGAGTGTGCCCCCGTTGTGCTCCCGCGGCTTGGTGCGTTCTGCAGGTGGAGCTTCTACCGGAGGATCCAGGAGGCTTTGCATGGCTGCGAGGGAGCAATAGGCATGAAGGGGGGTGGAGGAAGCCCCAGGTGTGCATAAAACTGTTTTAAAATGTCCTATCGTCTCACGTACACTTTAAACTCAGTAAAATGACATTATGCTGAGTTTAAAAAACATTTTTTTGAATTTTTAAGGAGAAGCGGGTCATCCAAATCTCAGTGAAAACTATTAGGGCAGGGGGATCCACTAGACCAGTGTTTCTCAACATTTTATGGCTATGTACCCCTTATAAAACCCTGTGCTCACCAAGTAGCCCTTGGCATAGTAAATATTATCACAAGTATCCCTTGACAAATATATATTTAACTGTAGTACATAATTTGTTCTAAACAATTTCTAAGCATTTACTATTGCTTTTAGCTAGCTAAAATACTAATTTGGTGTTGTTTATATAGGATTTAGCATTTTCAAAAACTCTACATTTGTTATTATTGGTTAAGTACATCAAGCCTGAGTACCCCCTGGAACTATCAGAAGTACCCCCTGGGGTTCGCGTCCCACACTATGAGAACCTAGGCACTAGACCACCAGAGAAAACTATAAGTGGCTTTGGAAACCAGACCAGAAAGCAAAAGTATATGGGAGGGGGAGCTATACTAATGAAATAATAAAGGGGGTGGGGCCTTAAAGTACACCTGAGATGAATATGGAGGCAGACATAATGGCTACTAATACCATAAAGTTCAGCAGGAAGCCAATCAACCTGTATTGTTTGAAGGCTAATAAATATGGCAGTCTCCATATCCTTCTAAGTTCACGTGTTCTTTAGACCACCACGGAAAGCTATGAAAGGGGGAATGGAGGACACTTGACCACAGGGACGGATCTAGGGGGGGCAAGCGGGTCTCTTGCCCCAGGCGCAGTTTGTTGAATTCTTAAAAAGGCGGCAAAATTTGGATGGGGAATGGCAGTTTAGGCGCCAAAACCTGACCTTGCCCCAGGCGCAACTTGGGGCGACTTGGTCTAGATCCGTCCCTGCTTGACCACTAAGAAAAATTATGTAAGGGGGAAGGGAACCAGTAGACCACCAGTAAAAACTATATTAGGAGTGAGATAGACCAATTGGGAAAACTAAGGGTGATAAGGGAACCAGTAGATCTGCCAGAGAAAGCTATTTGGTTGGAGAAATTACTAGATCACCAGGAGAAACTATATGGGGGGGGGGGAACCACTAGATCAGTGATCTGCAAACTTGGCTCTCCAGCTGTTAAGGAACTACAGTCATGATTCATAAAGGCAAATGCATTGTGGGACTTGTAGTTCCTTAACAGCAGGAGAGCCAAGTTTGCAGATCACTGCATTAGATCATCAAGGCAAGCTTAGGGGGGATAGGGGGACCACCAGGGAAAACTATGTAAGGTGGAGAGGGGGAACCACCAGGGTAACATTTAAGCAACCACTTAACAATACTAAAATGGACAGTTGACTCAAACTGTACTAGCAACAGTACTGTTTGGAGCACTGTTGCCGTGAAACTGTCCAGAAACTCTCACCTTGCTGCATGAAAAATGAATAAAGACTGTCAAAACTTTGGAGACGTACACATACCCACTCTTTTGCTGCTTTTGTTTTATATGTTTTAAATATCTCTGTAAAGGACAACTTTTTCGATTTTTTTTTTTTTATTATTATTTATTTATTTATTTATTTATTTATTTTTTCACTAAATTGTCCATTTCCAGAGATATTTCTCCCACCCAGCATGGATATGTGTGTGTACGTATCGAAGGGTACCTGAGGGTTTAGGAAAATCTACAAGAGCGAAAAAAAAAGGAGGTAAGAATACCAAAGAAATTATCACAAGATTACTTGGCTTAAAAGGGACCCTGAGACGGCAACTCTCCAATAAAATACATGTACCTGGGGCTTCCTCCAGCCTGATCGCTTCCACAGTGTCCTCTTCTCTCCCTCCTTGCGCCCGCAATTGGCCCCGGAAAGTCCTCCGGTCTGAGGCCAACTACACATGCGCGGCCCAGCCGTGAGCGTGCTCCCGCCCATTCACATCGCGTAGTGTTTTATGCGCCTGCAGAGTATTACAGCACAGGTGCAGAACGCTCCCGGAAACGAGTGAGACAGTGAAGAGGGCCGACTGGCTCCAACTGACGGATTTTTCTGGGCCAGTGCCGGAGGAACGGAGAGGGAGAAGAGGACCCCCGAGTATGTATATTTTATTGGGGGATTGCCGTCTCTGTTACACTTTAAAGAGGAACTCCAGCCTAAACAAACATACTGTTATTAAGTTACATTAGTTATGCTAATTAAAATAGATAGGTAATATAATCTCTTACCCACACTGTTTTAAAAGAACAGGCAAATGTTTGATTTCATGATGGCAGCCATCTTTTTGGTTGAAAGGAGGTGACAGGGAGCATGAGACACAGTTCCAACTGTCCTGTGTCCTGAGCACCTCTCCCAGTTGCTAGGCAACGTGAATAACGACATAGGAAATCCCATCATGCTCTGCACAACATCTTTGATGGGTGGAGCTTAGCTAAAAATGCAGCTAAAAATAATGCTTTGGTAAGAAAAACAAAAGAAACGCCAAGCCTTTTTAGTTCTGCTGAGTAGATTTTTAGTCCGGAGGTTCACTTTAATATAGTGAAAGGAGAGCCTGCAATAACCATTTATTTGTTTCTCCCCAGATATTGGCCCTAGCTTAGGATAAGGACACTAGCTGAAATCTAGGCCAGTGCACTATCAGCATGCAGTTTCCCCTTGTGTGTGTGTGTGGGATTCCTATGGGAAGTCTAGTTTCCATTTCTCAAAAACAAATAAATGAATTTGCCTTTAATACGGTAACTCACTAAGTGTGCCCATACAGTACTCGATATTACAGCTCGATCAACCCTCTGATTCGATCATTTTATTAAATCTGAAGAACATAGGACACTGGCACACTTGTGACATCACTACACGCACCAAGTCACATGATACTGGTGCTCTCTGTGACGCTGAACAAGTGATGTACAGTACAGACCAAAAGAGTGTGCAAAGCAGTAATCAAAGCAAAAGGTGGCTGCTTTGAAGAACCTAGAATATGGCATATTTTCAGTTGTTTCACACTTTTTGGTTATGTACTATACTTCCACATGTGTTAATTCATAGCTTGGATGCCTCCAGTGTGAATCTACAATGTTCATAGTCATGAAAATAAAGAAAACTCTTTAAATGAGAAGGTGTGTCCAAACTTTTGGTCTGTACTGTATGTCCCACTTAAAGCAGCCGTCCTGTGCCCTCGCAGCTCCTCAAGTGTCATCCGGTCTCCTGCTGTGACTTAGTTTCGTTTTCGGCGACTGCTAGTCGGCTCCCGGCAACACGTCCTATTGTTCCTTCCCCGCTGTGAAGCGCGTCATGTGCAGGCGAAGTACGCTTGCATGATGAGCTTCACAGCGGGGAAGGCGAACAATAGGACGCGTTGCCGGGAGCCGACTGGCAGTCGCAGAAAACAAAACTAAGTCGCAGCAGGGGACTGGATGACACTTGAGGAGCTGCGCGGGCACAGGACGGCTGCAGGGGGCTTGGGAAAGCCCCAGGTAAGTGAAACTTTTTTTCCTATCTACAGTTAAGGTTCCCTACAAGTATTTATACTACAAGAAAATCCTACTAATTGCAGCTTCCACTGTCTGTCCTCAGACATTGGACATGATTCACAAAGCTTTTTCACCTGTTTCCCTCTGTTTTCACCTTATCTATGTTACATGTTTAAAGGAACACTATCGATTTACATTTTTTTTTTCAATTAAGATAGGAATTGTTTGGGAAGTGCTGCTAAGTACTGGTGTATACATTTCACTGGAAACCTCTTTGTTTACTGTTGTCAAAATACTTTCAAACTTTACTGACGCCAAAACTGACGGTAGAATGAGCCATGAGGGGAGGGGAAATTCCCCTCACACTTGATCAGTTAATCCTGTGTGTAAAGCTACGTACGCACATGCGACAACGATTGTTCGTTGTCAACGACGAACGAACTTTTAATTGATGAAAGAACGACCTAAGTAAAGTTAGTTTTAAAAGGTGTGCAACGATCAGATCGTTAGAACGAACGTTACATCACGTAAAAGTAACTATTGCGCCTGCGCATAAAAATGAAAAGTTACATGGAGAAATAGTGAAATGCGCATGTCAAGCCTAGTACGAACGATCGTTTCCAACGATGTACTACTTTTGCAAACGATTGTCGTTGGGAAAAATCCGCCAAGCTAGATCATTCGTTTTGAACGATCTAGCTCGTCCGTCGTTAGACTTCATGGTCGTTGTCTGCTTTTTTTCAAACGATCATCGTTTGAAAGGATCGGGGAACGATCGTTTCAAACGACTATAGTCGCATGTGTGTACGCACCTTAACTCTGTGTGTGTGAGAGAGAGAAAGCTCCCAACAGCTGCAGCTTCTGTGTCCTGTGTTTCTGACTGAAGTATCTGAAGAGAGCAGAGGAAACTGAGGAAACATTTGTAATTGTCACAGCTTTTCATACTGTTTTTGTTTTCTGAGAAAAATACTCAGTAGTCTGATAAGCAACACTGGCTGTGCATTGAAGCAGACACCCCTTCTGCAATTGATTTGTCCCAATATAGCTAAATCCTACACTCAATAAATTAAAGTTTTTGTCTCTCATATATAACATGAAAACTAGGAAAATGCTACTTAGGGTGCGTACAGACATCAGACTATAGTCGTTGGAAACGATCGTTACCGACAACATTGCCCGACGATCGTTCGTAAAAAGTGCACGAACGATCATTAAAACGAACGACCAACGAGATATGTCGTTGGTAAAGAACGATCCATTCTGCCAGATCTTTTCCAACGACCATCGTTCAAAAAGTAATGTCTGTACAACGATCGGTCGTTGATCGTTCGTTCTCAAAGCTTTGCACATGCTCAAACAGTTCTTTTTGACACTTGTGTTTGAAATCAGTTTATACATCATGTTGCGCACGCAACGCTCGTTCCAAGATCGTTCGTACACGAACGATGTTCAAAGTAGCCTTTCTTCAAACGATCATCGGCGGATACCTCCTTTAACATCGTTCGTCGTTCAGAACGAACGATCGTTATCGTATGTCTGTACGTACCCTTAGACATTATTTGTACATTGTCATTTTAGGACACTTGGGCATTGATAGTATTCCTTTAAGCTTCCAAATAGCAAACATATAAATATAATTAAGGCAAGAAAAATAATATTAAAATGAAGTTAATCAGGAACAACTTTTACTTTGAGTGATTATTTTGTTTGTAAATGTGCTGAAAGGTTATTTTTATCAATTAGGTGTTAAGTCATTTATGAGAAATTTTGTGAACAGAGCCTAATCACTGTAAATGGAAAAAAAAAAAAGGGTGAAAAACAGCCTAACCCATGCCTCTTCCTGAATAGTTGACATGTTGTATATTTCTGTGCTGTCTCTCTAGGTTTCAAATCATTTCCCCAGATATGGTGAAGATATTAACCACTTGACCACTGAGGGGTTTTACCCCTTGAGCACCAGAGCAATTTTCACCTTTCAGCGCTCCTTCCATTCATTCGTCTATAACTTTATTATTACTTACCGCAATAAATGAACTATATCTTGTTTTTTTCGCCACCAATTAGGCTTTCTTTAGGTGGGACATTATGCCAAGAATTATTTTATTCTAAATGTGTTTTAATGGGAAAATAGGAAAAAATTTGGGAAAAAATCATTTTTCAGTTTTCGGCCATTATAGTTTTTAAATAATGCATGCTATTGTAATTAAAATCCATGAAATGTATTTGCCCATTTGTCCCGGTTATTACACTGTTTAAATTATGTCCCTATCACAATGTTTGGCGCCAATATTTTATTTGGAAATAAAGGTGCATTTTTTTCAGTTTTTTTGCGTTCATCCCTAATAACAAGCCCATAGTTTATAAAGTAAGTGTTATACCCTCTTGACATAAATATTTAAAGAGTTAAGTCCCTAAGGTAACTATTTATGTATTTTTATTGTCATTTTTATTTTTTTATTACAAAATAACAATTTTGGGGAGTGTGGGAGGTAATGAGTTAATTTATAGTGTAAAACTATGCAGTGTTCTCCCCAGAAATATTTTCCAGCCGGGTGGCATGAAAAAGTAGCCGGGTGGGGAAGTAAGGTTACGCAGGGTGCTGCTGGGTCAGAAAGTAAGGAAACGCTGAAAGGAGAGTGAGGGTCATACTGGCTGGGGAATCACACTGGCTGGGGAGAGGTCAGCATCACACTGAGCGCTACTGGGTGGGACGATAACTTGTTCAAGAAACAAAAATCGCATTGCGAATGCTCACAAAATGCTGTATGCAGTGTATTTGTGATTTTCATACAAATCGCAACTGTAGTGTGAATGCCACCATAGGGCAACTTTGTCATAGCGATTCTCTGTTCGCTGGCGTTCAGCAAAACTCTAAGGATTCCCTGAAAAGCACCTGTGTGAATGGGGCCTTAGTGCCATAGCCACATCATCACATATATGACCGGACACCATTCACCATCCCTGCATGCAATGTATGTTACTCCTGCTGCTGCACAGACACTAGTTGCAGAGGAGTGCTGACTTAAAGCTGATCACATGGGCAGGCAACATGAGTGGTGAGAACTCCAGCAAAGACTTTGCAAAAGCCATGCTAGTTTAAAGGGGAACTGAAGTGAGAAGAATATGGAGGCTGCCATATTTATTTCCTTTTAAACAATACACATTGCATGGCAGCCCTGCTCATCTACTTGGCTGCAGTCGTGTCTCAATCAGACAAGAAACAGGCATGCAGCTAATCTTGTCAGATCTGACAACAATGTCAGAAACGCCTGATCTGCTGCATGCTTGTTCAGGGGCTATGGCTAAAAGTATTATAGGCAAAGGCTCAGCGAGGCTGTCAGGTAAATAAAGATGGCAGCCTCCTTATACCTCTCACTACAGTTGTTCTGTACAGCACAGTGATTTGTGAACATACAAGTATTTTGTCTGAACTCAATGGATGTATGTCTTTCTCAACCTAAATAACTAACTGCTGAGACAAAAAAAAGGCTAAACTTGATGTAAAATGCTGAACTAAACTTTTTGCCATTGCCCATACTGAAAGCTAGATATCACAGTGATGGAACTAAACTGAACAATTTGGGGTTAATAGCTAGCAAACCAAGTGTCAGCTTGTGATAAAGTGCAGAGACACAGGAGGCAGAATGAAAGCTGCCTTTTACAGCCCCTGTAAACCACTTATCTCTCTCACGGAATGCTCCAGAATAAAGAAACATGTTGATATGTTAATGTGCCACACTTCTTTGAGGTCTCTGACATTCTTGTGACCTGAAGGACCTGGGGAAGGGGGCATTGTACATGCTGCTCTGACAGGGAGAGGAAGAGAAGAGCGTCTGTCCACTGTAGTAGCCAGCGGGAGTGACTCACCAAAAGATAAATCAAACCGCACATTCTTTTCAGTGCGGACTCCATCTGAAAGTTCCCGCAGTCTGCCTGTTCCTCTCTCTGCTATGAGATTTCCCCGCCCTTCCACGCTGCTGATAGGAAGGAAGCTGAGGAGGAGGGCGGAGATGGTGTCTCTGCTTGCCTTCCAAGCTGTCATGTCTATCGTGCGGAGGAAAGAATTTATGATGCAGACAGCGGCCAATCACAGCAGCCGGGCGGGGACAGAGATCTGGTGGGCGCTCCGCCCGGGTAATAGGCTCTGGGGAGAACACTGCTATGCATTTGTATATGAAAAATGCTTTTGGGTGTAGTTTTACTATTTGGCCACAAGATGGCCACAGTAACTTTTTGTAAATGCATTCTGCAAGCGTACAGGAAGTACGCTTGCATGAAGTTCAGGGAGGCTGGGAACCTTTTTTTATCACAATGATCGCGCTGCTTCTCATAGAAGCAGCCGATCATTGCTGGAGGGCAAAGATCAACAAACAGTAACGGTTTTTCCCATTCATTGATCTCCGAGCGGGCAGCGGCGTGCGCTCGCACGAGCGTGCGGGAGCGCGGACAGCGGCGGGAGGTGCGGATATCTATGCCCCTGGTGGTTAAAGGTTGTGCAAAGGGGCGGAGATATCCGCACCTGCTTAGGTAAAGTGGTTAAGCTATATTTGTGACCTGAACAGATCATTGAATCTGGAACTTCATTGAAGCAAAGGACTTTAATAGGTGTGCCCATCTATACCGTCTGTAGTGGCGTCTATAGAAAAAAAAAAGTTTAAAATACAATTTAAGCAGGACAAGTGCCATATAATTACAAAACTACAGCCAACTGCACAACCAATGGATCTGATTTATTAAGGCATTTCCAGTGGGGATTTAATAACTGATCTAGTAAACCTGGAGGGATTTTCAAAAGATTTGACTATTATGTGGCAAACTTACCTGGGGCATTTTGAAATTTGAGGGCGGCTGAAGGGTTAGTGAATTAGGATTTGTGTAATTGCAGTCTCATGTAATACCTGGTACACTATGAGATTTTCTGGCAGATTTACTGCCCGATCAATTTCACGATCTGAATAGAAAATCGATAGGAAATCAGATCGGACATGTTGGAAATAATGGATCTGGCAGTAAATCTGCCAGAAAATGTCATCATGTGTACCTAGCATTTGTGTCCACAGGTAGGCTTTAGTATAACTATACATACTATATATGTGTGGGCTGGCCTGGAATTTGTTAAAGTACACCTGAATTGAGAGGGATATGGAATTTGCCATATTTATTTCTATTTAAACAATACCAGTTGCCTGCCACCCCTGCTGATCTCTTTGGCTGCAGTAGTGTCTGAATCACACCAGACACAAGCATGCAGCTTGTACCTGTTCTGTATATTTGTTCAAGGGCCATGGCTAAGAGTATTACCAACAGAGGCTGAACAGGACAGCCAGGAAATCTGCATGGTTTAAAAATAAATAAATATGGCAGCCTCCATATCCCTCTCACTTCAGGTGTCCTTTAAAAAGAAAAGAAATAAATATTTTACTGTGAATGCTGCACTTCATTACCCAAGCATTAATTCACAAGGCTGGGGACCTAACTACAGTTATATTAGACCTGGCTGAGAGTGGCAAATCCTAACCCCTTTAAGAGACTCTGAAGTCTCCCAAATTACCTCTTTTTAATTCACGTTCCTCTTGAACACTAACAGCAAATGTGACTCGCCGCATCCCCGCAGCCATAGAAGGTCTTTATCCTCCCTGAGATCCCCGTCGCCAAACCCTCCGGTATTTCCTGGGGGAGGCAGAGCTCTTTCCTGTAGCTCTGCCTCCAGTCCATTCAATCACGGCAGATCGCTGTCTCTCCCCGCCCCTCTCTTTGAAAGAAGACTGAGAGGGGCGGGGAGAGGCGGCGATCAGCGGTAGTTGAATGAACTGGAGGCATAGCTACAGCCCAAAGCTCCACCTCCCCGGGCAGCAAAATCTGCGACTTTGAAAGTCATAGTATTTTGCCCTGGGATTTGTGGGGATAAAGACCTCCTACGGCCGCGGGGATGCGGCGATTCAGCTTTGTCATTAGTGCTCAATAGCAATCTGAATTAAAAAGAGGAAATTTGGGAGACTTCATAGTCTCTTTAATCTCTAGCCGACCGCGTCACGCCGATGGGCGTGGCCGCGACAGCAGCCCCAGGACCGCCTAACGCCGATCGGCGTAAAGTCCGGGGGCTCTGTCTTGCAGGAGATCGCGCGCAAGCTGCGCGCGCATCTCCTGCTTGGGCGGAGCGGAGCGAATTCGCCGTCTAATCACTGGTACAGCGCTGCGATTAGCAGCAGTGCTGTACTGGGGACAGCCGTGTGACACAGGCAGTGGCAGGCTGAAGCCTATGACAGCTGATCACAGGGATTGGCTGGCGGGGGGGGGGGGGGGAGGGGGGAATAGAATAGTTTAAAAAAAAAACACATTTTTATATAAAAAAAAAAGACAGATAAACAAAAACAAACAAACATCTGTTGGGGGGGGGGGGGGGGATCACTAGCGTGCTGTGTCGTGTGGCCCTGCAGCTTGGCCTTAAAGCTGCAGTGGCCAATTTCTCGAAAAATGGCCTGATCTTTAGGGGGGTTCACTACTGCAGTCCTCAAGAGGTTAAGTTTTGTACACATGTACAAATTTGGTTGCCTGGAACAGGACTCAATCATAGCTGAGTGCTGTTGCTATGGAGGGGTTAGATAGGAGAGGGTTGGAGGTTTGTTGACACACGTCTTAACAACCGTCTCAGCGGAGATTAACCGTAAGGCGCCGTTTACACTTAAACAGTTGGCACGCATTTCTTTTTCTTCTCCATAGCAGTGCATTGTGAAAGATTTCAGTTAAAATGTGTTAAGTGTGAACTGTGCCTTAGAAAAACATGGGCATTACTTTCAGTTGTCCTTGCAGTTATAACTGAGAGCAACTGATGTAAACTAAGTGTAAAGTGTAAACTAAGTGTAAACAGGGCCTTAGTGTAGGAACATACAGGGGTTGGACAAAATAATGGAAACGCCTAACATTTTGGCATCATAATCTTTGAACATGTTTTAAGCAAGCAAAACTTGACATATGTTAAAAAAAAAATGTGTTTATTATTTTTGTTATTTGATATGTTTAATTAAAATAATAGTGTTTTACATATATTTAAACCAAAATTGGTTATAATTTATAAAATGGCAGATCTCTCAGACTCTCAAAGAGGCCAAATTGTTGGTGCTCGTATGGCAGGCGCTACTGTAACAGAAACTGCCCGAATGCTTAGCATTTCAAGAAGTACTGTCTCAAAAGTAATGACTGCCTTTGAAAGAGAAGGAAAAACGTCCTCAGCAAAGCACAGTTGTGGCCGAAAGTCGAAGTTGTCTGAGAGAGACCGTCAGACTCTAAATCGAATTGTTAGAAAAGCTTGCAAGACCACGCCTCCCAAAGTCACTGCAGAGCTGAACACCCACAAAAAGCGTTCGTCGGGAGCTGCACAAATCTGGATTCCACGGAAGAACTGCAATTAGAAAACCTCTGCTCTCAAAGGCAAATGTTTCAAAGCGTTTAGAGTGGTGTAGAAACCACCAGAATTGGTCCCTCGAGCAGTGGAAAAATGTGATTTTCTCTGACGAATCTTCGTTTACCTTATTTCCGACCTCCGGCCGAGTGTACATTTGGAGACAGCTGAAAGAAGCATTTCATCCAGACTGCCTTCTCTCAACCGTAAAACATGGCGGGGGTTCTGTAATGATCTGGGGTGCTATTTCTTTGAAATCCGCCGGGCCAATGATTTCCCTTCATGGAAGAATTAATATTCAAGACTATTTAGGAATTTTGGGTGACCAAGTTCATCCTATGGTTCAAGAACTGTTTCCGGAGGGGAATGCCATCTTTCAAACAATATTTAAAGATAAATACAGTAGTTAAAACATAGCAAAATATCGAGTTGGCTGCTAATTTTGTCCGGTGTGAGGAGAGTCTATAGAGTTCAAAGAGTTGACAGCTGAAGGGAAGAAACTGTTTCTGTGTATTGTGGTCCTGGTGTAAATTGACCGGAATCTCCATTCCAAGGGAAGCTGGCTGAAGAAGCGGAAGCTCGAGTGAGATGGGTCCTTGATGATCCTCAGAGCTCTGGAGCACAGTCTGGAGTTAAAAAGTTGATCCAGGGAGGGAAGCGGTTTCCCAATGATCCTTTCCGCTGATCTTATGACCCTCTGTAGTTTGAGTCTGTCGGCGGTGGAGCCAGCATGCCAGACCAAGATGGAGGAGCAGAGGACAGATTTGATCGTGGCAGTGTAGAAGCTCGTCAGAAGTTCCTGGGCCATGCCGAACTTCTTCAGTTGGCGGAGGAAAAATAGTCACTGCTGGGCTTTTTTTCTGGGTGGAGGTCGTGTTTATACAATACAATACAATAACATTTCTATAGCGCTTTTCTCCCATAGGACTCAAAGCGCTTAGGCTCTCTCAGATTCAGTAATTAGTAGGATGAAGTATTCACACAACAAAAGTTATATTTCTGCAAATGCCAAACTGAACAGGTGGGTTTTCAGTCTGGATTTAAACACGTCCAGGGATGGAGCTGTCCTGATCTGTTGAGGTAAGGAGTTCCAAAACGTAGGGGCAGCATGACAGAAGGCTCTGGGACCAAAAGTTTCCAAGTGGACTCTGGGTATGACTAGATTATTAGAACCTGTTGATCTGAGAATGCGGGGATTGCTACGCAGCTGCAACATATCTTTCATGTATCGAGGGCCTAAATTATTCAGGGATTTAAATGTCAGTAGGCCGATCTTGAATAGGACCCTCCATTCTATAGGTAGCCAGTGAAGGGAGTGCAGGACTGGCATTATGTGGCAGTGACGGGGTTGGTTGGTTAGCAGTCTGGCAGCAGTATTCTGTATCAGCTGTAGTCGGTACAAGACCTTTTTTGGAAGGCCAGTGTAGAGAGCATTGCAGTAGTCCAGTCGGGATGTGATGAAGGCGTGGACTAAGGTTGGCAGATCTTCTGGGGGTATGAGGTGCTTGATTTTTGCAATGTTCTTCAGGTGAAAATAGGATGATTTCACCACAGCAGAGATTTGAGTTCTGAAGTTTAAATCCCAATCAATTAGAACTCCCAGGCTACGCACATGATCAGAGCTGCGCAGATTCGTGCCTCCTATTCCCAGTGGTGAAGACTGCAAGTTAAGTTGTTTTGTTATCATGCTCTGCCCTCCTATCAGAAGGACTTCAGTTTTGTCTGCATTTAGTTTCAGCCAGTTGTCATTCATCCATTGCTGTAGTTCACGTAAGCAGGCGTTTATAGTTAGAGTTGGGTCTGTCACACCAGGCTTGAAGGAAAGATATAGTTGGGTGTCGTCTGCATAGCAGTGGTATGTCAGGCCATGTTTTTGGATTAGTTTTCCCAGCGGTAACATGTAAATCGTGAAAAGCAGGGGAGAGAGGATTGAGCCCTGGGGCACCCCATACTTAAGTGATACAGGGGTGGACAGGAAGGGCCCCATAGACACTTTGTGGGTTCTGCCACTCAAGAAGGATTGGAACCACTGAAGAACTATGCCATCAATGCCGCAGTATTCCTGTAGCCTGTTTATCAAGATGTCATGGTCAACTGTATCAAAGGCTGCAGAAAGGTCTAGCAGTATGAGGATGGAGCACTCTCCTCTGTCTCTTGCCATGAGCAGGTGGTTGCATATTTGGATGAGGGCAGTTTCAGTGCTGTGGTGTTTCCTGAAGCCAGACTGGAATGGGTCATAACTGTTGTTTAGTAGGATTTTGGCTTCTAGCTGGAGGTAAACAGCTTTTTCAATTAGCTTGCCCAGAAAGGGGAGGTTAGAGACGGGTCTGTAGCTGGTCATTGCATCTGGGTCCAGGGAAGGTTTTTTGAGGAGAGGCTTGATGATTGCTTCCTTCAGTAAAGCAGGAAATATCCCTGATTTTAAGGAACAGTTAACAATTTTTAGGAATACCGGTACGAACAGGTTCTGTACTGCTTTCCAAGTCAAGTCAGGTGTTTGCTTTCCAAGTCAGGTCCTTGGAAATTATAGTGCCTAGGAGGCGTGCACAGGGGACTTTTACCACTTCCGTGCCATCAATACAGATTGGAGGCGGGGTGGGAGCGTGCCTTCTGAGGTCAACAATCAGCTCAATAGTTTTTCCAGTGTTGAGGACCAGGCCATTCTCCCTACACCACTGGCAAATACTGTCAACCTGGTGGCGGTACTCCTGCTCATCATTCCCAGAGATGAGAACCACTATAGTGGTATAATCGGCGAACTTGATAACTTTAACAGAGTTCGTCGTGGACCTGCAGTTGTTTGTATAAAGGGAGAACAGGAATGGCGACAGCACACATCCTTGAGGGGCCCCTGTGTTGGTGGTCCTTGGTTGCGAGGTGATAGTGTCTAGCTTGACGGTCTGGGAACTTTTACTTTGGAAGTCCACGATCCACAGGCGTAGGGTGAGGTGGACCTTGAGGGTAGCAAGGTTCTCGTGAAGAATTTGGGGGCTGATGGAGTCCATGCATAAATTATGAACTTGATGTCCACTGAAATTTCTTCAAAGCAAATGAATAGTTCCACTTTCACTATCCAAACACCACGGTGGTCAAGCTTCTAGGCATCAACAGGTTCTGACAAAACACAGTGACCCCTCCACCACACCCCTTCAGCAGGGAACTCACTGCTGTAAATCACCCTAAAGATTATGGTCATACAGCTCTTGTAGGGTAGTTTACAGGCTTCCCTCTGCCTTATATTGCTCCTGCTCAGCCACCTCCATCCATTGTCCTCTTTTATGCATGGTTAATTCACCTCAAGAAATCATAATGCTTCCCATAGTGTAAAACAGTACAGAACTAAAAAAGTCGTTCTCTTCCTTGTCGGCCTGGAGGCTGAACTGCCTGACAAGCCTTTTGTCTGAAAGAAGCCTTAATTCACCTGACAGTTCAGTGCATACAGATATGTCTCTCAGAAACAGCACAGTAATGCCTAGGATACCAGAGCCGAAATAAGCAAGAGAAACGGGCAGAGCAGGCATATACTGTGACCTGATGCCTACCACTCCCCCATTCCCCCCTCTGCCCCACTATCTACCTAAACGCCCCCCGGCATCCTCTTCCGGGTCACCGGAGTCGGGCACTACTGTGCAGGCGCTAGCTGGGCTGCACACGTCCTAGAGCGCGCGCCCATGGCCGGGAGTGCACTGTGCATGTGTATGACGTCACTATGTAATGCACAGAGTGCTCCGGGCCATGGGCTCGCACTGTAGGATGAGCCAGCGCCTGAGCAGTAGTGCCAGACTCCGGTGACCCGGAAGAGGCTGCCGGGGGGCATTTAGGTAGATAGCAGGGCAGAAAGGAGAGCGGTAGGCATCAGGTCAGGTCACAGTGTATGCCTGCTCACCCCGTTTCTCTAGCTTATTTCGACTCTGGTATCCTTTTAAAAGGTGGACCTGAACTCTTGCACAAGACAGAAGGACAACAGAGAGAAATTCTCCCTGTATGTATATAGAGAGTTTAGCCTGTTTAATTCCCTCTCATTTGTGTCTTATCACAAGTTATAATTTGATCTCTCCCCTATGTCACGACTGCCTATGGCGGATAAGCCCATTTGAAAGCACAGGATGTTAACAATATGTCTGCTTCCATGAATCAGGCAGTAGAAACCATGCATATTTATTTTAGGATTTGTATCAGCTGTAACACAGAAATGTTTTTGTTTAAAGGTTATTATGCTGTTGCGTATCTTTTAGAGCAGAGAGGAAGTTCTGAGTGCAGGTCCCCTTTAAACGAGGTTAGGACAACAACATTAACATAAGACCTAACTTTTGCCGCCTGGAAAAGGTAGATGTTCCCCTTGCCTAAATGTTGCGATCATGGGCAGATTTCACCAAGAGACAAATCTCTTTCTTATCGAATCTGATTAGAGAGATCTGTCAGCTGCCCATACACCACAGGCCGATTGCCGATCAATTTTAGCACGAGATCTCTTGGGAATTGGCTTTGTGCGCCGCATACAGCCGCCTCCCCGCCCAACGCTGTCCCCTAATGTAAATGTCCCCCCGTGCAAAGTTTATACATCACTTCTCCGCGGCCTCCGCTTGTCCCCCACTGGCTTCCGGGATTCCTCCACTGCATATATGTGCGCCCCATGTGGTTTCCTAGTAAGGGCGCACGTGTGTGATGTCACGCGCCCTTATTAGGAAACCACGTGGAGCGTGCGTGTATGGAGTGGGGAATGCAGAGGGACAATCGCAGGCCCCGGACAGGTGATATATACACTTTACATGGGGCATCGGGGGGACAGTTACATTAGGGGAGACACCGCCTGGGTTTTTTCGATCATCTGGGAATTTTCACGCCGTTACTGCCGCACACCTGATTGAACAACATCTTTCAGCATGCGCGATTGAGAATGCAACCAATATTGGTCCTGAAATTGGTCGCATTGTCGGTCAGGCATGCACTTGGCGGCACCGATTTTTATCCAATTCGATTATAATAATTGAATTGGATGGTCGATCGGCTACCAAGTTGCCTGATGTATGGCCACCTTAACAGATGAACAATAGTCTGACTCCGGCTCATACACATGCTCAACTTAATGCACAACCAACCGGACAATGTGACAACCCACACAACAAATTGTTTACCTGGCAAGTACCTACACACAAGCCAACAAACTAAACAACCAACTCACTTAAATACTATGTGTGCAAGCTAAATGACAAACTGCACAACATGTCTACATTCAAAAACAACAAAGTTGTTCAAAAGACTTGTACACATGTTCCAACCTGCATGATAGTTGGTCAGATTGATCCTCCGGCTGGATCTGGCAAACAATCTGTTATCAGTTGGTCATCTGGTTGTTTGTCAGCCGTACAGATGCCCAACTTATCTTCCAGCAGACAAGTATGGACAATAGTTGGACAGATTGTTGGTACGTGTGTATGAACCTTTAGGGTGGCCACTAATGATCCAATCTTTTTCATCCAATCTTACCAAATCTATGTAGTAGAAGAGTAAACTGAGTGAATATATTGAATGAATACTATAGGCTTTCCCTTATATTACATAGAAATGGTAAGATTGGATGAAAAAGATTGGATCATTAGTGGCCACCATAAGTTAATCATGCTAAATTACATCTACTGTAACGGATAAAGAAACCGTAATTACAGTTAAAGTGCTCTTTTGCTGTTACATTTCATTTTCACCACAAAAAAACTGATCAGTTTGACTGCAACACAAAAGCCTCTTGTGCTAGATGTGGGCAAATGGGCGCTAACCTCTTTCTTATGTTGTGGGAGTGTCCCAAGCTGGCAAAGTACTGGGGGCAGGTTCAGCTTGAATTACAGGAAATCTTCAAAGTTTGAGCACCCTTGAAACCTTCCTGTTGGGTGTAATTGAGGACACTTCTCTGTCGGTATCTTGAGTTGCTTGTCTAACAACCCTCATAATATACGCAAGGCACCTGATAATAAGGCTTTGGAAAAATGCATTAGCACCCTCAAAGTAAAGCTGGATTTTGGCTGTACATTAAGAAAGTGTATTTATTACATAGTTCGCATGCGCAGAGCACTCCCGGCCTTTAGACGATGATGGAGAGGGACGGGGGGAGCAGTGGCCATGAATACTGCTTGCTACACATGCCTGCTCACCTTGTTTTTAAAATTTCCGGGAGCTAAGGTATCCTTTAAAGTGTAAGAAGAAATTTTTAAAAAAGCTATGGTCCCACTTCACAACTCATTTTCAAAAAATCCTTAGGTGGGAAAAAAAACTTGATGAGGGGGGGCACACACCTGACTCAGAATAACCTGTGCAGGAAGTGGGCGTTGTACTGTTTAGTACATGTATTGGATACCCTGTTCACAGCTATGCCTTGTTTCAGTTGGAGCTGGGAGCATGAGCTCTTCCCTCTGTGTACTCTCACACTACTGAACATCTGTGCAGAGGAACCATGACTGAGAGCATCCTGGGCATGTGCGGTTCAGAGCAACAAAGACAAAATGATTGGAGACCTGGATTTGTGTGGTTCAGAAACATTCATACCCCACATGCCCAGGATGCTTCTGGCAGCAACTGCTACACACAGCCCTGCTGGAAGGTGCACATAGCGGGCACACGAAGTGAACAGGCCATGTGCCCTTTAGCTTTTTCTGGAGCTAAGAAGGAGGCTATAGCGGTAATATGGAGTTAGGCCAGACTCAATAAGTGGTGATGTGACCTTATAGATTATGCAAAAATTCACCTCAGGTTTACTTTAACTACACATTTTGATCTGCATACAGGCCCTATTTACTGTCCTTATCCAATGACTGTAATGGTAGCATCAGAGGAGTTTGAGTTCACCTTGCCTATACAACCAGTTTAAAGCCAAAGTCAAATTGAAAGAACAATAACTATGCTAGAGGTGATGAGTTCTAAGCTAACATATATTCCCCACCCTCCTCAGAAGACCTTGGGTCTTATTCATCAAAGCTACCACACTCAAGCAGCGCAGGTTAATACTAACGAGCTCAAGCAGCGTGGGTTCATACTAATAAGCACACAATCCTTTCATCGGTGCGTGCGCTCTTTACTTAGGCACGGATGTAGGTATCGCAGTCGCACTGCGAGGCCATCGCTGGGCATTAGGAACATTTTTTAAGAGTGCACGCTACGCTGACAGGACTGTGCATAGCATGCACTCTTAGTATTAACACATGCTGCTTGAGCCCGGTAGCGTTGATAAATCAGCGCCCTTGTCTGTTGGTGGGTGAAGTGAGGCCTGTTCTATAGTTGGGTACAGTAAGACCTGATCTATAGTTGGGGACAGTAAGACCCAATCTATAGTTTGATACAGGGAGGCCCAATATATAGTTGGATACAGTAAACCCAGATCTAAAGTTGGGGACAGTGAGACCAGATCTATAGTTGTGGACAGTGAGACCTGATCTAAAGTTGGGTACAGTGAGACCCGATCTATAGTTACGGACAGTGAGACCATATCTAAGTTGGGGACAGTGAGGTTCGATCTATAGTTGGATACAGTGAGGCCCAATCTATAGTTGGGGACAGTGAGACCCGATCTAAGTTGGGTAGAGTGAGGTCCGATCTATAGTTGGGGACAGTGAGGCCCGATCTATAGTTGGGTACAGTGAGGCCGATCTATAGTTGGGGGTAGAGTAAGGTTCGATCTTCATCACATTAGCAGTTTCAGGACTGGTGCCAGGACTTTGGCACTGCATCTGTTTTCAGTGCCTCTCTTATGGAAGGATCTTAAAGTCAAAACACCTTTCTACTACCACTTAGCGCTCACACCAGATGCTGTAACAGAGCTTTCTAACTAGAGTCAATTGTTCCAGTTGTTACACTCCGTATACACAATACAATACTAATTGCAGGACCCCCTGATGAGTCATGTGTGTGAGTGACGAAACTAGTCGGGAGGAGCTTTGGACGGCGTTGCAGCGTGGACAGGGATGAAAATGTTGGTGACAGTGAAGCTACCGCTGGGTCATCGTGACCGTGCGGGGGAGAGCCTGCTGGCAAGAAAAACTCTGCCTGTATTATGAAGCCGGAAGATGTGAGTGCAATTTATGAATACATTATTGTTTTCAGTGAAACATGTTTGCGATATGATCGATGTTATTATTCTGAGGTTATGGCATCCTGGAGGTGGTTGTGACAACACAGTAAAGTGGAGGTCTGACCGAGTGGCAAGGGGAGCCCATTGAATGCCCCGCAGGCGCAGTGGACCATTGTGATAGTGGTCACAACCACTCGGTGAGTCTTTCACCAAATGGGTGTTGGTGGTGGAAGTAATTAGTCTCAGTAAAGCTGTTGAGTGCTGACAATATATTGGAAAATGATCTTAAAGTCACTGAAGACTGAGCCTTACCCTCCCTGCCTATTGAAATTCATACCTGCTGAGGGTGATACATGTGAGGTTAGTGATAAACTACATAAACACTTCAGATTTTCATATAAACTGTTTACAGGTGTACCCTGCAGCAAGCTGCCAGTATGGATTGAATCACATAATGTTATTTGCTATTTGGGAGAACTTTATAAGTAAACTACAGCAGCACACGATCCAATTTTCTGGCAGATTTACCTGCTAGATCGATTTTTTTTTTTTACAACATGTCCGTTCTGAATTTAGATCGATTTTTCCGATCGATTTCCGACTATGGAAATCGATCAGAATTCAGATCAGACATGTTGGAAAAAATCGATCGGGCAAATCTGCCAGAAATCTGCCAGAAAGTTGTATCGTGTGTACCTAGCATTAGAGCAGAACACACTAATCACTGAATTGTACGCAAGACAAACAGGGTTATATTAAATGAGACTAGGATTAGAAAGCTGGAAAAAATAAGACTGCAGTGATACTCAAGGAACTTCTTTAACAAAGTCCTGGCACTAATTGGGCCTGATGTTCTAACACATGTCCAAGGATTTCCAGATCTCCGAGCATCTCCAGGGTAATATTACAAGTGGTCCAGCAAACCAGAACTATGTAAGGTTCACATACCTTTCCCGCCTGCACTGTCAATCTTTACATGGTGCAATCAATAAAAGCATTGAAATGTAATTATTTGTATGATATTAGTTTAAGCAGACTGTGATTGTCGATTGTTGTGACTTAAATGAAGATCAGATAACCTTTTATGACCAATTTGTGCAGAAATCCATATAATTCCATTCCAAAGGGTTCACATACTTTTTATTGCTACTCTAGATTGAAAATGAACAATGTTACCGTAGGTAAAACTCATATATTTTATTTTCCCATCAATACTAGTTATCCCAACATTTAACCACTTGACCACTACAGGATAAGTTCCCCTTATGGACCAGAGCAATTTTCACATTTCAGCACTCCGCCCATTCATTTGCCAATACATTTATCACTACTTATCACACCTAAATGATCTATACATTTTTTTTCTGCCACAAATCAAGCTTTCTGTGGGTGCTACTTTATACTAAGAGTTATTTTATTCCATATGCATTTTTAGGCTACTGTATATTGGATGGAAATGTAGAAATAGTGTATTTTTTTCCTCTATTCTCCCTTTAAAATGCATAGATAAAAAAATAATTACTTTAACCTCCTGAGCGGTATGCCCGACACTGTGTCGGGCATACCGCTTGCTATCCTCAGGAGTCCCCCATGGTTAATTTATTAGATCAAATGGCTGCAAAAGGATTAGCTAGCACTAGGCTAGCTAATATAGGTGGCCGACACCTCCCGATCGCCCGTGATTCCCCCATCCAGCCACTTATACATTACCCAGCCTGGTTCCAGCGATCGCCACAGCCTCCCCGCACAGCTCCGGTCGGATGCGGTCGGGGGGTTAAAAAGCCGCATTTTGCCTTAAAAAAGACAAGATATAGATCATTTAGAGGTGTTAAGTAGTGATAAAGTTATTGTGAATGAATGGGAGGCGCTCTAATATGTAAAATTACTCTCGTCCATAAGGTGAAAACAACCCGCAGGCTGAAGTGGCTAAAGGACCACCAATGTTCTCCCCAGGCTTTTTTAGCCGGTTGCTCCGCGCAGCTAATTTTGGTGAGCACCCGGCTGTCATCGCCTCACCTCCTCATCCTCCTCCAATGCTATAAGCAGAGCTGACCTTGCTTTCCCCCCTGGCGCCCCACCTGGCAGGAAAAAAATTCTGGGAAGAACATTGGCCACTATCACAAAAAACAGGAACACGTAAGGAGTACATTTTGCCCAGATTAAAATAAACTGTATATTACTTTTCTCATATTTTCCTGTCACTTACAGATCTGGGAATGGGGGATACTCTGGGTTTTTCTTTATTTTCAAAAGCACTTACTGAATAGCACGTGGTCAGTGCAAATGAGTAGGTGAGCTGGCTGACATCTTTGTATTACCGTAATTCTTTCTTGGGAGTTGTCTTTCTAAAGAATAAAGGAGATGTTCAGAATTATCCATGATTTTTACTACCTATGGTAAGTGGCAGTAACATAGGAGAAAATACATTTATAGTGCACTTTATTCTTAGAAAAAATTACTTCTGTGTACACATGTATTTTAAATCTTAATTTATTTTTTTTGTGATAGTACTCCTTTAAGTTGAATTTGTACGTAAGTTATAATACTGCTACTCCCTCGGTCTATTGTGACTCCCATGTGAACCTTTATATATAATAATAATTTCAACTTTTGTATTGTGCTTTTCTCCTATTAAGCGTTTTAGAGCTGCAGCCACCAGGGCATGCTCAGTAGACAGTAGCAGTGTTAGGGAGTTTTGCCTAAGGACACCTTACGGAATAGACACTGGCTTTCTAGCCAAACTCTGAACCCAGGTCTTCTATGTCAGAGGCAGCGCCCCTAACCATTACACTATCCAGCTTCGTGACTCCTCCAGCCACAACTGACCCCCTCAGTCCCTCTAAGCTTACTTACCACCAAAAATGTACCACACAGCTACAACAAGCTCCCTGTCTTCTTCTCCATCACTGTAGAAAAGACATCAGCACCATAGACATGCTGGTCTTATTGGTGGGCTGTATGTAAAGCCTGGTACACACTTGCAATTATGATTGGCCAATCACTGACCAATCTTACCACCTCCGTGTAGCACAAGAGCTTACCTATACAATCTGCTCATAGTATTCAATATTTTTTGACCCTGATACTACATGGAGGTTGTAAAATTGGTCAGAGATTGGCCAATCATAATTGATGGTGTGACCAAGCTTTAGTCTTTATGGTGGAAAGGGCAGGGATGTTTCTCCTAATGATTCCCATACAGATGTGTATATGTCTTTATTTCACCCATGCAAACAATGGCCTTGGCAAGCTGATCATTTCCATATTACCTTTTCAGTGGCGTAGCTAAGGAGCTGTGGACCCCGATGCAAGATTTACAATAGGGCCCCCCATGCACTCTTTACATAACAATTGATACGGCGCACCAAAACCTGCCAATGGCAACTACAGTGTCAGAGGTGCAAAAGGGGGATGGGGAACAATTAATGATTACCACTATTCAAAGTATCTATAGAAGTGATTATTCTGAGCACAGGACCAATAGAGAGCTAATATTGTAGTTGAGGGAGAGCCTTCCAGGGCCCCTCTGGCCCAAGGGCCCCGATGCGGTCGCAACCTCTGAAATCCCTATTGCTACGCCCGTTACCTGTTTTATCTTAACTCTGCACAGATGTAACTTTGGGACTGCCTTTACAGCTTCCCTTACCTCTTGTTATCGAAGTTTTGGGGGTATACACACATTCAATTTTTTTAAGTGTAGGCAAGCTCTCATACTACATTGAAGTGGTCAGACTGGGCACTCATTGGCCAACCAAAATCGGATGTTTTACGCACCCTTAAAGGGAACCTAAAGTGAGAGTGATATGGAGGCTGCCATATTTATTTCCTTTTAAGCAATGCTAGTTGCTTGGTTGTCCTGCTGATCCTCTGCCTCTAATACATCTAGCCATAGACCCTGAACAAACATGCAGCAGATCTGTTGTTTCTGACATTTTTGTCAAAACTGACAAGATTGGCTGCATGCTTGTTTCTGGTGTAATTCATCTACTTCTGCAACCTGATGGATCAGCAGGGCTGCCAGGCAACTGGTGTTGATTAAAGGGAAATAAATATGGCAGCCTCCATATCACTCTCACTTTGGGTTCACTTTAAAGCCTGGTACACACTCTCAATTATGATTGGCCAATCACTGACAAATTTAACCATCTCCACATAGTATGAGAGTCATCAGGAATTGAATACTATGAGCAGATTATGCTGGTAAACTCTCATACTACAAAAAAATTGGTCAGTGATTGAACAAACTAATTGAAAGTGTGTAGAGGGCTTTAGTCTTTTTTAGGCTGGAAAAGGCAGGGCTATTTTTTGAATGGTCCCAGTACAGATGTGTGTATGTCTTTATTTCACCCATGCAAACAATGGCCTCGGCAAGCTGATCGTTTTCATATTACCTGTATTTCCATCATTGTTAGCACAACTTTTGCATATACTCCATATACAATTTCTAGAGTAGCTGTTCATTTCTTCATATTTGTATTGCAGTGTTTATTTGTGCAGCTGTATGTCTTTGTACAGTGTATTTTATAATAATACGTTCCTGCAGACTTTAACATGTATACTGCAAGTACAGAACACTGTGTTATTAGAAATAGACACTAGAGGGCAGCTTTGTACTTCGTAAAAAAAATTACATACTTTACATTTCTTCTTTTCCACTTGCTGTGATCAGCTCAAAAAAAGTAGACCGCTCACGTTTTGCTGATCACAACAGCACGGCGATTAACATGTAAATCAGGGTGCCCCTTTACCATCAGCACGTTTCAAGTTTTACACAAATGCAATCGTCTGCCTGCATGATTTTGGCAGCGATTGCGCTTTAATGGAAAAGATAGAATCCTAGTGAAAAGTGCATTTGTTGCAATTTGGTGCAGTTTTTCCCACAAATCTTTGCAAAGCCTGCCAGAAGACTCCCTGTGCTGCTTCCTGTATCTTGTTTCCAGGTATGTAGAGAAGAGCTATGGTGTGGTTCAGCACAGATGACCTAATAGCTCACCTACAGCCACACACATTTGATCCGCTCTGTTTCAAGCTGCATTCAGTCTCCATGCAAGCCAGAAGTATTAGCATATCGTTTCTACTGGAGGTCATTTACCAGATGCCTTCCAGGAACACAATTTTAAGGCTTGGTTCACACTATGGGCCTGATTCACAAAGCGGTGATAACTCAGTTATCACGCCTAAAAGACTTTAGGCATGATAAGCTTTGCACCGCTGAGTTAGCACCGATTTGTGCTGCTTATCGCGCGCAAAGTCCCGAGCGCAAAGTTTTGCACGCGCACGTGCGCGCGCAAAGTCCCATAGGGCTTAATGGCGCTGCGCGCGGAAAATTCGCGCGAGTTTCTTCTTATCATGCCTAAACTGAGTTTAGGCGTGATAAAGGGCTTTTCACTGGCGTGCAAACACTTTGCACCGCTTTGTGAATCAGGCCCTATGTCTTCTGTCCTGTATTTCGACAGACAGGCACCCAGATTCTGCTCTTACAGGGGAGAAAAGAGAGTTAGTGATGTGATGGCAGGGGTTAGATTTTAGGCTCCTCTAGAGATAGTTAGTGACATGATGGCAGGGGTTAGATTGTAGGCTCCTCTGAAGATAGTTAGTGACGTGATGGCAGGGGTTAGATTGTAGGCTCCTCTGAAGATAGTTAGTGATGTGATGGCAGGGGTTAGATTGTAGGCTCCTCTGAAGATAGTTAGTGACGTGATGGCAGGGGTTAGATTTTAGGCTCCTCTGAAGATAGTTAGTGACGTGATGGCAGGGGTTAGATTGTAGGCTCCTCTGAAGATAGTTAGTGACGTGATGGCAGGGGTTAGATTGTAGGCTCCTCTAGAGATAGTTAGTGACATGATGGCAGGGGTTAGATTGTAGGCTCCTCTGAAGATAGTTAGTGACGTGATGGCAGGGGTTAGATTGTAGGCTCCTCTGAAGATAGTTAGTGATGTGATGGCAGGGGTTAGATTGTAGGCTCCTCTGAAGATAGTTAGTGACGTGATGGCAGGGGTTAGATTTTAGGCTCCTCTGAAGATAGTTAGTGACGTGATGGCAGGGGTTAGATTGTAGGCTCCTCTGAAGATAGTTAGTGACGTGATGGCAGGGGTTAGATTGTAAACTCCTTGTCGAGCAGCAAATTCAGTGAGTAACAGGCAGGTCAGAGATCACTGTAAGTGCTTGTTCGCTGCCTTTTCATCCCCCGAGTGCCAGATCTGTTGTATCAGCACACTGCTATCTGCAAACTCTGTGTAGCAAGATGGATGTTCAGCAGGCTAACTTCAACTGCCACTCTCTGTCCGCCCCCTGCTTTCCTGGTGCCCTAGGCCATGGCCTTTGTGGCCTTGCCTGAAATTCAGCCATGAATACAAGTAAGCACCCCACCGATGCGAGGGCAAGAGGGTGGAGAGCTCCTCTTGGGTCTTATCTACAGGGCCGGCCCTAGACTTTTTGCCGCCTGAGGCAAATTTAGAAAAAATTGACACCCCCCCCGCCGAGCCAGAGGGGTAGCGGGCAGGACGGGGGTATTGGGCCTAGCGGTAGGGACCGACCCCCCCCCCCCCCTCCCTCACCTGGGTCCCCCGATCTGCACTCCCCTCCAGCTGTAAATAGTTAGGAAGCAGCCGATAGTAAGAGGCACGGGCGGGGAGGACTCACCTCTTCCGCGTTCCAGCGTGCGCTCCACAGACGTCACTTCCTGCAACGCCGCCCACTGTATTGTAAGTGGACGGCGTTGCAGGAAGTGACGTCAGTGGAGCGCACGCTGGAACGCGGAAAAGGTGAGTCCTCCCCGCCCGTGCCTCTTACTATCGGCTGCTTCCTAACTATTTACAGCTGGAGGGGAGCGCAGATCAGGGGACCCAGGCGAGGGAGGGGGGGTCCGACCCCCCCTCCCCACCGCTAGGCCCAATAACCCCGTCCTGCCCGCTACCCCTCCGGCTTGGCGGCCGGCCCCCCG
Organism: Hyperolius riggenbachi; assembly: GCF_040937935.1. Classification (NCBI taxonomy): domain Eukaryota; kingdom Metazoa; phylum Chordata; class Amphibia; order Anura; family Hyperoliidae; genus Hyperolius; species Hyperolius riggenbachi. Next base: position 149,496,060 of record NC_090648.1, read on the forward strand.
CACCCACGGACGGGCAGGTGCCGTCCCTAGAAGTTTGCCGCCTGAGGCAAAAGTTTCACCCTGCCTCATGAGCGGGCCGGCCCTGCTTATCTAGTACCGAGGTCCTTGGTACCAACAGCAAAAACATACTTACAGTGTAGATAGCCAGGTATAGGTGCCCCTAGTATAGGTAGCCAGGTATAGGTGGCCCCCAGTATAGGTAGCCTAGTATAGGTGCCCCCAGTATAGATAGCCAGGTATATGTGCACCCAATATAGGTAGCCAGGTATAGGTGGCCCCCAATATAGGTAACCAGCTATAGGTTCCCCAGGGTTATAGCAGTAGGGGGGAGCAGAGGGCACATGGAGCTGCAGGGAGGGGGGTTCAGACCCTCCCTCACCTTGGGCCTTCCCTCCAGAAATTACAGCAGCGGGCAGGGAACACAGGACTACTCACCTCTTTCAGGTTCCATGCGATGGAACTCCGGTCTTCTCTGTTGCAGCACCGCTCACTCACTCAACTTCCTCTAATCAGGAAGTAGAGTGAGCGGCGCTGCAACATGGAATACTGGAACCTGGAAGAGGTGAGTTGTCCTGTGTTCCCTGCCCCTGTCTGTAATTTCTGGAGGGGGGAGCGCTAAAGGGGGGCCCAAGGTGGGAGGGGGTAGCCGCCCCCCCCCCCACAGCTTTGTGTGCCCGCTGCTCCTATATACTCTGTATTGGTAGTTGGGAGGTGTTGGTCTCCTGTTGTCACATCTGAGCATGGCTGCACATGATGCTGCTTCCTGCTGCCCAGTAACCACACTACATTCCAAACAATGCTATTTGGCTGCATTAAATTGCAGAAATATATTTTCTGCTTTTTGATGAACAATTTGCTTTCACCTTCTCATACACACCTGAGAAATAACGGCTGTGGTAATTTGGCAGCTCTTGGCAACTTGTCTTTACCTTGGTTTTATAGGTCAGTTCTACTGGGTGAGCGCTGAGCAGAAACAACATGCAAGCATGTCTCCCCCAATGCCCAGGATCCAATGTTCTGTGTTGGAACTCTTTCTGACAGATGCTGAGTGCTGTTTTCATGGAACTGTTGATTATCTTTCATGCTTTCAAAGTCTAACTTTCCATCTGGTGTGAGCACACAGCCTGTGGAACTGAGAAAATGAATGCTTAACTCTTCCATTACTTTAATTACACAGGACCATATTTATAAAGATCAGTTTAGAGGACGCCTGAACTGAGAGAAATATGGCGGATGGCATATGTATTTTCTTTTAACCAATACCAGTTGCCTGGCTGTCCTGCTAATATCTTTGGCTGCAGTAGTATCCAGATCACACACCTGAAATAAGCATGAGGCTAATCCAGTCAGACTTAAAGTGGATCCGAGGTGAACTTTTACTCATTGCATAATTGTGTTCCTTTCCTATTGTTTATAGGGCATTCCTCAAGACAAATACTTTTTTTGTTTTTGTTTTAATACTCTAATTCCCTATAAACTAAATAAACCACGCCCACAGGTTTTCAGAGAGCCGTGGCAGTAGCAAGGGCTCATGGGAGCTCAGTCTGGGCAGGAGGAGGAGGAGGTATTACTAGCCAGAGATTTCAGAGGCAGAGGGGAGGAGGGAGGAGGGGGGTTAGGTTTTTTCACAGGCTGAGTGCTCAAGATACAGATAAGCCTGCCTCTGTGTAATGTTTACAAAGAACATGGCTGCTGTCATTGTATCACAGGAAGACATAAACATTTTCTATTAAAGCTGTTTACAGCTAGATTTGCTGTGTAAACTATCGAAACTTTAGTTAAGATATATAGACTAGTTACTTGTTATAGTTAGTTTTTCATCTCGGATCCGCTTTAAGTAGGAAACATCTCATCTGCATGCTTATTCAGCGTCTATGACAACAAGTATTACAGTAGAATCCCTTTATAGTAAGCTCCATGGGACCGGACAAAGTGGATTATTATATCAGAAGAATCTGAAGCACAGACAATGTTTACGCTAGATCAAAATCCACAGTGCTCAATATGCATGGATTTGCATGCAATAAACATGAAAGAGCTTGCACAGGAAGCATAGGTCTCACCAGTTAATGCAGGTACAGTACGGATAGTGTGCTTCTTTGTCCACATTCCTGTGCAGCCTGGGGGGTACTGTAGCATTGCAGCCATGCACATGCAAGTCACAGATGACAGGCAGTTCCCTCAGTAATCAGGCAACAGCTTACACAGAAAGCATAGGTCTCACTGGCTGGTGCTTTTGAGGTAATCCACGCAGGCCCAGAGTAGTGTGCAGGTAGTGAGCTGCCTACAAGGGGCTGCCAGCCCGCCCAACGACTATGGATCATGGGTCTCCGACTGATGTATGATGCATGTGCCCGCCCACTTTCCACTATAGCTAAATACAGAATACTGCAGGGGGCAAAAAATAGGTTTACTATAACAAAAGTTCTATTATATAAGGGTTTACTATACCAGGTGTTACTCCATTATACTTATAATGGTGCTTGGCTTGGACCTGACAATTTAATTTACTATACCCGAATGTTTACTATATCAGAGATTACTATAGCGAGATTATACTTTAAAGGCAGAGGATTGGTAACACAGCCAGGAAAAGTGCATTCTTTAAAAGAAAATAAATATGCCAGCCTCCATATCCCTCTCAGGTCAGGAGTCCTTTGAATATTGATATAAAGCGCCACACTCATAAGCTACAACAAGTTCTTTATTAATACTTCCAGAACTAGGTCTAGAATTGTAATTGACACAATTTTAAGTACTTTTTGTGAGAATTGCTTTTCACCATATTTATAACCTGTACAATCTGTCTATATTTTGCTGTAACTGATGGCAGTTAATTCTCCTGGCATGCGAATTTCCACTATGCACCCATGGAGGGAATCAAAGCCTCTGGTTCTTGTTATGAAATCAGTTGCCTGCTGTTTAACCAACATCTGCTGGCTTTGATAGGCTCATTTTCTTTCTGTCTGTGTCAGTCAGAATCAGGCATCTGAAACCTCAATATTGAATACAAACATCTGGTCAACATTTACCATTCTGATTGGCTGCGATTGTCAGTTTTCTTTATACTGCACAACCCATGTTGACTACTATAACACCCTAACCTGTGGTCTACCAAAAAACAGTCTGGTACCTCTCCAATACCTGCTGAATTCTGCTGCCCATCTCATCCACCACTCCTCCTGCTCCTCTGAGGCAGTCCCTCTCTGCCAATCTTTCCATTAGCTGCCTATTACCCAAAGGATCCTGTTTAAAGGATACCCGAAGTGACATGTGACATGATGAGATAGACATGGGTATGTACAGTGCCTCTTTCTTGCTCTAAGAAGCCATTTTCTGCTAGGAAAGTGTTTTATAGTTAGAATTTCTTATCGGTGAGGGTCACACTGTAGTCACTTCCTGCAATCAAGCAATGAGCTTGAAATCTTTCAGGTTGGAGGGTCTTCTTGACCTCACCCTGATCTTTAACTCCCTCCACAGATTCTCAATTGAATTTAAGTCAGGACTTTGGCGGGGCCACTCCAAAACGTTAATATTGTTGTCTGCTTACCATTTCTTCACCACTTTTACTGTGTGTTTTGGGTCATTGTCATGCTGAAATGTAAATTGGTGCCCAAGGCCAAGTTTATCTGCAGACTGCCTGACGTTGTCATTGAGAACCCTCATGTATTGTGTTTTTTTCATGGTGCCATTTACTGTGATTATTTTCTGTGGTCAATTGGCTGAAAAACACCCCCAAAGCATTAGGTTCTCACCACCATGTTTGACAGTGGGGATGGTGTTCTTTGGGCTGAAGGCTTCTCCTTTTTTATGCCAAATGAAGGAAACATCATTGTGACCAAACAATTCAATTATTGTTTCAGAAGACCAGAAGTCTTCTTCTTTTTTTTTTTTTCCAAATGAGCATGTGCAAAGACTAAGCAAGCTTTTGTGTGCCTTATCTGGAGAAGTGGCATCCTCCTTGGTCTGCATCCGTGGAACCCAGCAGTGTGCAGTGACCGTTGGATTGTCTGCCTTGAGACATTGCCACCAGCAGAGCCCAGATTCACCAGGATGGCCTTGGTGGTGATCCTTGGATTCTTTTTTAACCTCTCTCACTATCCTCCTGGCCAGCACAGGTGTCACTTTTGGCTTCCGACCACGTCCTCTGATATTTTCCACAGTGCGGAACATCTTGTATTTTTTAATAATACTTTGCACTGTAGCCACTGGAATTAGAAAACATTTAGAAATGGCCTTGTAGCCCTTTCCTGACTTGTGAGCAGCCTTAATGTGCAGCCGCAGGTCCTCACTGAGCTCCTTTGTCTTAGCCATGACTTTCCACAAACCAACTGCAGGGAGCTGCTGTTTTTCACCTGTTGAGTTGATTAAAACAGCTGTTACCAATTAATCAGGGACAGGGTAATTAGGATGCTTTATAACAGCTTGGACTATTTGGAATGGTATAGAACTTTGGATTTTCCCACAGACTGTGGCAGTTTGTGTAGGATATGTATAATTTAGGACTGGACATTTTTTTGCTCAAATGGAAATAAAAGCTGAGGAGGAATGTTTTTTTTTTTCACAATAATGCCTCTTGTACATCAACTTATTATCTTTTGGGAGACACCTATGTTATTCCCAGTCAGAAAAGTACTTGCTTGCTGGTTGAATAAAAGTATGTAAAGTCAAAATTTGCCAGGGGTATGAATAATTATGGGCTGCACTGTATGCATTTGTACTTGCATTGCTGGATGTCCTGAATGTATATTGTTTTTAACTTCTCAGGTATATATGGTCCCCAATATTTGTTTTGTACTATGTACAGCACTTTGGGAGATGTTGGCCCTATATAAATACAAAATAATAATGTGAATTTGTCTTGGCAAAAAATAAGAGAAATAGCTGCAAGTTGCCAGACTACTGAGAGTTATGCTGCATACACACTTGAGATAAAAGTCTTTGGAAAAGGCAAGATCACAGACCAATTTTACCCCATTCCATGTAGTATGAGAGCCATACCTACACAGTCTATTCTATGGAGCTGCACTCCCCATCAGCAGGGGCGTCTCACCCACCAGGCAAGTATAGGCGGTTGCCTGGGGCGCCATGAGGTGGTGAGGCGCCATGAGGTGGTGAGGTGCATTCCCCCACCTCTGCTACCGTGACCATGTTTTTTGGGTTTTTTTATATTATATTACCTCCCGACCATGTGCTCAGCAGTGTCTCCACCTCCACTTCTCCCCAGCCAATAGAGCAATCAATACTGCTCAATACTGCTCTTCTCTGCCAGGCTCCTTCTTTAAAGCCGTGCCCCTTCTTCTCAGTAGCCACACAGGTAAAGTGTTTACCTCGTGTGGCCCAGCCTTTAACTCCGCCCCACTGCCAGGAGGCAGCGGCCAGCCAGCTTATGCCCCCGACAGTCTGACCCCCCACCTGTGTCACTGGCTGCACACAGACACTGGAGCGAGACAGCCAGGGGACAGATGCAGTCACAGAGAGAAGAATGTGATGTGTCCGTGTTGGAGCCCCGCCCTCGCACAAGACAGCAACACAGCTCGGGAGAAGGGAAGTTTCTGCTCCAGAGTAGTGATGGGAATTCCGGCTCTTTTCAGAGAATCGGCTCTTCTGAATCGGCTCCCATTAAAGAGCTGGCTCTTACGGCTCTGAATCGGCTCTTCATTAAATATCACTAAACACCACTCAGAATCGGAGTAAAAGCCCCACCCCCGTTTCCATGACAATTCCAGACTGCTTCTCTGACTGGGGCAATCCCTCCTTCTACTGCTCTGCTCCGCCCCATACACTCCTACAAGCTGCAAGAGGAGGACTACATCTCCCAACATGCCTCAGCGCCCTTTATTGCAGAGCAAAGCAGAGCTCTGTGGGGCGGCTGAGGCATCGGCTCTTTCAAAACTGAGAACCAGCTCTTGTCGTTCGCAGCGTTCGCGAACGACCCATCACTACTCCAGAGATAATAAGCTGCATGCACAGGCAGAAGAGAAGGTATTCAGGCAGGCTGCTAAGAACACTTCCTGTCCTGTGTGCATACTCCCAGTACTGTTATAACTGCTAGAATGTGCCCTGCTCTTTTGATACAAATTTTTTTTTTGAAAGCTGGTTAGGCTGTAGGCTGGTAAAGCTGTAAACCTGTGCTTTAGTGCTGTGCTGTCTCTCCCTCTCCCCTCTCTGTTCCTCTGCCCCCTCTTCCATCTTATGCTGTCTCTACCCCTCTCTGTTCCTCTGCACTCTCTTCCATCTTATGCTGTCTATCCCTCCCCCTCTTTGTTCCTCTACCCCCTCTTACATCTTATGCTGCCTCTCCCTCTCTACTCTTTCCCTCTGCTCGGATTACGTGTATTTTATGGTGAAACGCTTCCACATTACGATTATTTTCTGACAACGCTGCCCCATTACGATTATTTTCTGGTGAAACGCTGCTGCCCTATGATTAATTTCTGGTGAAATGCTGCTGCAATAAGTGTATTTTCTGGTGAAACGCTGCCACCTTACGAATATTTTCGAGTGAACTGCTGCTGCAATAAGTGTATTTTCTGGTGAAACACTGCCACATTACGATTATTTTCTGGTGAATTACGATTCTGAATTACGATAATTACTATTATTTTCTGATGAAACACTGCCGCATTATGATTATTTTCTGGTGAAACGATGCTGCATTATGATTATTTTCCTGGTGGGGAGGGGCTTGGGGGGGGGGGGGCACAGGTTTTCTCGCCTGGAGTGACAAAATGACTAGAGGCACCCCTGCCCATCAGATAAAATCTTTGCAAGATGCTGCACACAAAGATGCCCGTACACATTCAAAAGATCATTATCTGCAAAAGATCTCTTCCTGCAATAGATCCATTCCTGCAAAATGCATTCATAGTCTATGAGATCTGCAGATCCTCATACACACCTTGTTTAACAGACTTCATCTGCATATCTGGCAATCATCTGCAGATCTGAAAATCCATCCTGGTGGATCTGATCTGCAGATGATCTGCAGATGATTGCCTGTTAAACAAGGTGTGTATGAGGATCTGCAGATCTCATAGACTATGAATGCATTTCGCAGGAATGGATCTATTGCAGGAAGAGATCTTTTGCAGATAATGATCTTTTGAATGTGTCCGGGCATCTTTGTGTGCAGCATCTTGCAAAGATTTTATCTGATGGGGAGTGCAGCTCCATAGAATAGACTGTGTAGAGTATGGCTCTCATACTACATGGAATGGGGTATAATTGGTCTGTGATCTTGCCTTTTCCAAAGACTTTTATCTCAAGTGTGTATGCAGCATTAGTGTTCAAATTTGTCATAGCTAGTTCGGAACACCTGAATACTACTGATTGCTACTTTTCAGCATCATTTCAGTACCAAACTAGTGGACAGAGTACAGAGGAGAGCAAACCGGCAGTCAACATTGTGATGAAAAGGAAGCCTTCTGCCATCCTACCACACTAGGCCATGTCCCATATGGTCTAGGCAGAAATATAGCCTTGAAAGAGCAGCAATGTCTGGAGTATGTGTCTTATCCAGTATTCCTTGCAGGAGCAGTTTGAAGTCTTTTCTATAAGGTAGAGGGCAGATTACCTGCGATAGAGTAGGAGAACTGAGTAAACTAGTCTGTCAAAGCCACAGACTGCTACAAGTGGTGGACAGCAGAATTGAAAGAATGTTTCTGTCCTGCAGATCCACACAGTGTATTTAAAGCGGATCCGAGACGAAAAACTAAATATAACAAGTGACTTGTCTATATATCTTATCTAAAGTTTAGATAGTTTACACAGCAAATCTATCTTCAAACAGCTTCAACAGTATATTCATATTTTTTCCTGTGATACAATGGGAGCAGACATGTTTTCTGCTTGTCACTATTACACAATCACACACACAGGCAAACTTATCTGTATCTAGGCATGCTAATCTGCATATTCTGTGAAAACTCCACTCTTATCTCCTCCATTACACAGGCAACTGATCTGTATCTGCACTGCAGCTCAGATTGTGAAAACTCTGCCTTTGAAATCTATAGCTAGTAACACCTTTTTCACCTGCCCAGACTGAAATCCCACAATCCCTTGCAAGCGCCAAGGCGCTCTGGAGAAGCTGTGGGTGTGGCTTATTTAGTTTATAGGAAATTAGGGTATTAAAACAAAACAAAACAAGTATTTGGCTTGAGGAATGCCCTATAAACTATATGTAAGGAACACAATTATGCAATGAGTAAAAGTTCATCTCGGATCCACTTTAAAGGCAGTACAGTTATACTGATACATCTGTGAAGTTAGATCACAGTATTTTGGTTGACTTCTTAGTTACTTTTACTGAAGTGTACCTTCATTTTCATTTTTTAAGTTGCAATTAGTTGTAAACTTTTTAGTAACATTTAGTTAGCAGTAGTCCAATGAGGTGGAGTTATAGCTATTTGTAACTGGCAAAATGTATATGAATAATGATGAAGTTCTATACAGTATTTACATATAATTACAACATCCTAAGCAACATCCTAAGCAATGAAATGTAGACCTAGCACACAACAGAACTAATACATTTATTTTATAGAGCTTCCCTTAGCAATGCTGCCAATGGGCTTGTCATTTTGGTATTAAATGTCTTACATGTGAACTTGAAGAGACATTGGACACACGCAGACACACATACAGCTTGACATTTTTACTGGCAGGACATCCATAAATTACCTGACATCTAGTAGACAGGTGGGTCTCAGATTTACAGATCCTACTTTTATAAATAGTTTCTCCTGTTGTTCTCTATGAATGTGAGCACTACATGCACTTGGTCTCAACTCCTCTTTGGTCCTGAATCTTAAAGGCAGGTCTGCATTTAAAGTTAACCTGAGAGAATTTTGACCTATTTAAACTGTCAGCCTATATAAGTTTAAATGTCAACTCTTTGTAGTATGCAAATACATTAAAGTGGACCCGAACTCTTGAACAGCACATCAAAAGTCTTTATTTCACATATACTGTAGTTGCTGGAGAAATTCTCTTCTCTGTGTTGTGTGTTTGTGTAGCTAGCTCAAACTTTCAGAGGTCTTTCAGCTCACCCTGTGCCCAAATGAGCGACAATGGGGTAACACATACGCAAAATGTTCAGGACCGTATGGTAACAATGGACACTGATGAATGGATGTAATTCTGTCCTAGCAAATGACTGCCTAGGTGAGCAGATATTACCTTACCTTTTACAAACACCCTGAATTACAAGCTTGTTCATTTTTGCAGTAGCCTCACTCAGTCGCACTCGAGGCTACATCACACAGACAGGAAAAGAGGATAATAAGACCAACTTTAGCTGTAAGATTTACACAGGTTTTACACTGGACTACTCCACATGCATTTTCCTGCAATGCAAATTCGCATGCATGAGCAGCCAATATAAATCAATAGAGTTATTTCAGATCTAATGCAAGACAAACAAATAAAAAAAAAAAAAAAAAAAAACAGCAGTGCTTTTCATACACCATACAACATGGTTAGCTAATGTGGGACAACATTTTTCCGCATGTACACAGGGTGTGCATAGAAACATGAAAACGTGCTCATTTTCAGTGCATACCCTCCCTTAGGGCTAGTTCACACCAAAAATCACTAAGCATAAATGCTTAGCGATTTCTGTAGAGATTTGCTGTAGCAATTCCTGGCATGTGCCTAGAGATTTTCTAGTTCTTGTGGCAAAACAGGAAGTACACTGCTTAATTGCCTCCACAATGGCCTCAATTCACTAAGCAGTTTAGACTAGTCTACAGATGGTTTGGTGTAATGTTTTATGCTGGGAATACACGGTCCGTTTCTGCCGTGTGTTTCTGCTCTCGATTGTTTTTGAGGCTCGATTCTGCAGTCGATTCTCTTCTCTTCCGCTCGTTTTTCTTATCTTTTTCCATTTACTTCTATCAGAAAAGGAGCAGCCAAAGAATCAAAAGGGAGATCGGACCTATTGGAAATGATCTATCGAACCGTCTTATCAGCATAAAAACGAACCGTGTATTCCCAGCATTAGACCTGTTTTTAGACCTGGTCTAACATTCAGTAATTACACAATTCACAAAGGCAAACAAGGAGTAACCATGCCCACTTTTTCTGACAGAGGGCCGGTGCACACCAGAGTGGTTCTGAAGCATTTTTTAAAACACTTGAGGATAGAAAACTGTTTGGGTAATGTATTTCAATGGGATGGTGCACACCAGAGCACTTCATTTTTCCCCCAAATGCAAACTCCTGTCCTGCAGCATTTTTTAGATTTCTGAGGCATTTCTGCCTCAATGTTAAGTATAGGAAAGTGGAAAACCGCTCTAAAAAGCGCTAGATCAGAGCGGTTTTCCAGGCATTTTTGTTACAGTAGCTGTTAAGTAACAGCTGTACTGTAACAATATATGAAATCTGTTGCACAAAAACGCTCCAAAAACCGCTAGGCATATTTAGAAAACCTCTCTAAACATGCCTAGAGAATCACTCTAAACTCTGCTTCAAAAACCTCTAGCGTTTTGCGGATCTGCTGGAGGTTTTTGGTGTGCACTGGGCCAGAGATTAGACCAGCTGATTTCTTGTCAGTAAAGTAATTCTGTGAGGTATTTTAGATGTGAGGATGGAACCTTTTGCATTAATTGTGCAGGAGTTTAATTGTATGCAGAGGAGAGCTCATCAGAGAAGAATGTCAGTCGTAGCTACTCGTTTGTGAATTGCATCTTTTGATCATTTCCCCTGCTTCACCCACCTAATTACCAAATGGTTTAGACCACGTCTAAAAACAGGTCTAAAACATTTGGTAATAGTGAATTCCCCTTTGATGCAACTGACCAAACCATCAGTAGACTAAAAACCATCAGAAGACTAGTCTAAACTGCTTAGTGAATTAAGACCAATGCTGCAGGACTTACGTTTGCATTTGGAAAAAAAATCACATTGCCCAGGTGTGAACTAGCCCATACAAACACATTAGCTAAGTGCTTTTCAAAACGCGGGCATTTTTCAAGCGCTCAAAAGCGGTCTTGGTTTGAACCAGCCATCACGCAACATAAAATGACCTGCCACTAAAATTAACTACACGTAAAAAAATAAAAAATAAATATTTGCATATTCACACTGAATGAATTGATGATAGTTTTGTCTAAGCTAACCACACATGTTTTTGTTTGTTTGTTGTTGTTTCACAAAGCGATACTTCCTCTTTAAGCAAAATTGTTGTTTCCATGGAGATAGTAGCAATTGAAACAAAACTCTGAAAAATAACATCTCTAGTATTGGAAAAGACAAACAGGCTTTCGGGAAAAGGAGTGTGGGCTGCTTTTATTCTCTCAATGAGTTTGCAAGAATTCACTAGTTAGAAGTTTCCAGCATCGCGCATTACCTATTATTTTCCAAGAGTGTCTGTGTCTGGATGGGGAAAGTCAGTGGCTCTCTGTCAGACAAACAAAGGATAGCATTGATTCGGCCTGGTGCACTGTTGGCACAGTTACCCACCCCTTGGTGGAAACGAGAGCTTATGGCCATTTTTTCCCACCTAGATCAAATAGACTGGAAGGAGTCCAAACTCAGAGGAAAATATGAACTCTGGAAACAGAGGGCCCACAAGGCATTTTGTTATTTTTTTCTTATTATGAGCCATCAAGCTAAAAACTGAAACTATTGAAGTTACAGCTTCAGTCATTATTAAAACAGGATTAGTTTAGCTATTCCTTCACTGTAACCAATCCACACAATATTATAACCTTACTGTGACCTCATGGCAGACCTCTTTATAATGGTTTACTTTCATGTCATTAAATAGCTATTAAAATGTATTTCGGTATGAACTGAATTACTTTCTTTATTGCTAAGCGGTCACATGGAATTTGTAGCCATGTCATGCTTTTGTTACTGTTATACAGTATACCAGGGCTGTCACCACTACCACTTCTTAAAAAAAAACTATAGTATGATTTTAGCAAAGGAAAAGTAAATCAGTGGAATGATGATTGTAGGTATGGCAAATCCATGTTTTCTGATCATTTATGAGTGGAATGGAGTAGCATTGTACCCATGTGGTTGGCACACACTTCTTACTCTAAATTAAAAAAAGAAAAAGTAGTATTTGGTGTGCACTCACTTTTTCTTTTTTAATTTAGAGTAAGAAGTGTGTATGCCAGCAATTAAAAAGACACTGAAGCGGAAAAAAAAATATGATATAATGAATTGGTTGTGTAGTACCGATAATTACTAGAAGATTAGTAGCAAAGAAAATATTCTCATATTTTGTTTTCAGTTATATAGTGTTCTTTATGACATTGCATCATTCTCTAATATTTGCAGTTTACACACTACTCAGCATTCTAAATGTTTTTACAGAGCAGCCCAAGTGAACTATTGACCTGTCTTCTGGAGAGAAAAAGAAAATACAGTTAGGGCTCTTTCACATTAGGGCAGACTTTCTGCGTTAACGCAAACGGAAGCCGTTTGCGTTAACCAAGGTAAGATGAAAGTCCATAGACTTTCATTTTACCTTTCACACTCGACGCTGCGTTTCGATGCGTTGTGGTTCCGACGCACCCGGGCGCAGTTTTTCCTCCAACGCACCCGCGAGCCGGCGTTTTCCGTCGGGTTTAATTACCAGCTACCGCCGCTGATTGCGTCGCACCGCAGATACCCGACTACACGCCGCAGGCAGACAACGCGTGCAGGAGAACGGCTCCTGTTCGCGTTGTCTGATGTGAAAGAGCCCTAACAGACAGTTGAGATACCAAGCTTCAGAAGACAGAGCTCTCTGCGACTTTGAAAGTCGTGGAGCTCAATGGCTTTTTTGCATAGACAACAACTGGAGTTTCTTAACTCTTCCTGTACTGGAATCAATATTAGACTTATGTCTCTGTTACTAATGTTTTATTTCTTAGCTGTACTACACATACAAATCATTAATTATATCATATATTTTTTTTCCGCTTCAGTGTCTCTTTAAGAATAGCAACCACCTGTGAATACATTCACTTTCCTGCAGTGCAGCATCCCGATAAGAGACAATAGTTCCATGCATCTATTCAAGTAGAAAGTGACTCCAGGAGCAACACGCTGGCTGTTATAAACACACTTCTCATAAGCTTTAATCAACAAATCTTCAAACGCAAAAACAGCAATTAACCACTTCACCACTGAGGGGTTTTACCCCCTGACCACCAGAGCAATTTTCACCTTTCAGCGCTCCTTACATTCATTCGTCTATAACTTTATCATTACTTATCGCAATGAAATGAACTATATCTTGTTTTTTCCGCCACCAATTAGGCTTTCTTTAGGTGGGACATTATGCCAAGAATTATTTTTTTCTAAATGTGTTTTAATGGGAAAATAGGAAAAATGTGGGGGGAAAAAAATAATTTTTCAGTTTTCGGCCATTATAGTTTTTAAATAATGCATGCTACTGTAATTAAAACCCATGAAATTTATGTGCCCTTTTGTCCCGGTTATAAAACCGTTTAAATTATGTCCCTATCACAATGTTTGGCGCCAATATTTCATTTGGAAATAAAGGTGCATTTTTTTCAGTTTTGCGTCCATCCCTAATTACAAGCCCATAGTTTATAAAGTAACAGTGTTATACCCTCTTGACTTAAATATTTAAAAAGTTCAGTCCCTAAGGTAACTAATTATGTATTTTTTTTAATTGTAAATTTTTGAATTTTTTTTTAATTACAAAAAAAAAAAAAATGGGGAGTGTGGGAGGTAATGAGTTAATTTTTTGTGTAAAAGTCATTTATTTGTATGTGAAAAATGTGTAGGGTGTAGTTTACTATTTGGCCACAAGATGGCCACAGTAACTTTTTGCTTTATTGCGACCTCCAAGCCTCCTTCCGGAAGCTTGGAGGAAGAATAAGGAGGCTGGACACGTGAGTTTCTTCTCACAATGATCGCGCTGCCCATAGGAGAGCAGCGGGTCATTGTGGGGCTTAGATCAACGAACGGGAATGGATTTTCCCGTTCATTGATCTCCGGGCGAGCGGGCGGCGGCGGTTTTACTAGCGGCGGGCGGCGTGTTTACGAGCGGGCGCGCGGACAGCGTCGGGAACGCGGAAAGTACGTGTTTCTCCGTCCCTGGTTTTTAAAGGATGGAAAAAGGGGCGGAGAAATACGTACGCGCGGGGGTAAAGTGGTTAAAATCCATAATATTTATTGACACATGCAGATAATAAGAAAGGTGTGGAGGAGGGTCGATGATCGTTTCGCCCTGCAATGTGAGCTTTTTTGAAAAACCGAATGATCCCCAACTCGTACCTGGATAGTTATATATCAGAAGCACCACCCCTGTCATCTATAAACAACCAGTCAGTATACACCAAGCGTGACCAAGCGTCATATCGACGCAAAATGGCCGTCGCTCCTCCACCTAGTGCCTGACACCCACCTCCTGCACCGTGAACCCTGTTTTTTCCTGACATGTAAGTGATACCTAGCGTCACACCCATGTAACACTTGAATGGCATTTGAAGTGCTTTTGTTGTCTGTTCACGAACATTGATTGTCACTATATGCAAGTAAAGTTGTGAGACGCAAGGTGCATGCCTGCTTTTTCCTTGTGCATAGACTCTATACAGTACTCTTCCAATTTACCTCAGCGGAGCACACGTCTAAGTGACAATTGCAGTATACAGAGCGTGGTGACACAGGGAAGCGGGATTTATTTTCCTGTGTGCTTACTCGGCTCACGGCATGTATTGATGTGGGAAGGCACTTTTGTGGCACACACAGAACCCTCCTTTTTTCTTTTATTGCACATGCTATGCACGCCTTACATAACAGAGTTTGCTGCCATGTAAGGAGCGCGCCTTCCCTTAGTTATGCACGCTACTTCCGTAGCAACGCACATAATTTTAAATGCAGGCGGTACTGTGAAGTATCACTAGTACCGCGATATTTCACTAGCAGACACTACTATGACAATTAACATGTTAATTGTCATAGTAGCGGCTGCTAGTGAAGTATCGCGGTTGCAAACTGTTCTATATAATCTACTGTAGAAAACATGTTACATTATAAAAGAGCTGCATTTCTTTCCCTCTTCAGTTTTAAAACATCTAGTGAGGAGCCGTGTTTGTTTGGAGGCGGGCAATCCGGCATGCAGACGGAGGAGGGAAACAGGAAAGGCACCAGTTCGGGACACACATACTGCAGCTAAACACTGAGAGCATCTCCTGTCTGAAGAGCCAGCGGCACAGATCTGAGCAGTGTTGCCAACTCGTCCCTTTAATTACTGACACACCTAAGTTATACAGGTTCTGGGGCACATAATCAGTGCCTTAACTGCATCTATCTAACCACAAAACCTGTATAAATCATATGTGTCAGTAATTAAAGGGATGAGTTGGCAACACTGGATCTGAGCGGTCCGTGCGGAGGCAGTACAGGGAGGACACTAGCTGCCGAAGTTCACTCCGGGTAAGAGCGGGTGAGAGCACTGATTATAACGGCTGCTGCATCATGCACAGGCTGGCAGGAGGGGACACTGTGCAACATGTCTGTACTTAGATCATGTGCTGGCAGGAAGCTGACTCGCGTATAAGCCAAAGGGGAGACTTTTCAGCACATTTTTTGTGCTGAAAATTCAGCTTATACACAAGTATATACAGTATACCCATATAAAGTATTCTATAAAAAAAAACATACTTTATGGACTTTTTTTTAATATGTATGTCATAAGGGTATATTAGTGTTATTTTTGCAAATAAAGGCTTGTAATTATTGATTTAGTATAAAAAAAAACACAGAAAAAATACACCTTTATTTCCAAATAATATATTATGGCAAAACATTGTAAAAGGGACATAATTTAAATGTTGTAATTAGAGATGTCCCGAACGATTCGCCGGCGAACTTCGGTGGTTCACGTTCGCCTGCCAAAAGCAAACTTTCACGGAAGTTTGATTTGCCCCATAATGCTCTATTGAGCAAAACTTTGACCCTCTACATCACAGTCAGCAGGCACATTGTTGCCAATCAGACTGCACACACTCTTGGAGCCCCACCCCCCCTTATACAAGGCAAGGTCCTTGTGCCATTTGACTCACTCGTCTGCCTACACTAATTAATTAAGGGACAGCTGCTACACACACTCTGCTAGGGAGAGTTTAATTAGCCTCTTGTAGGCTCCTCCCTCCACCCTTTCCCTCCTACCGGAGGGAGGAGGGTCTCATCTGCCAGGGAATTACAGTATTTCAAAAGCCAGCTTACATACCGTCGCTGGGAATTGAACCCAGGTCTCAGTGTATGGTAGGTACCGTAACTAACATATCCATTATACCACCAACACTACTAGCTGAAGCTAGCCTAGCATGTACCATTTATGCTCAATCCAAAAGAAAAATTAGACAAGACAAATAACATTTATATCACACTTTTCTCCTGGCAGACTCAAAGCACCAGAGCTGCAACCACTAGTGCACAATCTATAGGCAGTAGCAGTGTTAGGAAGACTTGCCTAAGGTCTCCTACTGAATAGGTGCTGGCTTACTGAACAGACAAAGCTGAGATTCAAACCTTGGTCTCCTGTTTCAGAGGCAGAGCCCTTAACCATTACACCATCCAGCCACTGCTTAAGGATTTCTAGCCAGGCATGGCCTTGCCTTTTGTGTTCAACAGTTCTCCAAAGAGAACCCCAGATAGCCAGGTAGATCCATCTCTCTCTCTCTCTCTCTCTCTCTCTCTCTCTAGTAGGGATGGTCACCGCTTTCTGTGGAATTGTATTTTTGAGCATAAATGGATTGAGCATAAATGGTACATGCTAGGCTGGCTTCAGCATGTAGTGTTGGTGGTACAGTGGCAACTGTACCAACACTACATGCTGAAGCCAGCCTAGCATGTACCATTTATCCTCAATCCATTTATGCTCAAAAATACAATTCCGCGGAAAGCGGTGACCATGCCTACTAGAGAAAGAGAGGGAGAGATATGAATCTACCTGGCTATCTGGGGTTCTCTTTGGAGAACTGTTGAACACAAAAGGCAAGGCCATGCCTGGCTACAAATCCTTAAGCAGTGGCTGGATGATGTAATGGTTAAGGGCTCTGCCTCTGACACAGGAGACCAAGGTTCGAATCTCAGCTCTGTCTGTTCAGTAAGCCAGCACCTATTCATTAGAAGACCTTAGGCAAGTCTTCCTAACACTGCTACTGCCTATAGAGCGTGCCCTAGTAGCTGCAGCTCTGGCACTTTGAGTCTGCCAGGAGAAAAGCGCAATATAAATGTTATTTGTCTTGTCTAATTTTTCTCTTGACAACTGTTGAACACAAAAGGCAAGGCCATGCCTGGCTACAAAGCCTTAAGCAGTGGCTGGATGGTGTAATGGTTAAAGGCTCTGCCTCTGACACAGGAGACCAGGGTTCGAATCTTGGCTCTGTCTGTTCAGTAAGCCAGCACCTATTCAGTAGGAGACCTTAGGCAAGTCTTCCTAACACTGCTACTGCCTATAGAGTGTGCCCTAGTGGCTGCAGCTCTGGTGCTTTGAGTCCGCCAGGAGAAAAGTGTGATATAAATGTTATTTGTCTTGTCTATTTTTTCTCTTGGATTGAGCATAAATGGTACATGCTAGGCTAGCTTCAGCTAGTAGTGTTGGTGGTATAATGGATGTGTTAGTTACCTACCATACACTGAGACCTGGGTTCAATTCACGGTATGTAAGCTGGCTCTTGAAATACTATAATTCCCTGGCAGATGAGATTCTCCGGTAGGAGGGAATAGGTAGAAGGGTGGAGGGAGGACCTCCAGGTATTAGATCTATTGAAATATGTTTTATATAATTTTTCCAGCCAGTAGAAATTTTTCAAAATTTTTAAGTTCGCCTCCCCATTAAAGTCTATTGCGGTTCGTGAACTTTTTTGCGAACCGAACTTTCTGCGAGGTTTGCGAACAGGGTTCGCTAACCGAAAATAGGAGGTTCGCGACATCACTAGTTGTAATAACTGGAACAAATGGGCAAATAAAATGTGTGGGTTTTATCTACTTTAGCACATTATATTTAAAACTATAATGGCTTCCTTCTTATTCTTTTTAAAATGCATACAAAATAAAATTATTCTTAGAAAAAAGTACCACCCCAAAGAAAGCCTAATTTGTTGTGAAAAAAAAAAAACAATCTATAGATAATTTCAATGTGATAAGTAAGAATAAAGTTATTGGTAAAATGAAGTTGAGGAGCATGATGTGAAAATTGCGGTGGTTTTTAAGGGGGAAAAAAAACTGTGGTTGGGAAGTGGTTTAAAATAACTTTTAAGCAACCTGAGCTTGAAAAAGTAGCAAAAAAGTACTGTAAAAAAATCTGAGTGTTTTCTTGCTTGCTGGTGGTTAAAAAGTCATTTTATTGATAAAGTATGAGATTATCACCTAGGAGAAAATTTAGGAGAAAAAGGCAATTAAATAAGTGCCAATGTAGTTAACAAAGTGTTGGTACTAAGGATGCTCATTCCAATTCCACGGAACGGAAATTTCCGCATTTCCAATCGGGAATCACATTGCCGCATCGGAATAATTAGAAAAATTAGGAAATTAGGAAAATTAGAGTGCGGAATGCGGAATTCGATGGAAATCGCAGAAATTTTAGCAATACCGATAATCGGTAATTTTAAGCCAATCAGAAGACTCGGGATGAATAAACCAATCAGAGAATGAGGGTTTGTATTGCAGTAAGCGGAAATTTCTGCGGAAATCGCTGTACCAATAGTTGTTAACTTTAAGCCAATCAGAAGATTCGGGATGAATCAACCAATCAGAGAATGAGGATTTGTATTGCGGTAAGCGGTAGCGGAAATTGCCGTGGAAATCCGCCATACTAATAGTCGACAATTTTAAGTTAGTCAGAAGACTCGGAATGAATAAGCCAATCAGAGAATGAGGATTTGTAGTGCAGTAAGCGGTAGACAGAATTTTTTGCAGAAAACAGAAATCCAGGGAAATTGGAATACCGTCGGAATACTGCTTTATACCGTCGATATACAGCGGTAGCGGAAATCTGCATCCACGGAATCGGAAATCGGCAATTCCGACCATCCCTGGTTGGTATGCTGATAATGGATAGTGTACTGGTTAAGGGCAACGCCTTTGATATGGGATTTCGAAATAAGGAGACAGTAAGGAGTTCAAGGCAAGACTCCCTTACACTGCAGGGTGGTCTCTTGATTCATTGCCTCAGTGGCTGAAGCTCTTGAACGCTTTAAATCTGACAGGAGAACAGCATTATGCAAATGCTCGGATTTGGATTAAAAAATGTTAATATGGGAAGTATATTTTATTCACATCTTATCGTACTCTCATAAACTTTTAGAAAACCCCTCACTAACTCTGAAACTCAAATTCTAATATTTGTGATGCCAAATTAGTTTTTCTTTATGAGAGGGTTAAACAAAAAAAGTGAGTGAAAAGCTATATCCCTTCTGAGGAGAAAGCATTTCAGAGAGCGACATCTGAGGCTCGACGCAAAGCAGAGGACCGCCGTGCAGCCATGAGAACCATGTTTGGAAGTTGTTTCTTTCCTTGATGCAGACTTTGGGTCCTTTCCAAAATCTCCCTCTCGCTAAGCACAGTCACACACTGTCACACACACACGCTGTGCTCTATGTGAACATCACAGTGGCTGCATATTTATTAAAAAATATTTTTAAAAAATATTTCCTGCCACAGGCTTTTCCTATGGAGCTTTGTTCCAAAAATGGGATGATGTGAAATCTTATCCTTGCACATCACAAATCCGCCTCTGGTTAGGAGAAATGAAGCATGCTATACATCTGACCCATGGTAGACACAGCAGCTGGTGCAGGGCTTAGCAAGCAGGCAGAAGGGCTTCTGAATACATACCACCCTACTCTCATTGCTTTTATTGTGGAAAGAATACACAGGTGTAGACTGGTGAACCACAGTGGCTTCTAACAATGGCCTTAAAAAAAAAGCATAGTTTTGCAGCCTAATTATATGTCTAGTCTCTGTATTAAAAACATTTTACAGAAGCACTTAGAGCTTTTAGAATCCATTTATTCCATGTCCTCACCTAAATATCAGTCAGCTGACATGACTACTAAAATCCTTTAAAAAGTGATTGTCAGCCACAAAATCAAATTCCATTTACCTATTGCTCTGTGTTCATTGTGCAGCCTGGAACCTTACCCTGCATTGCAAGCACTCCAATCTAATCAGAAATGTTTCCGCTGTAATAAATCTCATCTGTCAGCTTGGCCCTATTTGGTACATTGCCGAGGAGAAGGAAGCTTGTCATTACCCCTCCCAAATTCCTGCTCCTCACTGATTGGCTGAGGGCAGTTCAGTGTGACATGAGGCTGAAATCTGATCTTGCTGTACTCAAACATTTACAAAGCTAACTAGCTAGAGCAGAAAAAAAAAAGAGTAAGGGAGGAAATGACATCAGTATTGGCTTCAGAGGGAACCAAAATGACAAATGCCAGGAACAGAATTCTCTTTATTTACTATATAAAATTCACTGAAATCAAAATGAAGACAGTACAATACATGTGTTCTGTAAGTAGATCAAGTATTTATCTACTTATATATGTGTTGTTTTTTCCTGGCATAGTATTGCTGCCCCTGCTGCTTTAACGTGTTTGTCATATGTGCAAGCCACCGACACCGGCAAAACATGCATGTTGCATCACCTAGCATACTATTTTTACTAAAGTCCAAATAATGTTTTTTTTTTTTTTTTTACCAGTGCTGAATTTAAGGTTGAGTTAATAGTTGGTGATAGTTTGTTTTGAGCAGTGCAGCAGTTGGTGGCTAGCCCTTTATGTAACATATGGATGCATTTACAAAACAATAGTTATCTTAACATGTACAGACAGTGCATGTGAAAGGGACCCTGAGCAGTAAATAAAAATGAAATTTGGAATGACCTGGGGCTTCCTCCAGCCCCCCATAGCCCGCAGGTCTTCTGGCATCCTCTTCTTTCCTCTCCTGGTTCCGCTGGCGGCTCTGGTAATCGGCAACTTTGGGTAAAGTCGTGCGCGCCTCCGTTGTGCACCCGCCGCGTCATCCTGCCGGTCACCGTAAGCCTCCTGCACATGTGCTTTTCAGTCTTTAGAGAACCGCGCATGCCCAGGAGGCTTATGGCGACTGTCGGGAGGATGCGATGGGCGGCACGCGCGACTTCAACCAAAGTAGCCAGAACCGCCAGCGGGACCAGGAGAGGGATGCCAGAGGACCTCGTGGGCTACAGGGGGCAGGAGGCTGTAGCTGCAGGCTTTCCCTCCAACCCATGCTCTCATTTACACTGACAACAGTGTTGCCCTCCATAGAAAAAAGTAACAGATGCAGTGGACATTTGACCTCAATTCTCATGTGTGGAAAGCAGCCACACTGCACCATGGCATGCACAACTGTGGCTTGCAGATGGTCTGAACCGTGGGTGTGGCGTGACACTGCTGCTGTTGGGAACAGGTCTTAATTAATGTATAACAGCAGATGTGCGGAGAGCGGAATTCATCCCAAGACATCACACCCACACAAGATGAATCCAATTTGGATCATCTGGGAACACCGGGATATATTTGTAGATTTCACATCCCCATAGAGGTACTTATTCATCCTTAAGTTATCTAGAAACTAAAATAAGAAAAAATGCCCAAAGCTCCACATTATTTTGGTTGACCTTCACCCTGCCATAGTCTTTGTTAATTCAGTTGCAGTGATTGTATTTGTGTTCTGTGTACATGCTTGTTAATTAGCTCATGTCAAATAAATCATTTTTAAAGTACCAGGTCAGGAGCCCAGACACTGGCCACTTCCTGTACCATACTTCACTGCTCTAAGATGCAATCTTCTCAAAGACATTCAGTCTGTGCCTGCTCTCTACCAAGCAGCAGCCCCAGTCACAGAGCTCGAAACTCATTTCAACAACTCACATGCTTCTGGTCATGTGATCAAAACTGTTACAGGTGTACTTTTTTTTTCTTTTTTTTTAAAGTTAGCTACTTACCTGAGAAGGGGAAAGCTTCTGAATGGTCCAGAGGCTTACCCGATCCTTTGCAACCTCTCCACTGCTGTCTGGGACCCTCCTTATTTTCGTGGCGGCAGTCTTCTCTGTGTACGAGCATGGCCACACTGCAAGGACACCAGTGGGTTCACACCTGCACAGTAGCATGGAGCTTCTAATGCATGGAGAAAAAAAGCAGTGCACAAGCGACCCTGCACTACAGCTCAGCTGCGGGCCACACTATGCTGCTGGGCAGTGTGGCTGCGCTTGCACACAAAGGGAGCAATGCCACAAACTATCTTTGACTTAAATGTTGCAGATTTTTAGGAGGGTCCCAGTACAGAGCAGGAGGAACGTAGGTGTAGGAGGATCATCCAAAGGCTCCCCCCTACTGAGTTTTTCACCTCCTTTTCCTAAGGAAAAAAACAAACCCTATCAAATTATCTCTATATATTTCAGGTGTTTCAATAAACTGCAGTATAAATACCGGACAATCCCATGCACAGGACACAATAGCACGTCGCTGCCGGCACAGAACTCAGCTGTCTAAAGACAGACGAATTCCGTACCTTGATCAGAAGCCATTTTGAGCCAATCACAGTGATCAGGATGTGCAAAAAGATAAAAAGCCTCTGGTCCTTAAAGGGAACTGAGCACATTCTCTTTCACTGGAATCTCTCCTGGCATAGAAGCTGCCATGTCCCCCCCCCCCTCCCCTTCTCACATTCCTTATTTACAGAAGTCAGAGATGCTATCTTGACACTTTGACACACACAATGTCTTTGAAGAAACAGACCTAATTACTCACCCCCTTTGTTAATGAAAAGGTATCGTTTACGTCTTGGTAATTAGCACAATAAAACAATTAGCTTCCTGAAGTCTCTGCGGTCGGGGACGGCCGGGCAGGCCTGCTGAAACAGGCTAATAAAACTACTTTGAATGTAAAATACAAGGTAAAATGAACGTTTATTTTAATAATGAAACAGATTGTTGGCATGCATTTTTCATGTGCTATAGAAATGTTCTGAGTGCTAAAAAAGGTGCTCGGTTCACTTTAAAGGGACTAGAGCCTTTGGTTCAAAATGAGTTAATGTGCAAGGAATATGTCAGAACAGACCCAGCAAAACAGCGAAGGATGTGAAGGGATAAAATAACTATTACTTCCTACTTTGTGTGGACTCATGAACCAGTAAAACAAAGGGATAAAGGACATTTCTGTATATCTTGCACACCAAGTTGTATACTGTTGCCATGGTTTTCAGTAAGTTTATTGAAAATAAAAAAGTTATAGAATCTACAAATAGAAGTTTAAATATGATATAAAAAATGTGCTAAAATTAATTGACCTGGAGCACTTGCAAACCTCTAAATAAATTAGCTACTAAAGGGTTATGATATTTATAATGGCATTTGGTAACAAATGCGGTTGGGTAGCAATGACATATGTTATCTAGATTTTTGCAGTAAAGTGGAGTAACCCTTGAAAGTCTACCTCAGAAATGCTTTGTATGTGAGCATTGTGCGTGTGCCTTGGCTAGGAACAGAAGCTGAAGTCGTAAATTATTCCCTCGCAGCTTTGTATGCTGTGATTTAAACGCTCAGTCTTTGAAAATTAAACAAGAAGGGAGGCTGTTGCATTTTAAAATAATCCTGACCTTTCAAGCCGTCAGAGCATTGCTTGTTGCAGAGCTATTCTTGGGTCCTGCGGGAAAACTGTTATTAGTTACTGATTTGTTAACCTGTACATTGCTGGAGGACTTAGAGACACAGGCATGAGTTCCAGAAGGGACTTTTAACCCTTTAGCAGCTAATTTATTTAGAGGTTTGCAAGTGCTCCAGGTCAATTAATTTTAGCACATTTTTTATTACTTATTTGTTACATTTAATTGCTTCTAATTAGTACTGCTGTAATATGTATTTATGGCCACTTGTTACTAGGGGGCACTGTGAAACACTAACAGAGGACTTCTGCTTTCAGTTTCTATATTTTCTTCTAGTAGAGAGGGATCAAAGCATTCCAAGAATGTACAGCACAACAATTCTGGTGTGGCTGTGCCCACAACAATTCAGCTTGTATTATTTTTAATTCACCATTCGTTCTGAAGCTCAAAATTCAAGGAAGGACATAGAGAGATTTTAAGATCTGTTTAATGCTTGGAAAAAGTGCAAACCAGTAAATAGTATCAAGAGGGATTCATCAGAAAAAGACAACACTGCATATTAGCAACATCAACTTATTTTTATGATTATGTTATTTAAAGTGGAATATTGCAAGCTGGAAATCCATTCACATTACAAAAATAAATCTCTTTTTGCCTATAAAGTTTGCCTCCGTTATAGTATAAAATGTTACACTCTCCAGAAACGAAATAGCATTATTCTACCACTTCTTGTTAGGTTCCATCTGATGGATAGTGCCAAACATAAACAGTTTCCAAAGTTACTACTCCTTGTCAATTCTATTTCAGTTGTATTCAATGTAGAAAGGGCAAGGAAAGGCAAATTGTAATTGTTTGCTGTGGGATAGGGCAGTCTGCAGGGACCAGAATTTATCATAAGGCACTGTAGGCTCGTGCCTACAGGCGCTTAATGATGGGAAGGAGGTTCACTCTCCTCTCCTAGTGCCTCCCTGCCTCCTTCCCTATACAGAGTCCCGAGCAGAGTGTAAATGAGATGTTACTCACCCAGCTCTCTGCATTCCACTGAGGAGTTCTCCCTTCAGACAGGGGCACCACTAGCTACTTAATACTGAGGGTACCGCTGGCTACTTAATGCTAAGGGACACCTGTAGCTACTTATGATGTGCAGGGGAAGAGAGAAGTGCCAGCTGGGACAGCCAGCACACTTGCGGTGCAGTTTGGCGGGGGTGGTAGGTTCATGGAGGGTGAAGTCTAGGGTGCCAGGACATCTCTGCCTATAGGCTCCAGTGATGTAAATCCAGGGCCTGGCAGTCTGCACTGTTTATTGTGTCACTCCATACACTAAAAGAGGTATCTATTACATATAGTGAGCAATGTGACATATACAAACATGTAATAAAGCAAGTGTTTAATTATGGTATAAGATTTGTTTTGTACAAGGAACTATAGTTCTTCAAGTATTACCACTGTACTTGTGCACTAATCTCCTAACTGCTCCCAAGTGAATTCCCTTGTTTATGTCTGGCGTGCTCTTATGTCTGGAGCTATGCATTTATATCATGCCTTCAATGTTAAACAGATATTTATCTGACCTTACCTATAATGTCACAGACGAGCTGCTTTATGACCTTACAGCAACATTAACTTCATTCCCCAGTCCCTTCTATATATAGATGTGATTTAAACAAGTCTGTTAGCCTGGCTTAAGAATCATTTCAAATGGAATCTGAATGATCACTGAGTGGCCTCCAGAACGCTACAGATTCCACAGCTTAGCAATTAATATACAAGTCATGAGCAAGGATTAGGAGGGCTTATTGCTGGGATCCCTATGTTTCCCTTTGACCCTGGAAGCACTGATAGACTAAAGCTTCATACACACACTCAATCACTGCTGATCCTTCCTGGTGACATGTTTATGAACAAGCACTGTACAGACACACTGCTCAGCCACAGAAGAGAAGATTGTTCTGTTCTACGCGGAGAGGAAACCCAAAATCAGCAAGTGGCTCTCCTCAGCAGAAAGAACTATGAAAATATCACTCATTCATCCTTTGTTGTTTAGCCACCTGTTATGGTGGATTACTACTATGACAATGCAGACTCACAGGATCGTACAGGGGTCTTGGTGAGTATAGGAGGTGGGGTTTGGGGGAGGAGCTAGTACATTTACTTTAATAATAATAATAATCTATTGGAGATGTTGGAAGGGGGCTAAAAGTGTAAAAATATGGATAGGCTTTATAAGTGGCGCTAGTCTACTTTACGGGACCCAGCAAGATACCTCCTAGGGAGATTCTGCTACTGTGATTGGTTGGACGGCACCCTGCTAGGTTGCAGATAGGTTGTAGTGAACTACGCCCACACTACTTGGCGAAAGGTAGGGCATAGTAAAATACTGATCATTTAAATTACTAATATTTTACTGTTTAGCGGCACCAAATTGATGTGGCAGCGCAAAATACATACTCCCTTCTCTTTCATCCACCCTGGGCCACAGCCTATGTGGCCTTTGCAGAAATTGCTGTATCCCTTCACAAGGTGCTGTCCACAGTAAACAGTATACAGAAAACACTTGTTTGACAGGAGCATAACATTTGGGCAATGATCTGGCACCTTTCTGTCTCACTG
Source organism: Hyperolius riggenbachi (assembly GCF_040937935.1). NCBI lineage: Eukaryota > Metazoa > Chordata > Amphibia > Anura > Hyperoliidae > Hyperolius > Hyperolius riggenbachi. Next base: position 149,522,271 of record NC_090648.1, read on the forward strand.
AGCTAATTGCATGAGCTGTTTATTTCACTGCCTGACTGACAGTCTATATTAGCTAAGCTCTTCAGAATCATTCCATTGCTAAGCCACCCTTTCACATGAAATATAATCCTGTTCTGTTCAGGCAGATTGACTCTATTAATTGCCAGGGCCAGCTAAACTCTTTGGTGCTGCACAGGAAGAAAACAAAACAAGTATACAAAGTACTGAGCACAAAGAAAGAACATTCAGATATAAGCAAGGTGATTTACTAAAGATACAATTATTTGAAACTGTATTCAACTTAGATGCCTAATCATGTTTAAGATATTTAATTTCCACAGCATTTAAAAAACAGTGATCAATCAAACATTAAAACTATCTTCCTAGTGTTGTATAGAACCACCCATTCTCCCCCTTGTACCCCCAGAACAATCACTATTGCCTTCTACTTATAAGTAATAATCTCTGTGCCTAGCCCTAGACTGTGCAACTTCAAAGCCATGCACTGTAAAATAAGACAGGAGAGCAGCCTGCCTCTGCCCCATGTGGGTGTGCCTATGCCTCTCCAAACCTCAGCTGTGCAGCTACAGTGTGCTTTACAATGACAATGTGGTAAAGTCAGGCCTCCAGCTCCTCCCACCTCTATCCCTACACGCTATATGGGTGTGTCTCTACCACTTCTCCTCTGTGTAACCAACCTGTGCTCATTGTTGGTGACAAGAATGGTAGATGTTGGTATGACAGACATGGACATTATGTCACATGAAAGTGACATCAAATTAAGTAGGGAAAGGCTGAGGAAGGATTCTAAAAGTCTGCCTAAGCTGTATTGTTGTCACTTACTCGCTAACCTGCGATATTTGTGATGGGCCTCACTGGATTAGCTTTAAAATGTTGCATGTTTTGGATTATGACAATTGAATTATTGGTGGCAAAACCAGGAACGAGCATAGAGGTCCAAAGGTTGCTCTGAGGACCATAGGACTGTGGATTCGTCCCTTGGAAAAAGGGTTCATTTCATTTCAACTATTCTTAAGTTATTCACTTACAAAGAGTGGAATAGTACACTTATACAGCAAATACAAACAGAATAAAAAACTCAAACAACAAAACACACTAAGCAAACTTAGAAAATGTGACTTAAATAATAAGAAAAGAAATATGCCATTACCTACACACACATGCCACCAACCTACCCATAAACCCAAGGGATAGGGCTCACTAGGAAAGAAGTGGCTTAAAAAAGCGCCTGTGAACAAGAAACTAAACTTAAAAGGGGTTCACACAACTAAACATCTGGGTGAAATGGTTGTCAAAAAACAGCATCTGTTTGACTCAAATGGCACAAACTGGTTTTGGTTGAGATTCAGTGCACAGGATCAACATTAGGCACATGAGCCAAATGACAACTGCTTATTTGTGAGCCAAATCACGCTCTGTGAGAGCATTCCTTTGAAGTGGTCTCAGTTTGCTGTTAAAAAGTTGGTATGTATATACAAAGCAGAGAAGGTTGCTATGTGTGATTTGAGTGAACCCAAACTATAGTAATACTATAACAATGTAGAAAGTGGTGTCTCTGAGATACTGTGTCAGTGCATAAATACTGTACATCTGTATGCAGACATAATTGATTAACTGAAGTCCCTATTCAAGAAAGTGGGCTTTAGTTCTTTAGCTCAGTCTATCTGGTAATGCTCAATAAGCTAAAAGAAGCACGATGGCACCAAAGCTTTTTCACGACCACCTACAATACTCCAATCTCATCCCTGGACTTGTGTTAATGTTAGGTTGTATTTGTGGCTGGATAGTGTACTGGTTAACTACACTGACATAGGCCACCAGGGGTTGAATCCTGGCTGATGCTTATACTTATTCAGTTAAGAGTCCTTGGGCAAGTTTCCCTAACACTGCAAGGTAGCCTATTGAGCGGTGCCTTAGTGGTGGCAGCTCTCGCACTTTGAGTCCAGAAGGAGAAAATTGCTATACAAATGTTATTAGTATTTGCACCTAGCAGAGGATGCTGGCTGGTACAGCAGGCTGAAGAGCCATAGGATGAGTATAAGGAAGCATACTCATGTCAAAGGGTCAGCCCAACCAGAATCAAGATATAAACTATAAATCAAGTCTGACGGGCTGAGTCACCCTCTGGCTTTTTATATGCCTTGAAGACTGCTGTAGCGAGTGCTCTGTCAACATAGATATTGGTTCACCATTCATGTTTTCTGAGCACCGCTTTTCCAAGATGAATAGTATAGTTGCATTCATAGTCTAGTGAACAATAATACAGCCAAGGGCTTCTGTCAGTATCCATATTTAGAATATTATTACTAGAGCACATCTCAGCTATTTAAAGTTAGGGACTACTTATACTTAAGGGTTAAAATAACTTAAAATGCAGTCCTGGTCAGTATTGCAATATACTTGCATTATTTATTTTACCCCTTTATTAAAATAAAAGCAGAAAAAAACACATTATGTACAGTGAAAGCTATTATATTGTGCTTATACTAATAGGAACCATGCTGCAGTGTGTGCTGATCTCAGTATGATGAATAATGTATTTTGAAGCTGACCCACTGCTTCCACAGCTGTAAATTGACTCCATACACTTGTCATGATCCCTGTATTCAAGTCCTGCTAACATCAGCAAACACTGAGAATGGGTGTATGGGCTACGTATCACTGTAAGTATACCAAGGACACTTAAGTATAAGTAAACTAAAACTTTAAAGTAACTTTGTAGGGAGTAAAATTTCTGTCAACAGAGGAAACAAGGAGGGATCTTAGCTGTGGCCTTGCCCATAATCCATAAAGCTATGCAACCAGTCAAAAGACCCATACATTGTCAGGTAGGTGCCTTTATGTTGCCTATTGTGCTGTAGCCCTGCTGCTGTATGTGTTTATTGCTTATAAATACATCTTTCACGTACACACTACTGTGAGACATCAATCAGGCGAAAGTCCCTGTTTCTTAGTTCAGTTATAAAAAAAATAAAAGGTTCTATATAGCTCTGTAGTGTTTCACTGCTTCTGTATCTTAAAGTAATGCTGTATAATCAGGGCCGGTTCGCCCATGAGGCGGGGTGAAACGGTCTTCTCAGGTGGCAAATTCCGGGGGTTGACACCCGCCTGGCCGTGGGTGTGGGGGGCCAGCGGCGGGGGAGGGAGTCGGACCCCCCACCTGGGTCCCCCGATCTGCGCTCCCCCTCTAGCTTTTAAGTGCAGCAGCAGCCAACGTATTAATACGAAGCAGTGGGTGGGAATGACTCACCTCTTCTGCATTCCAGTGTGCGTTCCACTGTCGTCACTTCCTGCAATGCCGTCCAATTACAATACAGAGGTGAGTCATCCCAACCCGCTGCATCGTATTAATACGCTGGCTGCTGCTGCACTTAAAAGCTAGAGGGGGAGCGCAGATCGGGGGACCCAGGTGAGGGGGGGGGGGGTTTGACCCCCCCTCCCCGCCACTGTGCCCAATACCCCCTTCCTGCCTGCTACCCCCTCCAGCCCCACAGTCCCCACCCACGGCTGGGGGGGGGGGGGCGGCGATTTCTCACAAGTTTGCCTCAGGCGGCAAAAAGTCTAGAACTTGCCCTGTGTATAATATACAGCTTATTACCTCAACTGCTCTTGCTGTTGTCACACCCTCCACCCTCTCTCTTTCCACCTGGCCTCAATATTGGTGCAGAGGGTGTGGTGGTAGAGGATGGGCGTGGCTGGGCTTCCACACTAGGAATTACAGAGATACACTGAGAAATACTGGGGCTCAGCAGAGCCTCATTAGTGAGATTAGCATGTGTTGCTGAGGTAGTAAGACTCAAGGCCCATACACACGTCGGATTTTTCCGAACGACGGGTCGTTTGAACGTCCCGTCGTTCAGTCGTCTGCACGCCAAATCGGGCGTGTGTACAGACTGTCGTTCAGGTGATAAGACTGGTCTTGAGCGATCCACCGGGCAGGTCGCTCAAAACCAGTCTTATCACCCGAACGACAGTCTGTACACACGCCCGATTTGGCGTGCGGACGACTGAACGACGGGACGTTCAATCGACCCGTCGTTCGGAAAAATCCGACGTGTGTATGGGCCTTCAGTCTATAGTATGAACCACTCTCATCTAATTGTTGCCAAAGAAATTGACATGTTTGCTTTAAAGTGAACCTGAACCTAGCAACATTATTTGAAGCTCACCATTTTCTTATAACAATGACTCCTTCCAGTTTGTCAGACATGTCTCTGGAAGCTGAAAGCCTTAGATCCCCTTTTCACTATATCAGTTGCAGTCAGTTGTAACTGAAAGGTCAAATGGTGTGCAAGGTAATGTCCATGTTTCCCTATGGATTAAGCGATATTACTGGTTAACAAAGTGCTGACCTGGATGCTGTAAGGGGATCATCGCCATTTCTTAAATGGAGGAATGAGAATTCCTTCAATCACAGTGGGCATACAGGACATGGGAGATGAGAAAGCGATTGATAAGCAGACTACGTGGAAGGTAAGTATGATGTGTGTATGTTTATTTTGACTTTTGAATTTTCAGTTTAGGTCTGCTTTGGTTTGTTCTAATAGTGGGTTGGTAGGAATTATTCTATTTATACTGCATGTGGTTTGGCTCACAGAGTGGCTGTTTTCATTGCATTTACCTGAAAAGATGCACCTTAGTTCATAAATCATTGTGACTCAGTTGGTAAGCAATGTTGTCAGCACAGGTAGTATATTTAGAAAGCAGAATTTTAAATGGTTCATTCACAAAGGCAGTGATGCAGAGCGGTACACACAGCTGGACCCTGCTGCTTCTTGCACTGCAGGACAGAGCAACACAGCCCCATTCAATACAATGACATGGGGCGGCCCTCTCCACCTAATTGTTACACAGCGCTACATCAATTAACAACGCTGTGCCTGTCAATGCAAAGTCTAGCCAATGGCGGGGAAGAAATAGTGGAGAGCAAGAGCACCTCTCTACACAACATTTAGTGTGAATCTGCCCTATGTCTGCATTGACAGAAGAATTGGAATAGACCTTTCTAGAGAGGCATTTTAGAAATGTGTTTCTACAGCTTCTTCCAACTACAGTTCTCAGTAGTGCTGCAGATAATAGAAAGGTGCTGCACCCAGCAGGTGCCAACTAATGCATCATGACAAAAAAACTGTAAAATACATATGTTCACATGCATGTAAAATGCACATTTATCTCAGAGTAAAATGCACTGTGAATGGCCTTTTTTCTATGTAGCTGTCACCTACAGTAGGCAAGGCAGACACCTATGTATGGGAGTGCTTTTGAAAAGAAGAAAACATCAAGAGAACTAGTTCTAAAACTTGTCAGAAAAAAAGTCAGAGCAGATTAATAATACCTACTGTAAGTGATAGCTACACAGGAAGTAAGTATATTACAGTGCATTGCATTATGGGACAAATGTACATCTTTTATGTAGGTGTACATGCATATTTTAAGCACAATTTCCTTTATAATCATCCTTTAGGATAATTCCAAATATACTGATTCCTTGTAATATGCGTTATGATAGCATACATTCAGCATATTATTTGAATATACTTTCTTTTGCTTTCAATGAATATTCTTAGAGATTTCAGAATGAACGCCTTAGATAGTCTTGATCTTGATCCTCTTCTTCTTCTTCTTCTTCTTCATCAAGGTACACAACGGCTACTTTTCTGTCACCAGAGACAACGTGACTCTGATGAACTATTCTTTGCATTTGCACAGTTTTTTCAAGATCTGATGTTTCACTAATGTTCTGGCTATGGGGAAGAGTTTCATAAGCAAACTGAGAGACACCAGCGATTTCTTCCTCGCCATATCCACTTTCTGACACCTCTGTATCATCTGTTAATGTTATGCTTGGTGGACTAAAATCTGGGTGACCTTCAGACTTACTGGAAGTGATTACCATTCCGCTCTCCTGGCCTCCACTTTCTTCTGTATGCTTTGAGGCAAGTTTGGTAATATCCATCTGAAAAGTGAATGCCTTTTCTTTTGGACCCAGCTTGATGTGCTTGAATGATCTCTCACTCTCGGTGGAATCTCCAGATGGAGAGGACACAACGAAATCAGATGATTCATAAGATTCCATAGTTGGTCCTGTAATGGTTACATGTTCTGGTTGATGTATTTCTGAAGAGCCAAGTCTAATATGTTGAATGGATCTGTTTGTATCGTCTACATAAGTGTTGCCTTCTCCGGTGATTTGAACATTTGCAGAAACGGGACCTTGAAACACAATCTGCTCTTTGTTTGGACTCAGTTTTATGTGATGGACAGAGGTATTGACATTACTTTGATTATTTTGATCATTGGCGTTTCCATAGTCTTCTACTTCAGAAACAAAACCTTGATACTTAATTTGTTTCGTTACCTGAATTTTTGAAGTAGGAGAGCTATGTTCAATAGGCCTGTTGTTATCTTCTGAATTGTCAGTTTCTACAGTGATTGTTCTATTAATGTCATATGTTCTGGGAATGCTTCCCTCAAATACGATTGGTTTACTAAAGGTTTCACCTGGGTTGACCTTAAAATGTGAAACTGCCTTTCCAGTATCAATGAAAAACTCATTGCTTTGATTTGTTGTCTCTTTATTTCCACTCTGGAATGTCTCAAAACTGAAGCTTTGACCTGATTCAATTCCACTGTCTGCTAGTTTTTCTTGAACTGACAATTCTTCTGTGACATTGGTTCCCCTACCTCCAGCTCTGAAGATGGGTCCCTGGAATATGATCTGCTCTGCTGGAACATTTTCTGTTGGACTTAATTTTATATGTCTTATAGATCTGTTCTGTTCTGATGAATCTTCTGTGTTTTTCACAATGTCCAATTTAAATGTTTCAGAGATGGGACCCTCAAAGATTATTTGTTTGTTAGAAAAGGTTTCCCTGGGTCCAAGCCTAATATGATGCTCAGACCTGTTTATTTCTGTTGGAGAAAAGTCATCCATTGATTCCTCTGGTAATATTTGCTCTGACGTATCAAGTTCTATGCGTTTTATGAATTGGCTTGCATCAGTGGAGATATGTCCAAATGACATTTCTTGTGTAGGACTAAAATGAACACTAGTAGGTAATTGACTTTCTTCATGAATTCCTTCAGCTGTGTAATAGTCTCCTTTATTTTTCATTTCTAAAACAGAATGGTAAGACCCTTGACTTCCAGCAGCTTCATTTATAAATGCACTAATGTCCTTCTCTTTTTGCAGGACAGATATTATATCTTCTGTGGATTTTAGCTGAGATTTGTTTATGGTTCTTTCTGTACTTAAGACACTTTCCTTTAACTCTAGATGATCAATATCATCTGCATCCAAAGTCTGTGATGAACTTATTTCTGCCACAATAGTCACCATACCACTGTCCTCCGTTTGACCAACCTTCTTAATATCGACAGCCAAATTGCTGGTTTGCGTTTGTTCTTCCCCTGCAATAGTTGACAGCTCTTTGAATAATTCTTGTGGAAGATTTCCCTTCAGGCACTCTAGAGCCCCTTTTAATTGTTGCTGGGGATCTTTGATACCTTCAGATAGAAGATTCATTAATGAAGACTGGATTTCATGGGGAACATTAATTTTTTTCTCAATTACAACGGTTTGAACATGGGACTCCCCTTTTTGCTCCTCACTGTCAAATTCATCACCGTCTACTGAAGAGCCATATGTGACCACTTTGTCTATCTTAATAGTTTCAACATTTGATTCACCTATGCATTGTTTCTTTCCCAAGCTATCATTACTATCCACCAAATAGTTGTAACCTGCTGATTTATCGATCACAATTTCAAACTGCGAGTCTCTATTTTCTTGCTTCTCTTCTAATTCATCACTTCTCTTCACTGAGAAGTCATAAGTAGGTGTTTTTTCAGTGCCAATAGTTCCAACATGTGACCTTTCTGTGTGTCCTGTGTCCTCTGTGTTAGTGCTGTCCACTGAGGACTTATAGGTGCCTGAGCTTTGTTCACCTGCTGAAGCTTGTTTTAACATCTCACTCAAACTTTTACGGCCTTGAGAGCCCTGTAAGAATTCATCCTGCCAAGAATACTTCACTTGAGACTCTTCCTCCATGTGAATTTGTCCTCGTATGGTTTCCTCTTCTTCTTCCTCAAAGTATGGATTATCATCAGGAATAGAAACAAAGTAATTTATTTCTTCATCAATATGTCCACCTTCTGTTATTTCTTCAACATGAGCTGGAACTGCACTGGGCTGGATGTTATCTTGTATTTTGTCTGTCTTTGTGGAAACATGCTGTTTTTCCGTTTTTAAAGACTCTTCTTTAGTATAGGCGTCATCTGCTTCTTCTACATGGAATGGAGTACAAAACTCCCCTTTCTCATATCCATATGTGCCTATGGATTCCTCAACTATCTCAACATTAACAGATTTTCCTGGGGAGCCCTTGAGTCCAGTGCGAATTACATTTCCTATCCATTCTTCTGCTTCCTCTCCTGAAATATCTTCAAGTACAGTTTTTTTAATTTTCTTGCTGTGAATTTCCTCTGAAATATGAGCTTTACTGCTATCCTGAGCTGAGGACTGAGCTGAGGACTGGGGTGTTGTGTTCCACAAATCTGTGAGGTCAGGTTCATCAAACAAGTCCAGCTCTTCTTCTGTTTTAGACTGTACAATTATCTCAGTTTTTGTAGACCCATCACTGCATTTCTCTTTTCGTTCTACATAGGTAACATTGGTATCATCCAAATCAGAGGGCTGTCCTAGTTCTCGAAGGATATCAGACACAAAAGCCCTATTTTCAATGCTCTCTGATGAAACACTTGCAGAGTCATCTGTTCTGCTGAATTTATTAATTTCAGAGTCTGTTTTGGTTCTGTCCACCTCTTCAGATCCAGGAATACTTTCTTCATAGATTTTCATTTGAATAACATTTACTGGAACTCGGCTTTGCTTCTCTACATTCTCTTTTTTTGAAATACTTTCCTTTCTACTCACTTCAAGCTGTATTGGTATTTCAATGACAGTCTTATCTGGAACATTTTCTCCGAGAACAAAGGTTCTCATATATGTACTGCCTTGATTCTTTTCTTCAGATGAAATGTTAGTGTCCTTCCTTTCAAAAGAGGAAGGCTGACCTAACTGTCTAAGTAGATCATCCACAAGAGCTCTATCCTCTCCATATTCTTGCACAGTTTTTGGACTCACGTATGATTGGCTAACATTTCTAGCTGTTTTGTTCTCTACTGTGTTGTCTTTTTGTTGAACATCTTCTTGTTTTCTTCCTGTAAATCGTATTGGTATTTCCAAGACAACTTGTTCATCCTGTGTTGTTTCTCCAACTACAGATGCTTGGGTAGTTTCATGAACCTCTTCTTTTGATCTTCCTGTAACATTATCATCACCTACCACCATGCTTTGCCGCTCTTCTTTTCTCTTTTTGGCTTGCTCCCTTTTCTTCCTCTCCTTTTTGACAGGAAGTTCTTGTTCTTTTGGCTCTTGAACAACCTCTTTTTGAGCCACTTCTGTTACACTTACTGTTTCTTTATTCATTTTTTCAAGCCTTTCTTCTTCTGCAGATTGTACATGTATTTTTTTGTCTCCAGCAATTTTGGTTTCTGTATGTGAGTCTAATTTTTGTTGCTTATTTTCTGCTTTAACATCAACTTCTCTTTTTCTAGCCTCCCTGGAATGAGTTCTTGGGCGAGCTACTGGTTTTAGATCTTTAATCTGCTCTTGTTTAGTTGTTTGGCTAATTCTTGTGGACTGTGTGGATGCATACGGTGATAAAGTTGCTGGTTGTACTGTCTGAAAAGATACACTTGATTTGGTTTCTGGTTTGTATGAAGAGCGGTAGCTTGTAGTGAAGGGCAAAGAGTCCCATCTGTTACCTTTTTCTTCATATACACGGGAGACGTAGGAGCTGCTTGTATTCCCTAAATTTGTATATCTCGGTTTAATCACAGCTTGAGGTACAGTTCGGTTCAGGAATCTGTCTGCATTGGGTGTATGTGCGCTCCATATCATTTCATCTTTAATATGAGTAACTGGATACTGGATTCTTTCTTTCCCCCCATCATAAAATCTTGTAGTCTCTTCAAATACTGTATTCACATAACCTAGACAAAACAAAAATAAAAATATTGTCAATGCATAACGTGTTTAATTTCTTTTAAATAGCATAGTATAGTATATTTTTTAAGTTAATATGTACAAATGGAGGGAGCAGGCACGTATGGGTAGCAGTCCTTATGCTCATAGCTGCCAGGTCAGCCAGGTAGCACACTCTCTGCGCAAGCTTTGGTCGTGCAGCACGCATCCCCTTGATCGCACTCCTGTGGCTGGGAGCACTCTGCGCATGAGCCTTATGGGTAGTTATGTAGTGCGTATGCCCAGAGCTCTCCCGGCCATGGGAGCACGATCCAGGACATGTGCTGCCAGGCCAGCGCATGCACACTAGTTTGACTTATGGGGGAATTTATGAAGGAATGGAGGGGAATAGAGTAGAACGGGGGAGCGGTGGTTATGAGGACTGCTGCCTATACTTGCCTGCTCCTTCTATTTGTACAAGGCTTTTTTTTATTAGCAAGTTTCTGCATGAGGTGTGTGTGTGTGTGTGTGTGTGGGTGGGTGGGTTGGGTTGGGGGGGGGGGAGCATGCAGCCTAGTCATGCCCATATTTCAATGTAGCTTTCCAGACACAAAAACAAACAGATCATTGGTAGGCAGGGCGTAACTAGAAATCAATGGGCCCACTTGCAAAACTTTGGATGAGGCCTCCTCGCCCTCTCTTTCTGCACAGGTAAACTAAGAACCAATGTTATTCAGTTGGCTAGTGCACACTTGAATGTGTTTTCCCCATGCAGATAAAAACACAGCAGTGAAGCAGTGAAGCACTGCACACATTTTCTTTATCAATTACATTAGCTTATGTGATAAAACATGCATGTAACACACATATAGACAGACATGGGGCTTGATTCACTAAGCTGCGCTGCTAAAGAACCACATACAGAAAACCAACAGACAAGTGTGCTTCCAGCCTCAGCTTCTTATTACACTCACTTTGTCCATCTCTGATGGAGCAGAACTGGCTCTACAGACTTCTCCAGCATCACTACAGTACAGAGCACTTGGGGAGGGGGTGGAAAGGTTGGGGGCTGGGCGCTATACACAAGCCTCTGCTGCACACTGAATAGGGACTGTCTACAAATCTTTGTCTGCAAAACTTTGTATGATTCCTTATCAGTGGCTGAGCAGATGCAGTCATTAGAATAATTGTGCAGAGAGCAGAAAGCTTTTCCTCTCAGTGCCCTTGGTTGTCAAGTCTCTCAGGACAGGGAAAATAAACTTCTCCTCCTCCCTCATGGGCCCCCTGCAACTTCTTGGTCCCCCTGCAGTTGCATCCCTTGCGGGGTCTATTGTTACTCCCCTGTTGGTAGGACATTTGGAAGTTAAAATGATGCCTTCTAGCAAGCCACAATAAAATGAATTTAAGATATGGATGTTAGCTATTTATTTACGTAAAATGACAGTCAAACTGCTGGAAGATGAGGAGTCCAGTTAGCTAGATGTGTGCCTCTAACCTGCACATCATATAGCTACAAGCTAGCTTTGTTACGTCTGCTTGCTGCATAAACACGTGTAGCACCCTCAGTTTGCATGCAGGTATGTAGCAGTAATGCAGTGTATGTATAAATTGCTTCTCACCTGGAGGCCTGTCTCGGATATTGTGCTCTGTCACAATCACTGTGCCCTTCCTGCTTTCAGCCTCCAGCAATGCCCTGCCAACAGAAAACCATGACATAAAGTAATGATGAATGCAGAGAAAGAAAAAGCAATCATTTATGAAACATACGGTACATCAATTCTGTGATTTTCATAAAACATTTAACACACTGAAGCAATAAAAAGAGAAAACCTAACTCCACCTGTTTTTACTTCAATGATCCTATCAGGTTCAAGAGTATCCATATAGACTTAAGACCTCACCTGCTTTTAGCTTCCTTCTACCATACTGAGGTCTTACATCTGCTCAACACCTACTTTCTGTGACTTCAAGTCTCACTTCCTCATGCATGCTTTCTCCTTGTAAGTCAGGGAAGCTGGGGAAAACTAGTGTGATTTTTATTGCTTGTCCTACTTTGGATGTCACATGGTCACACCCAACAGCCAAATCAGGAAAAGAGAGGGAGCAAGCTGTGGTGCAGTAGCAAGCGGAAAAAAAAATGACTTTTTCAAAAAATAATAGTTGCAGAAGTTTTAAACAAGCTCTCCGTCCAACTGATCAACTAATCCTATCTGAACAATTCTGGACATGACAAGAGAAACAGATTATTTTATCAGAAGCATAAAATATAATAGAGTTACCTTTAAAGGGAACTTAAGGTGAGAAACATATGGAGGCTGACATGTTTATTTCCTTTTAAGCAATGCACAATGCCTGGATATCCTGCCGATCATCTGTCTCTAACCTTCAGCTATAAACCCTGAACAAGCATGCAGATCAGATGTCTCTGACTCAAGTCTGACTAGATTAGCTGCATACTTCTTTCAGGAGTGTGATTCGGACACTACTGACCAGAAATATGAGTCGGACTGCCAGGCAACTGTTATTGTTTAAAAGGAAGTAAATATGGCCTCTCCCATATGTCTCTCACCTTGGGTTCCTTTTAAAAACAATAAAGTCATTTGAGCTTTGCCTTTCTAAAATCTGCCAGTGATCTATTGAACCCAGCATACCTAAAGGTGCCCGTTAATGGTACCATTTTTTCGCCAAATGCGATCTTTCCATGTGATTTTTATGATCATATTGTATAGAAAGTTTGCAGTTTATGAAAGCAATCGATAGTGAATGGTTCTTGGGTCAATTGCTTTAAAGAGTAAAATCGATCTGAAAGTTGAAAGTTCTGATCGCATTTGAAGAAAGAATCGTTCAGTAAATGTGAACGTTTGATAATTGCCTTCAGATTACTTACGATCATTCAAATCCCATCAAAAGATCGCATTTAGTGAAAAATTGTGCTGTTAATGGGCACCTTAAGAGATCCACTTCCAACTGATTTCAGATAGTTTATCAACTGAAAGGGTGATCGGGCACAGCAATAATTAGTCTCATGCTAGCTCAACTCATTCTCAGTTTCTGGGCAGCACGGTGGCGTAGTGGTTAGCTCTCTCGCCTTGCAGCGCTGGGTTCCTGGTTCGAATCCCAGCCAGGGCACTATCTGCAAAGAGTTTGTATGTTCTCTCTGTGTCTGAGTGGGTTTCCTCCGGGCACTCCGGTTTCCTCCCACATTCCAAAAACATACGGATAAGTTAATTGGCTCCCCCTAAAAAAATTGGCCCTAGACTACAGTACTTACACTACATAATATAGACATATGACAATGGTAGGGATTAGATTGTGAGCTCCTTTGTGGGACAGTTAGTGACAATATATATACACTGTACAGCGCTGCGTAATATGTCGGCGCTATATAAATACTAAATAATAATAATAATTTCTGCTGAAATGTGATTGAGACTGAGTGAGACAAGGTGGTACATCAATCACTAATTTCTAGTACGATTTCACAATCGATTTCTTGCTGGATCAGAAAACTATCCACCTAGGTATGGCTAGCCAAACAAGTATGCACAGATTTTCTTGTCATTTTAATCAGTATACAAATGATTTTGTGAAGTGGAGTAAATAGTTATTTGTGCTGGATGCCACATTACAACATTTTTAGTGACTGGACAGATGGCCTGAACCATCCTGGCTGCTGTTATCATCAGTTTATGTAGCCTTAGAAAATTCTAAATATACGACCCAGTGGGACACCCCACATGTGGCAGCTGAACAACACCGGCTCAGTATTAATCTTTATCTGTAAGCTGGGAGAATGTTACAGACCCAAAATAAGAGCAAGCTCATATCTGACTCCACCCTGCGGGATTCGGAAACTGGCTCACTTCTCCTCTCTCATTGGTGATAATTTTTCTTTCAGTATGCTGATGTAAAAATATCCAACATGACAGGCCCACCTACAGGAAAGTGAGCCGCACTATAGAAATCTCACCATGCACAAGTGGTCACCGAGGTAGGAGATTATTTTACATTAATATCACGCCTCTTTACCGGCACTGCTAAATGTATCAGGAAGACCGCTTAGCAGCCTAATGCAGTATTCAAGAAATGAAGAATAGCAGCAATAAAATTACCCAAACAGAGCATAATAATGTTCAATTTAGAGAAACATACCTCACTACTGCTATGGTGCCCAGCAATGCAATGGTGACCCCATAAGCTCTACCTACATATGAGTAGATTCTTTAAACTTGAATCAGGTCACCTGGGCGCACGGCGTCGGCGGCGTATCCCTGGATGATGGCGCGGCTATAGTTGCAATGCTATACTCCGCGGCCTGTGCACTAGCAATTCAGGGATCAGGTAACCGCCGGACCCCAAATTACTGCAACTCGGAGGTGGAATAGTAATTGACACCGCCCGGTATTTTAGCGGCAGTAGGGTGAGTAATCATTTGGCTCGCCCTGTGCCCAGCTGACCTAGTGGCCAAACAATACGTACGTCATTAAACTTCCTTAGTGCCTATAATGTGTGATTAGCTTCATCCACAAATCTGGCTGGATTTTAAGAGATGAAAGTCCAATCATCCCCCCAAACCTGACCATACACCTCCCACCCATGCTGCAGAGAATGCTAAATTTTTCAACAAAAATCTGATTACCGCGGTAATTTTGACTAATGACAAGATTCCGGTTTTCCGATTTCCTCTTTTCCCATTTTCATTTTTTTTTTCATTTTTTGCATTGTTTAATGGAAAGAATGACAAATAAAATACTCCTGGGAAATTGGAAAATCGGAAAAACAATAATTCAAAAGAACGGAAATTGACATTGGCGGAAATAGGAATTTCGTCAGAATTGGAAATGGGCATTTCCGACCATCCCTACTTGGGAATTTAGACTGTGAGTTCATATGCGGTAACCTATGTAAAAAGTTCAATGTTCTGAGCATAGTGCTGCAGATAGATGTCAGCTCTATATTTATAAGTAAGATGAAAAACAATGATCCTCCTCCTTTTTATTAAAATACAATACACAATACAATGCAATAACATTTCTATAGCACTTTTCTCCCATAGGACTCAAAGCGCTTAGGCTCTCTCAGATTCAGTAATTGGTAGTAGGATGAAGTATTCACACAACAAAAGTTATATTTCTGCAAATGCCAAACTGAACAGGTGGGTTTTCAGTCTGGATTTAAACACGTCCAGGGATGGAGCTGTCCTGATCTGTTGAGGTAAGGAGTTCCAAAACGTAGGGGCAGCATAACAGAAGGCTCTGGGACCAAAAGTTTCCAAGTGGACTCTGGGTATGACTAGATTATTAGAACCTGTGGATCTGAGAATGCGGGGATTGCTACGCAGCTGCAACATTTCTTTTATGTATCCAGGGACCAGATTATTCCGTGATTTAAATGTCAGTAGGCCGATCTTAAATAGAACCCTCCATTCTATAGGTAGCCAGTGAAGGGAGTGTAGGACTGGCGTTATGTGGCAGTGACGGGGTTGGTTGGTTAACAGTCTGGCAGCAGTATTCTGTATCAGCTGTAGGCGGTACAAGTCCTTTTTTGGAAGGTCAGCAATGGTGTCATGGTTTCATTCCTTGTTAATTTGTATAATTCCGCTTGCTTTTGTACACACCCAACACCTTCACAGTGAAGATGCAGGCAGGTGGCTCACATACAATGTAGAAGTATGAGATGTCAGCACTTTACAGTCTGAAGATTCGTATGTCTACCCTGGTGTACAGTTCCATAAATAATACAAGCGTAGTGTGCACGGCACCATAAGCAAAGTCTATACATGCTAATATAATGAGCAGAATGTGTCATGATGATTGGGTATTCCAAAATAGTCCCCAACACATCCGCCACTCACCGACACTTACTATTTTTAGGCGCAATCTGAAAACTCAGGCAAGCATACTGTCCTACCTAGGACACTGCCCACTAACCACCATTTATACCACCACATACACAGCTTCCCTTACCTACTGTCCTATACCTTAAATGTTTACACTGTACGGCCTTTTGGCCAGGGCTCTATTTCCTTTCGTCTCACAATGCTGTGTAATAGGTGTGCATACCTCTCACCGCTGTGTAAAATATGTAGTTAATTTGTTCACTGTTTTAGCCGTTATACCCTCTTGTCTTGTATCAACTGTCTGTATTGTATGCTTTATACTGTTATACCTTGTACATTTTTGTACAGCACTACGGAACATGCTGGCACTATATAAATCAATAATAATAATAATAATACCTGAAAATGTAATAAAACCAATCCTGTATAGAAAGATCAAATGCATTTTCAGTGTTATGAGTTGTAATAAGCAGCTGGATTGTGTACTGTTTGGTGGCTCTGCCTCTGGCACAGGAGACCAGGACTTGAACCTTGGCTCTTCCTGTTCAGTAAGCCAGCACCTATTCAATGAGGAGACCTTGGGCAAGACTCCCTAACACTTCTACGGCTATAGAGCGCACCCTAGTGGCTGCAGCATTTGCACTTTGAGTCCGCTAGGAGAAAAGCCTGATACTGTATACCGGTTAATGTTCTGTGTTTTGTCTAATAATCAGCAAAGCAATCATAAAAGTTCACGTGGCAAACTGCCACTTACTGATAGTGCCTTCATAGTCCGCTGACCAGACAACCATCACAGCCAAGTAGGAAATATATTTATTATTTTTAATCTACATTGTTACAAAGAGTAAAGGCAGAAGGTATATATCTGTGAATATCAAGGCAGACCTTTCTCAAAAGGCAAGCTGCCACACAGTCTTTATCAGAGTATTGCACACCAGTGACTTGGCAGTTTTAGATGTGTTTACCAAGATATCTTATGTGCCTGCGTTATAAATTAGAACCAAGTACATTTGCTGATAATGACATTTAGTTATGACATTGTATTACAGTCAATAAGTCCATCCACCTGTCTTTTCTCAGCAATAAACCCAACACTGACCAACAATAACATTTGCATACAGGTTTGTTGTAAATGGTATAGAGTTTTTCCACCATGTTTTATAGTTTATCAGCACTTATTCCTGCTCTGTTCCCATATAAAGGCACTCACATGCCAGACCCGCACACCATAGAATGTATAACACAAACTTTCCTATACATTAAAAGGACTGTAACATGCTGAGCCCTTCTATGTGTTTAAATGTTATCCATTCTCATACCTTCCTTTCCTCATTGCTTTGTTATCTATCATCTACAGAAGAACCTGTATAAATAACACAAATGAAAGTAAGGCTAAAAACATTCCTTCTAAAGCAATGTTCCAAAAGTAATGTTTTAATAAGGAGGTTGAACAGGATTAGTATCACCTATTGTGGTCTATGTAGGGGACCACACCCAGATGGGGACGTGTTTAGAGTCCCATCATGCATCATCTCTATAGCTTTGCTTAACCACTTCCGTACCAGCAGTCTCTGCCCCCTTAAGGACCAGAGACTGCTGGTACGATAAAACGACGCTTCCCGCTGCTCTCGCTGGTCATGACGCTGCCCCTTAGCCGCAGGCTCCTCTCTCTGCCGTCTCTATAACGGCAGAGTGCTGACAACCGGTCAGGAGCCACTTTCAATAGCTCCTGTTGCTGTCTATCAATGGGAGTTAATGTGATTGGTTCTCCGTGATCATGCGGTCAGGAGCCAATGAAAGCAGCTCCTGACCTGCTTACAGAGCTCTGCTGTCTTACACAGTGAGCGGATTGCGGCGGGTTCAGAGTGGCGAGTATTTGGAAAATGTAGTTTTTATTGTAATAGTTGCAGACCAGGGTCTGGTACTAGCCAGATAGATTTAATTGCTCTTGCAATTCCTCTGTTATTATAATATTATTAAGATCATCTGCCCATTTTTTACGCCAGTTTTTCCATATGGTTTGCTATAGCAGGTGCAAGAGAATCCTAGATTTTTGAAAGAGGCCTCTGTGGCATAATCTTTGCCAAAAATACTTCTCAAAATGAGAGAATTTCCCATTTATTAAGTCACCAGATTGCTCTAGTTTTTTTCATGTAGCTTTTCAAATTATTATCTCCCATCTGTGTATTACACTTCCCCTGTCTTTAGCCATCTCTAACTTAATTAAGTCTTATCTTCGGGTCTAGACCGTTGCTTATGAACCATCCAGGTTTGTCCACAAATGAAAAACTAACAGAAGATTTTAGTGTGGCTATGGTTGGTGTTCGATTTGAAGGGTTAGCTTTCCGTATGTGCTTTACCGGTTGATAAATAATGGGTTTTACTAGAGAGCGGTCACAATCACATCCAGCATATTTAATTAGTTTTATGTTCCAGGAAAAAGTTTTTAGGTGTCAATATTTGCCAACTCCATAAGTGCCCAAAGTTTAGTGTTTCTTTGCCACTCTAATGCTGGGCATACACGGCGCGATACTGCGCCGGTATCGAGCCAGCGGCTCGATGCCGGCGCGTCCCTGCTCGTCCGCGCGTGCGCACCGAGTGATCCCCGCTGGTCCCTGCCGGCGCTCCTTATCAGCCGCTCAATTCCCCGCCATTGTCCGCCAGCGGGGATCGAGACGGGTGGGGATCGAGCGGGGTCATCAGACCTGCTGAATATTATCAACTCCCGGCATCAGCTGCTCGATACACGGTACAGAAACGTACCGTTTATCCCCAGCATAAGATTCTACATAAATTATTGTTTTGGTAGCATTTAAATAAATCAGGTGTATTCATGCCACCCCAATAGTTTTTTTTTTCAACGTTAGCTTGAAGTACTTGAATTCTAAGAGTTGGCTTAAGTCCGACAATGTGTCCTGCAGTTTAACTAAGGAGTCATCTGGATTTTTTAGTAGGAACAGTAGGTCATCAGTATAGGCAATCAACTTAAAGGGAACCAGAGATGAACCTGAGACGGAAAAATGAAAAAGATGTTATACATACCTGGGGCTTCCTCCATCCCCATACGCTCTGATCGATCCCACGCCGCCGTCCTCCGCTGCCTGCATCTACGAGAATCGGGTCCGTCATTGACGTCATCGGAGCCAGCTACGCAGGAGAAGTGCGCCCTCTACAGATCTCTCCAGCGGCTGCTGCAGAGATACGCAAACAGCGCACTTCCCTTACGCTTAGACTGGCTCAGACTGACGGAACAGTGGGGACCCGGTTCTCGTAGCTGCGGGAAGAGGAGGATGGCGGGGTGGGAGCGATCAGAGCGTATGGGGCTGGAGAAAGCCCCAGGTATGTATAAAATCTTAATTTTTTTCATCTATGGTTCCCTTTAAGATTTTGTTTCCCCATCTTTCCCCCTCAATCTGGTTATGGTGCTGTACAGAAAGAATTAGTATATCAACTGCCAAATTAAAAAGCATCGGAGAGACAGGGCAACATTTGTCACTTATTAAATTAAAGGGAACCTGAAGTGAGAGAGATTTGGATTCTGATACATTTATTTAAGTTTACTGAATATCAGATGCCTGGCAGCCCTGCTGATCCTCTGCCTCTAAGTCTTTTAGCCATAGCCCCTGAACAAGCATCCATCCAGGCTACCATGCATGCACGGCCATGCTTGCGTGGCCACTGCTCGGACGTGCTCGTCACAGAAGAGGAACATAGAACTTGCCCAGACGAAGCTGCGTATTGCAGGCAGCTAATCGCAACGGCGAGTGCTGGGCACACCATTCCTTTGCCTGGCTATTGTACCCCCTGGTAAGCTCCAGCTTCTTTCTTTGTTTTACACACCTTTCATTATTGCTATTTACTTTGCTCAGCCATTCCCACTACCTTTTCTTCTCTGTGGTCACTGTGGATGGTTTCTCATATATATTTTTCCATCCTCTGATGTTCATTATGCACTATTGGTATTTATGCACTTATAGTTGGTGTCTCTCCAGGGGGAATTGTACTTTTATACTTTTTTCATGACTTTACATTTTTGCTACCCGGATTACCTGTTGAAATATTACTAGGCATTGTGTTTATATGTGAATTTTGTATGACATATAATTATCATTACAGAGTGCCCCTCTGTTTATGGTTTTAAGTGTTTTTATTGGTGTTTTCGTACTTAATAAAGACGATTTACATTTTTGGATACATTGGTTAAGTGGTGCAGTTCTTCAGGGAACCTCTTTTTAGTGTATGTACAGAAGAGGAACATGTCCCCGCTTTGCATGGGGTACTCGCCCAGCAGTGGGAGAGCAGACAATGTTGAGGAGAGCCTCCATAGGATCCAGAGGCTTCCCACTCTTTAGCTAAGTAACCCTTTCTGAACCCAAGCTGGGGTTCTCTTTAAAGGAACACTGTAGGGGAGTCGGGGGAAAATGAGTTGAACTTACCCGGGGCTTCTAATGGTCCCCCGCAGACATCCTGTGCCCGCGCAGCCACTCACCGATGCTCCGGACGCCGCCTCCGGTTCACTTCTGGAGTTTCAGACTTTAAAGTCTGAAAACCACTGCGCCAGCATTGCCGTGTCCTCGATCCCACTGATGTCACCAGGAGCATACTGCGCAGGCCCTGTATGGTCTGTTTCTGTGCAGTATGCTCCTGGTGACATCAGCGGGATTGAGGACATGGCAACGCAGTGAACCGGAGCAAGGGTGAGTGGCTGTACGAGGGAGTGAGCAAGGGTGAGTGGCTGCACGGGCACAGGATGCCTGCAGGGGACCATTAGAAGCCCCGGGTAAATTCAACTCATTTTCCCCCGAACCCCCCTACAGTATTCCTTTAAGTCACTTCTATTCCAGGATTATCTTAAAATTAAATTGTATAGTGATATTTGCATATCAAAAACACAAGAGTGACACGATATGAACTCCCTGTTCCTAACCTCCTCTCAACGTTGTGACAACTAATGCTTGGAATTCACTGCTTAAAGTTTTGCATTGACTATATGCAGTAAAGCCCATAGCACTAGTGTACATTTCTTCCCATGAAATAGGAAGTACTAGAAGAAGGGTTGTCTCCTGAGCCATCCCCGTTACTGATCAATACATAAATTCAAGAGATAATTCTCCCCAAGAATGCCCGTGTTCACATGACTACTTCCATGCAATGATGTCATTAACCTCTGCAATCCATGTGGCCAATACTCTTGGATATAAACATCCACAGTAATTATGCACAATTCAGTGCACTTCCTTGCAAAATTCTAAATTGAGAGGCAAGCTACCAGGCAGGCAACAGAAGGCAGTGGAAGGGAGGATTGCTGC
This sequence comes from Hyperolius riggenbachi, assembly GCF_040937935.1. Lineage (NCBI taxonomy): Eukaryota > Metazoa > Chordata > Amphibia > Anura > Hyperoliidae > Hyperolius > Hyperolius riggenbachi. The sequence goes on from NC_090648.1 coordinate 149,543,446, forward strand.
TTGACATACTCAGCCACCTTTTTGCACCAGCTGCTTCTACACATGTGCCTACTGTGCCTATTAGTAAATCCAGCCCTGCTTTAGCATGTGCAGAATATACACTCTTTAATGTAAACAATGTTACATTAAAGAGGATTTCCACTACTTAACTTTGTTAGAAAATGCATTTTTCCTAAAAAGAAACCTTATTCTGTTTTCCTTACCTGGGGCTTCTTCCAGTCCAACAACCACCCCTCGTCTGTCAGGTCCTGCGGAGTCCTTCCGATCCTCACCAGTGTGCCGAGATCCTAAGGGAAGGGAACAGGAGGACTCCAAAGGACCTGATAGACTGTGAGGGGCTAGAAGGAGCCCTTGATAAGTAAATCTGAACTTCTTTCCCCATCACAGGTTTGAATGAAATTGATCGAGTGTTTGTACAAATCTTTAGCTTTTCACTTTGTGGAGTTTTATTTCACTTTTTATCATAACCTGTAGAATTATAAAGAGAGCGTTTGCACTTGTTTAGAATGGCTTTGCCTTCTGACTCCTAACACGTTTCTTTCTCTCTTTCTTATACATGCTAACAAGGAAGGGAAAGTGTAGGTGTAGGTGTTGTTTTTTTATTTTTGTTTTTTAATAGAGGCAATGTAACAGTTTTAAGACTGAGCTAACAAAATTGATATTTTGGGGTTTGCAGCACTTCTTGATAATGTGTAGTGTAGGTATACCTACTATTGTTTATGAAATGGGGAATGCAGAGCCACACAGCACTTTATAATGTCTATATAGTATGGTACCTGTAAGCCGCTACTTCAAGACTGAGTCCGGTCTTAACTTGGGTGAGGTCATGAAAATCTCTTAGTCTCTCTGTGATGGTCATTGCAATTGTCTTTTTCTCGTTCTCCAGGTCTTCTATTATGATCTATGGGAGACAATATAAATGACTTGACAGATAATAGCTTGCAAGAGTTTAAAACTGGACAGTATGGTCCTGACTTACACTTGTGTGATGATATAAATATACTATACTACTGTATATACTACACTATATCACAATGGATGTACTATGGATGGTGGGATCCCACAGTAAACAATGATACTGTCTCCTAAATCCATGCATGATTCCTGCTCAGCTATCAAAACTGACAACTGAAGCAAGAGGGATATGGTGGCTGACATATGTATTTCCTTTTAAACAACACCAGATGCCTGGCAGCTTTGCTGATCTTTCATGCATTAGTAATGTCTGAATCACACACCAGGAACAAGCAAGTGGTAAATGAGATCAATATGCCTGCCAGGCAACTGGTATTGGTTAAAAGAAAATAAACATGGCAGCCCCCATATCCCTCTCAGTTTAGGTGTCCTATCATATAAAACCAGTAGTCGTGGAGATCAGTAGTTAGGGACTGGAATAATAACTGGTGTAAAGGAAACCTGAGACAAATTGATGAAAAATATGTATACTTACCTGAGGCTTCCCCCCAGCCTTCTTCGGGCTGTGGGCTCCCTTGCCATCTCTCTGGGATGCCCCAGAAGTCCAACTGGGAAAAGTACCAGCACAACTAGCGTACGACCTGATCGGTTTGGAGAGACAGCAAGAGATCCTATTGCCTGAAGGGGGCTGGAGGAAGCCCCAAGTAAGTATGAAATGTTTTACATCCATTCGTCTCGGGTACACTTTAAGCTTCAAACTCTCTCCCGTTCTAAATTTTTTTTTTTTTGCTGTCAATTTTGTAGAAATTTTCTGGCTTCCTGCCTGGACAGAAACTAGGTAAAATTCTCACAGATGGGGACACAGGACAGCAATAAGATGCATGCAACACTATCCAAAACTACAGTGCACTAAATTAACTGCTGTACAAAAGGATAGCATTGTGTACTATCAACTTGTCCTAAGATACATTCAGTAGCTACCATTTCTACAGAGGGCACACTTCCTGTAGCTTAAAGTGAACCTCCGGACTAAAAATCTACTCAGCAGAACCGAAAAGGTTTGGTGTTTCTTTAACAGTTTCACAGCATCAAAACTTTGTTTTTCTTACCAAAGCATCATTTTTAGCTGCATTTTTAACTAAGCTCCACCCATCAAAGAAAAAAAGCCCAGGCTTTTTCCCCCTGATGCTGTGCAGAGCATGATGGGATTTCCTATGTTGTAATTCACGTTGCCTAACAACTGGGAGAGGTGCTCGGGACACAGGACAGTTGCTCCCTGTCACCTCCTTTCAACCAAAAAGATGTCTGCCATCATGAAATCAAACATTTGCCTGTTCTTTTAAAACAGTGTGGGTAAGAGATTATATTACCTAGCTATTTTAATTAACATAACTAATGTAACTTAATGACAGTATGTTTGTTTAGGCTGGAGTTCCTCTTTAAGAAAAATACTACTGTCATAATGGCAAAGTACTAAGGGCAAGCCATTTACATGCAGATGTCAGTGCGCACATCACCAGCAACTGATCCACCCCTTAGCAACTGGATTATGGTGATCTGTGGGTGGGTGTAAACCTCCGCGTATGGTGAACAGCAACTCCCCAAACAGAACAAGCTAGCTTTCTCCCCATCTTGGAGCCCGCACATGGTCTCAGAAGATGCTCCAGTCTAGCACAAAACCATTGTCAGACTGCTGCTGATATTTTCTTACACCCCTTTTATCAAGTGGCAGGGTGTCTGTAACATTGAAGATTGCTCATTAAACTGTCTATTTTCACTACGGTGTCCACAAGTTACTCAATCTTTGATGTGGACTGGACCCCCATTAGCTGTTAAGTCTATGCTGCCAACTCACATATACTGTCAATTTTAGCTGCAGCTCTAAGACACAATAAAAAAAAACCCACACATGAACAACCACCAGTATTTGCTGCTTTAATTGCACAATGTATTTATTGACATAGCAACATTAATGAAATGTATGTAATCACTACAAATTGGCCAAAAGCAGGGCAAAAAGTCATACATATGACAATTAGACAATTAGATTTGTATTCTTTACCGCCCAAGGCCACTGCAGCTGCCCCCCTTCAGTTTAGGTAGCCAAATGACCCCTCCCCAGTATAGGTAGCCAGATAACCCTTCTCCCTCCCTCCAGTATAGAAAGCCTATTGACCCTTACCTCTATTATAGGCAGCCAGATGACCTTTCCCCCCAATAAAGGTAGACAGATAACCCATCCCCCAACTCCTCCAGTTTAGACAGCCTAATGACACCCCCTTCTCTACAGTATAGATAGCCTGATGACCCCTTCCCCCCTTCCCTCTATATAAGAAGCTCTCCCTCATCTTCTGTATAGATAGCCTGATGACCCCCCTCCAGTACAGGTAGCCAGGTGACCGTTTCCAACCCCCGGTATAGCCTGCTGCCCACCTGCCCTTAATCCTGTGGTGCCCTAGGCCATGGCCTATGAGGCCTTGTCTTAAATCCGGCCCTGATGACAATACACCACCTTAACATAGGGCATGGACATACATAATTTTAAAAGCAACATACTGTATATAAACACATGCATATGAATAATGCATAAATGCACTCCAATAATTGTGTCTTGTTAGAACCAATACTGGCAGCATGGGGTTATCAATTAACAGCATAGATTTACATGCCAACGAAAGCCACCAGAACCTTCTCACCATACGTGGACTTGCTCTGCGCACATTCATATACCAATAGGTGTACTTCAAAGGGAACCTGAATACTGTTAGCCATAGGCCCTGAACAAGCATGCAGATTAGATGTTTCTGTCAAAAAATTGTCAAGATTAGCTGTATGCTGGTTTCATGTTGGTTTCAGGAGTGTGGCTCAGACTCTACTACAGCAAAAAGATCAGCAGGGCTGCCAGGCAACTGGTATTGTTTAAAAGGAAATAAATATGGCAGCCTCCGTATACCTCTCACTTCAGGGTCCCTTTAAAAACATCAGGTACATCTGTTCAGCTAAAGCGATGAGCAAATCAGCAAAGTATCCTAATGGGGTCAGAGACTTTCACAAACAATGGCGTTTATTCAGTAAATCAGTCTAAGCAAAATGTCTTAAGCCTCATCTACACGTTACATTTTTCCATTAGATAGACGGATCTATTACATAGATCTAATAAGAAATTGCATGTGTGTAGACGTCCAAATTGTTTCGGATCAATTTTGCGATAGATTTTGCTTTGATAAGTACCCAAAATCTATTGAAAAATCTAACGCAATCCGATTGGAGTGGTTGGAAATTATCTAATAGATCCGACTAATAGATCCCATCTGATGGAAAATTGTACCGTGTAGATGAGGCTTAAGTTGTGAATACTGTTGCTTTGGTATTCATTGGACATACATCCCAAAAGAAGGCGGTACTGTTGCAACCATTCAAGTGTTAACTCTTCTTTCGAACTGGAATCTGAAAGATTCCAAGGGGGAAAATCCTCCCCTCCCCTTTCATGAGTTATTATAATCAAACCTGCAACACCGATCATTGCTCCAAACTGTTACCGTGCCAAGAGCTGCTCAGTTACACACTTCATATTGATCTACGTACATCTTCATTCTGGGGCAAGTGCTTCGCCCACAGCTGCCCTTTGCTAATGTTATCTTTCCCTCAGTTAGCTGTGCTGACATCACCCTAGACACAGTTGCTTGTTGAGCATCAACAAACTATTCAGTGAACAGCCACTCATCTTTCTAATTATAAGCAGCCAGCTTAGCTCTGCTCTGTATCTCATTCTTCAACCCGTGTTCACAATGCGGTAATGGTATATATCTTAAAATCCAATTCCAGCCAAATTGTTTTGTTTGCTTTGAACAATGAGGAAGAGTTAGAACCTCTGTATGATTGTTACTGGTACCTGTAACCCGGCTGGTTAGAATTCCTCTTACTTCCTGCCTACCATAGCTGTTACAAGAACCCTGATGGCCATTGTAACATAAGGTGAGGAATTGTAGTAAAAAAATGGCACTTATGAGTCATTGAACATAAAGGGATCCAGAGCCTTCCCTCTCCATAGGTGAGTACAGGGCCAGATTTCTGGAAAGATCAGAAAGGCCACGGCCTATGGCGATAAAATTAGATAAGATAAGAAGGGCGGCATGACTTGGAGAGAGAAGAGGTCATATGTCAAAGTAAATCATCTCTTCTGGTCCCGCAGCGCAGCCATCCAGCGCCCTGCTCTGCACTGATAGCTGAATTCCAGAGTTCCCCAATCCCTGCATCTCTCTCTCACTTCCTGATGTGTTAAAACAATCAGGATCAATCATAATGGTCACCTGATAATCCCTTCCTTTGTATGATAGACTTACAGATCGATGTGAGAAATACCAGAGATTTACATTACAAACCAGATAGAACTAAGTTCCGCTGAGTTTTAATGCAGGCATTCCCAAACATCAGTGAGCTCTGCAGTTTCTTTACCTCTTTTACATCTTTGACACTGACCCCATCTAATCCTAATTTATGCCTGTTTTTCTCCTAGTAGCAGTGGTCGCTTCTCTTCCTTAGTTAACTCTTTCCTGACTCATTTTCTGTCCTCCAGCTCCTACCATCTATGAGACTGCAGGATAAAAAATGCTGTTTTCTTCCCTTTCATTGCTAAACTGTCATTTTAAATGACACCTGAGCAGTGGTGCTCATCCAATATTTGGATATCCGAACTACCCAGATAATCTGAACTTTTTCCACTATCCGAACTTTGAATAGCAATTCGGATATTTTTTAAAATCTGAATAGCGCTATCTGAGCAAACTCGGATTTCCCATCTGAGAGAGAGAGGGGGGGATTTTAAGTCCCTACATCATTAAAAAAAAACATGATGCTACATGCCTCATTTACCCTAAAAAAACGTTTTAAAGGCAATTTAAATAAGCCTTCTTCAGACTTTGTTCCCGTATACTGCCAATATATTAAAGCACACCACCATATGTACATTCAGCATTCAAAAGAGATGCATAGATTTTTCAGCAAATATAAATAAATGTCATTCAGATGCTTTAAACTGGAGCTGAACTCTTGCACAGGACAGAAGGAAAACAGAGATATGTACCATGTATGGATTTCAAGAGCCTGTCTAATTCCCCCTCCTCTGTGTCACAAGTTGTAATTTGATCTCTACACTGTGTCACCTGACTGCCACAAAAGGCTAAGCTCATTTGAAAGCACAGGATGTTAAAAATATGTCTGCTTCCATAAAAGCAGGAAGTAGACACACTGCAGATTTATTGCAGGATTTGTATCAGCTGTAACAAAAATGTTTTTATTGAAAGGTTATGTTGTTGTATCTTTTAGAGCAGAGAGGAAGTTCTGAATTCAGGTCCACTATAATTACAACAGAACATCCAAAGTGGGTCTTGACAGGATGTTTGCTACTTACCTGCTCTCTATTTTGGATGGGCTTCTCTCCATTGCACTGCCCTGCTAGTTGCCACCTGTTGGTGGCTCCAACTGCAGCCAGTCGCACAGAGGACAAAGAAGCAGCGCATGCTCTGTCCACTCATGCTCCCTGTAATTTCTCGCTCCTGCCCATCAGCGTCATTTCTCAAGTATGCATGCCCAGAACACTGTCGACTGCTGTGCACATTCGGGCAGGAGTGCAAATTACAGGAATTATTTGTTGAATAGGGGGAAGAGCAGCACAACTGAGATGAGCCCATTCAAACCAATGATCGCTAGTCAGAGTGTTGGACAATTTTTTTGGGGGGAGGGGCGCTTGGTGACAGCAGGCCTAGGGCACTGGAAAGTACAAATCCGGCCTTGGGTGAGTATCAAACTCTTTTTCATTTTTGCTGTTTTAGATTAGCTTTAAAGAGACACTGAAGCGAAAAAAAAATAGTGAATTGGTTGTGTACTATGAATAATTACTAGAAGATTAGCAGCAAAGAAAATATTCTCATATTTTTATTTTCAGGTATGTAGTGTTTTTTCTAACATTGCATCATTCTATTATATGTGCAGATTACACAACACTCAGCATTCAAAATGATTCTTTCAGAGCAGTCTGTGAACTAATGACCTCTCCTCTGGCAGAGGAAAAGTAAATAGTTCAATAACAGTTGAGATAATAAAAGTCAGAAAACAGCCCTCTCCACGACTTTGAAAGTTGTAGAGATTAATGGCTTTTTTGCATAGAGATAACAACTGCAGTTTCTTAACTCTTCCTGTACTGGAAACAATTAGACTGATGTATCTGATCTTAATGTTTTATTTCTTAGCTGTACTACACATACAAATCATAATTTCATAATTTTTTTTTCGCTTCAGTGTCTCTTTAAGGACAGCACATTTGATATGAAGAAACCTAATCAGTAATGCCTGGTACAAACCGTGGAATTTCCCTTCAGATACACAGGTCGAAATGATTATTTCTGATAAGTCCAATCTGATTTCCAAATTGTTTTTCAGATCGATTACCAGATCACTTCTATGCAAAATCTATCAGAAAAACGATCATAAATAAGATCGGACCTGTCGGAAATAATCGATTCAACCTGTCTATCTGAAGGGACATTGCATGGTGTGCGCTAGGCATAAGAAGTCCTTGGGCAAGACTTCGTGACGTCCCAGAGTGGCCTACTAAACCTGTCCCAAGTCTGACAGGAGAAAAATATACATACAAATGTGAGCATTTTACTTAAAATCTTAGAAAGATCATTATAGAAAGGGCCAGGTGATATGCCAGATGTGTATGGATGCCGGAAAGCAAAAGGCAGCTGCAGGAAGGGTAGAAGATGGTGCCTGGAGGTATTTTCTACCCTACCTTGCCCAGCACTTCCTCCAAAGCACTGTCCTCATTATCCCTCTCAGGCATGCCAGTTAGTTGAGACGTCCGGTTGCCTAAGTTCCAGAAAACAGGGACTATGGTGTGTATGTGTATATATATCCTATACAATAAAATGCAAGTGTCCCTGTTTCATCAACTGAATGGTTGTGTGTCCCTGGCTTTTATGTACTGAGCATGTGCGCAGCCAGGGCAGTTAGAACACAGGGCCGGACCTGACAGTCTGCTGTCTGTGGTTCACAGAGGTTTTCATTGCATTGTGGGAAATAACAGCTTTTTCCAACTGCCAAGCAAGCAGCTCCCTGTGTGCATATACTTCAGACAGTGGTGGGGAACGAGCAAGCGGGACGCGTATGTGCGCGTATTGCGGGGGGGGGGGGGAGGGGGGGTTAGCGTCTGTGACCTAGCGCCCGGGCCTTTTTACTAGTATGTGTGTATATATATATATATATCATCCAATCAAATTGAAGAAAAAAGCGGGGCACCACTCCTTTTAAAAGTCCCTTTATTCCGGTGGGGGAGACAGCAGGTACATGCAGTGGGGGTATCAAGTGACGCGTTTGGCGTCATGCGGATGCGCTTTACGGCTCTTTACGACGGGGAATGCGGAAGAAGATGATGCTTTGCCCGAGGACGACTGGCAGTCGTCCGAAAACGAAACTTAGCGGCGGAGGGAGACCGGAGGGCACCGAAGGACCGGCGCGGGCACAGCACGGCTGCAGGAGGCTTGGGAAAGCCCCCAGGTAAGTGAATTATTTTTTTCCCCGCCAGTTAAGGTTCCCTTTAAGCTGCTTGTACATTCCACAGTGAAGTTTGTCTGTTACCCTGCTTGCGCTGAGTTTTTAGAATAGATTTATCCATTGTCTGAAATAGAGCATCTTGGCTGCAGCTTTTCTTTGGTGGCATCCATTGGGGAAGCGCTTGTACTTTGTTCACAGCCATTTTAATATAAATAAGCATCATTAAGATGTTTTAAATACAATTGGACATCAAAAGGATGCATGAAGCATGTTTGCTAATCCCTAACATGTTGTTAAGTTATTACCCACAAACAGATAACACCTCCTGTGAATTTCTCACATGGCTTGGAATGTCTGAACTGGCCTGGGTGAATTATGAATCCAGAGTTTACGCAGATAAGTTAGGCGAACAGAATAAATACAATACTAGTTCAGGCTGAAACAAAGTACTGTATGTCAATAAAATTCAATCAAAACCGTAGAAGCACAAAATGATTGACTGTCCATTACAGATATTTGATGTATGGTATTGAACTACGGCATAAATTTGTTTTCCCATATCACTCTATCCCTCTGTGATTTAAAGTCAACTATATAGTAACCTAAAGGTCTATCAAACTCTGTTCTTGGAAGGAGAAATCTGCTGTTACTGTTCAGTTTGACTATTGTTCATAGTGAATCTGTAGAGTTTCGTTCGCTGACATAACGTTTACCCCTTATAAAGTTTTGTGAGGCATTTAGCACACATGACCGAGTGTATCAAGTTTGCTGATCCACGGGAAACAGTGACTTGTATTCGGTACCTCTGTGGTGTGCTTATTATTGATATCCTGCCAGTGGATTAGATGTATTTTCAAATCTCACATAATCTTTGCAGTGAAGGAGATTTTCTATTCTGCACTGGCCTACTCATGGAGTTTCTGACAGGCAGCTGTTTTATACTGGGGCAGTTGACATGCCAAGAGAAGGAGGTGCAGGAGATATCTTTCTCAGTCTTAAAGTCTTAAAGAACAACTGTAACACGAGGGATATGCAGGTTGCCATATTTATTTCCTTTTAACCATTTCAGCCCATGGATATTTTTCACCTTATTGACAAGAGGAATTTTCACATTTCAGCGCTCCTTCCTTTTATTCCCCAACAACTTTATCACTACTTATCACAACAAAATGATCCATACCTTGTTTTTTCCGCCACCAATTGGGCTTTCTTTGGGTGGTACATTATGCTAAGAATTATTTTATTCTAAATGCATTATAATGCGAATAATTATTTAAAAAAATTGAAAAAACTCATTGTTACTAGTTTTAACATAATACATGCTACCATAATTAAAATCCACACATTTTATTTGCCCATTTGTCCTGGTTATCGAAACATTACAATTATATCCCTAGTATAATGTATGGTGTCAATATTTTATTTGGAAATAAAGGTGCATTTTTTTTTCAGTTTTACATCCATCACAAATGTTTTTGCCCATAATTTAATAATAATATACCCTTTTGACATACATATTAAAAAATTGTTATTCCCTAAAGTCAGTTGGTGTAATTTTACTATTTGGCCACAAGATGTCCCCTGCTGAGTACTTCCTATTAGCGTACAATAAGTATGCTATAGGAAGTAATGTTTTGTTACATTGTAACTAGCTAAGTGACGCAGGCATCAATGGATTCCTGCGGTCACGGTGGCCTAGAGGGGAGATTAATGAATGAGAACTTTGTTCCCATTCATAAATTTAATGATCTGCGGCAGTAAGCGGTGGAAATCGGCGAGCGGGAGGAAGCGCGGCGGCTCTATTTAAGAATGAACACTGTTTTTGAACTAAAACAGTGTTCATTCTTGGCGGACATGTACTGATTGGCTGGGATTGGCTCAGGGGACTTTTGTCCCCTGCAGCCAATCCCCCTATTATCGGCAACATCGCCTAACCGTCCTGCTGATCTCCTTCCTCTATAATCCTTTTAGCCATAGACCTTGAACAAGCATATGCAGATCAGGTGTTTGACGTTATTGCCCAATCTGACAAGATAAGCTGCATGCTTGTTTCTGGAGTTATTCAGAAAATTCTGCAGCCAAATAGATCAGCAGAGCTGCCAGGCAACTGGTATTGTTGAAAGGAAATTAATATGGCAGCCTCCATACTCTTCTCACTTCAGTTTTCCTTTAAGGCGGCCACACACCATACCATTTTTTTTTTATTTCTTTTCAATTTACTTTCAATTCAAGAATTACAACCAATTTTTCTGATTGATTGTTAAATTTAAAAAAATATGACCAATGTACCTCAAAAAACATTTTTTTTAAGCTCTGAAAAATTGGCAATCTACCCTACACCATTAAATTTTCCTAACTTATATAAAAAAAAAACAAAAAACAAAAAAAACATGAAACCCAATCGGACTGCAGTAGAGGAAGAGTAGAGGACAAGAGCTAAAACTAGGTATTTGTGTTCCACTGCATACTCTGCTATTTAGGTTAGCCTGTATGCTGGCGCCGCCCCATAGATTTTGCCGTCTGAATCATATGATTTTGGTGGCTTCATGGAAGGGCGACGCTGATGCCACACCTTCCCTAGATAATGCTAAGGAATGCTCACCCTAATTCACTTTCAGCAACCAGTGCACAATTCTTCTTCCTCCACTCAATAGTGTGCTGATAACACCTGCCAATCAATAACTTGGGTACTCTGCACAAACTCCTCTTGCCAAATCAACTTGTTCCTGTAAAGGCTGTAACACTTTTACACAGATTTCTTCAGGATGTTGACAATGATGTAAACACTAATTATATGTATCTGATTATGATGACCTTTCAGAATCATGCACCAGTTCTGCTCCAATAAATAAAACTTGCACTCTGTAGTGCTTGGGATTGTTCAGAGACAATGGGCTCGATTCACCAAGCGGTGCAAAGTGTTAGCACCGTGGTGAAAAGGCCCTTATCACGCCTAAAGTCACTTTAGGCATGATAAGAAGAAACTCGCGCGAAGTTGCCGCGCGCAAAGTTTTGCGCGCGCAACCGCGCGCGTGCGCGCGCAGCGTCCCCGCTTCGCGCGAAGCTCCCATTAAGCCCTATGGGACTTTGCGCGCGCTCTCACGCGCGAACGCGCGTACGCGCGGTAACTTCGCGCGAAGAGCAGGAAAAAGCGGTGATAACTCAGTGGTGAAAAGGTCATCACGCCTAAAGTCTTTTAGGCGTGATAACTGGGTTATCACCGCTTTGTGAATCGAGCCCAATGGGCTCGATTCACAAAGCGGTGCTAACCTAGTTAGAGACTTTAGGCGTGATAACCATTGCACCACGCTGGTGAAAAGCCAGTTTAGGCGTGATAAGTTTAGGTGTGATAAGTTTAGGTGTGATAAGTTTAGACATGCAAAGTTTAGATAAGTGTAGATAGCGTGCAAAGTCCCGCACGCAAAGCAGCGCCATTAAACTCTATGCGAAGTGCACCAGACTTTGCTAGCGCAAAACTTTTGATCAGCTGTGCACTGCGGTGCTAACGCAGTTGGTGCTTAAACTTATCATGCCTAAACTTATCACACCTAAACTTATCATGCCTAAACTGAGTTTAGGCGTGATAAAGGGCTTTTCACCAGCGTGCTAACTGTTAGCACCGCTTTGTGAATCAGGCCCAATGTATTCCCATTAGAGATAGGAAATAAGAAATCTGTACACCAATAACTTTCATTGGTAATAAAGTGCAAGAAAATTTGTTTTAATGTTTGGCCCCTACATTGATCACATGTTCACGTGAAGCAAAATATTTCTGAGAGAAATAAGAACAATATGTGACATGTTGTTAACTTTAGTAAATAACACTGTAGGAGTATACAGTAGGTCAACAAGTCAATCCTTCATAGCAGCACTAGATAGACATAATGAGCAGAACATAATGAAATACAGATGAAAGCAGATACTGCACCATGACAGAGCATACCAAACAAGGTGACCCACTGCAACTGGGGGACAAAATCCTGCTGACACATGTCAATGTGTTTCCCAGATACAGTAGTCTGCCATTTCTGCTGCACTGTCAGCTAGGAACATGAATGAAGAATACCATATTTTAAAGAGACTCTGTAACAAAAATGTCATCCTGTTTTCTACCATCCTACAAGTTCCTAAACCTATTCTAATGGGCTCTGGCTTACTGCAGCACTTTCTACTATCACTGTCTCTGTAATAAATCAATGTATCTTTCCCCTGTCTGACTTGTCGCCCTGTGTCTGGACGGCTGCCAACTCTTCAGTGTGATCTGCTATGCACGCCCCCCTCCAGGCCCCTCTATGCACACTCCCGTGTGTGTGTGTTATTTACATAAGCCAGCAGCGTCTCTGCTCTCTGATATCAGTGAGAGAAGAGAGCTGGATAAAAATCCTCCTCTGTTAGGCTGTGAAAGGAGCTGGCTGACACATACTGAGGAATTACAGACACGGGCAGAGCTGTCTGCAGGAAGAAACAATCAGCCTCACAGCCTGTCACTATTCAGTGCATGAGAGCTGCAGGGGACAGAAGGTAAACACACAAATAATCTTTTGAGATTCAAAAGGAAGGCTGTATACAGCCTGCTTGTGTATGGATGTATTTTCTATGTGTGGACATACTGTACATCAACCTACTTCCTGTTTTGGTGGCCATTTTGTTTGTTTATAAACAAACTTTTAAAAACAGTTTTTGACTACTTTTAATGCGGCGGGGAGCGGTGAAATTGTGACAGAGGGGAATAGGAGATGTCTCCTAATGCACTGGTATGTTTACTTTTGTGCGATTTTAACAATACAGATTCTCTTTAAGTGCAGACCTGTATGTGCCATGATATACATATTGGTGATAGCATGTCACGTCAGAAAGTGTAACTGTCACACACATGCAGTACACAAACAATACAGAATCACATTCACAACAGGTACATACACTTGATTCAATTTGGTTGTTGATAACTGCCTTGAGCAAGGATCGTACGTGCATCCAGTGCATGTACCGCCTGACATTACCCAAAGAGCTACCATGCTGGATCCTTTGTGATCTCTGGCACCCAAAGAGCCTCCGCCAAAGCTGCTCCTTTGTGAGTGCTGGTCTTACCTCCGCCTCCCTTCATAGCAACAGACGTGTCTGTATGGAGCTCAGCCATGAATTCTCACTTGAGGGATTGAGCCCCAATCACTGCTAGGTGACAGAAATTGCTGGAGGAAATATATACCATATATCACAAAAATGAGTACACCAGTCACAGTTTTGTAAATATTTTAGTATATCTTTTCATGGGGCAACACTGAAGATATGACACTTTGATACAGTGTAAAGTAGTCAGTGAACAGCTTGGATAACAGTGTAAATTTTCTCCTCCATCAAAATAACTCAACCCGAAGCCATTCATGTCTGTACTGTGCATACATATATATTCATCAGAAAGTATAACTGTCACATGCATGCAGGGTCAGCACTACCATAGGGGCAAAAGGGGCAATTGCCCCAGGGCCCCAGCATCCATAGGGGCCCCAAGTGTCCCCATCACCCCAATAAATTATGTAGCTGCCCCTCCCTGTGCTCCCTCCTCTCCCTTCAGCATTAAGGAGGCAGTCTGGACAGGCACACACACAGAGGTGACAGTGTGTGGTGTATGTGGTGGGGGCAGAGGTGGCACAGAGGAGGACACTGGAGGCACAGGGGGCATAGAGGAGGTACAGGGGACAGAGATGGCACAGTGTTTCCACATATGGACAGATTCAGGTTAAAAACAAACTTACAGTCACTATCTCGTTCGTTAACAGAGGACTTCCAGTACCACTGTTGTGTTGTTAAAATATATAACAATGAGAGGTGTTTTTGGAGGGTTAATAAATATGCTTTAAGATATTCCATTTGACTGTCCAGACAACCAATTGTCAGGAAAAGATAATACTGTGTGTAATGGACCAAACTTCTAAAGACAGGAAAGGAATAAATGATATGAGTTGAGTCAGTGCCAGACTAAGGTTCATGAGGTTATTTGGGCTAATGTATGAGTCTTTCCGTGGTTTCAAAACATGTTTTAAACAAGTTTCAATAATGTTTGTAGAATATTTGTTTTGTACAGCACTACGGACAATGTTGGCGCTATATATAAAATAGTAGTTGGTACATTTGTTCAATAAAAATGCAGAACATTTGGACAGTCCAAAAGCAGAAGATCTGTAATATAACGCGTTCGCTAAGCTAAAAGGTTACCAGTATTGGGTCAAAGAACACAGATATGCCCTGCACCCCTTTTCCAGGATAATGCCTAAGGATCAAACCATATTAGGGGAAGGGGAAGCTTATTTGCGGGACATTCTATCTCTTTTTTTGGGAAGGGTGGAGGAGCACCAGCAGCAAAGCAGTGGACATGCACAACCATCTCTCTTCTCTATTCCATATCAGTAACTCTGTTTTGTATATACAGTACACACATAAAGATGTAGTGCAAATTACTGCTGTGAGGTCATGGCACACAAAACGCCAACCCAACCTTACATTTTAGATAGAAAAGCCTCTCGAATTCACCCCGTCTGCATATGGACATGCTTGTTAAAATAGGAATAGTTTAGGGGTAGGTACAGTTCGTTGAAAATTGTAACCATGTGCTTTTTATTTTACATTTGTGTGCTTCAGTCACATATCATAATAACATTGCATTTCCTGTTGTTTAGAAAAATAAAAAAAATATAGCGAATGAGAAATGCGTTACCCCCAGAAAGATTTGTAATCCTGTCCAGCCGGTCCTTTTATGGCTTTGATAGTTCCACCAAAAATTCTGCCTTATTTTTCTTCTGGGTACTCCAGCAAGAACACGCAGGTTGGCACATGCTGATTGGACAATGCAGCACAGCAGCACATTGATGATTCATCACTGTGTATGTATGGATGGGTGGAAATTTCTCCTAACGCACAAACCTTTATTTAACCTTGAAGTAGAAGCTGTGCTGGAAAATGAAAACTATTAGATGGTGGTTAATTAGCTGGCAGCTGATTCATTAAAATAGCTGCCAGGTAGAGGCTTTCATTTGATTGCATGGCTCACTTTCTGGGTCGGTGTAGATTTGTGTATTAGGAGAATTTTCCTTCCATGCACAGGAAAACTGCAACCAATGTCAATCAATGGGCTAGTTCACACTTATATGCATTTTTCACATGCAGAAAAACAATTGACAGCAATTCAAAACTGTCAGACAACTCGTGCAAAAAACTGACAAACAGAAAAAAGTGAAGACAAGCCCTTAAACAGGAACTGTAGTCAAAATAACATAATGAATAAAAGTGCTTAATTTTTACATGAATGATTTAGTCAGCCCATTGTAAAATCTTTTCTCACCCTGAGTTACTTTCTGAACTGTATCACAGGGGGGCAGCATCTTTAGTGCTGTTAGGTGATCTCTGTTACTGAGAATTCTGAAGCCAATTAAAATAAATACCTGGTTGTAACGATTGGTGTCAGCACACAGCGAGAATCTGATTATTGATGATCTGCAGAATCATCAACAATACAGATGTATACTTGATTATGGATGATCTGCAGAATCACCAATAATCCAAGTATGACTAACCTCTGGACTCCTAATGAGTGTAAGTGTTTGGTGCAACTGTAGGCTATCTCCCATAAGGCGGGAGACACAGGCAGCTCGGCCAAGAACCACCTGAGGGGCAGGTGGCCCTCGGCTGTGCAGGAACTATCCCCTATAGAGAGGGAATAGAGAGAACCTGGCAACCAGTGATACTTGGTGATCAGATATAGACTGTACTGCAGCCAGGGGGCTCCAGAGGAGTAGAGGCCACTGGCTGCTAGCAGGCCGGACTCTCTGAGGAGCAGGAGTCCTAACAGCTAACTGACACTTGGTGGAATAGTGTCACAGCTAGTACAGATAGACTGAGCACTCAAGGGATGAGTGACAACCTGGAGGGTCGGGCAGGCCAGGTCGGCAACACACGAGCAGATAAGGTACAGAGACAGAAGGCTGATTCGGTAACTGGGTACAGGCAGGGTTTGGCAACAGGTAGGCAGATATGCAGAGGTACCGAATGAGTAAGCAAGAGAGAGGTCGACAGAGCTAATAGTCATAACAGATATAGAACAGAGTCCTAGCCTAAGGTGTGAGGTCCGTGGTCTCGACACCCAGGAACTAGTCTAGAGAATAACACAGCAATGACGCAGTATTCCTAAGCTTGGGTGTGAGGTCCTTGGTCACAACACCCTGGAACTGGTCTAAAGTATAACACAGCAATGACACAGTAATCCTAAGCTTGGGTGTGAGGTCCTTGGTCACAACACCCTGGAACTGGTCTAAAGTATAACACAGCAATGACACAGTAATCCTAAGCTTGGGTGTGAGGTCCTTGGTCACAACACCCTGGAACTGGTCTAAAGTATAACACAGCAATGACACAGTAATCCTAAGCTTGGGTGTGAGGTCCTTGGTCACAACACCCTGGAACTGGTCTAAAGTATAACACAAGCGTAATCTGGCTAAGTGTGAATTCCTAGGTCCTCCTGGTTCTAACACACTGTGGGATCCGACTATGGTCTGAGTGCTCACACGTAAGTATTCGCAACGGCAGACAACCTGAGACTGACCAGCAAGATCTATATATAGTGCAGCGCTCCTCAGCGCTGCCCAGCGCCACTCAGCCAATCACCCACTGCGCTGGCATCAGCTGATCGTCCTGATCAGCTGATCCCTCTCCTACTGGCATAAAGGTCCTGCCTCCCAGCGCGCGCGTGCGTAGCTCTCCATCTGTGTGCACTAGAAGGCTCAGACAAACCAGACTCATGCTGCTGTGCGGAAACCGCCGGTCTGAACGCGGAGACAGCCGCCCCGCTGCCAGACCGCGCGGCGCCATCTCCGCAATCCATTACACTGGTCTCTCAGAATGCTCTGGGCAGAGAATTCCTCATAGCTAAACACTTAGACTAAGCATCACTGTTTGGGTGGGGGTACATACCTAAATACAGTGATATATAACTATAGGAAGCGTTTCTGATGCTGAAACCAGAAAAATTACCGTAAAAAGTGAGTATCCTGAATAATTCACTGCATTCAACTATATGTCACTACAGTGCCTCTTTAACCACTTGAGGACCACAGTGGTAAACCCCCTAAAGACCGCGCTATTTTTATCAAAATTGGCCACTGCAGCTCTAAGGCCAAGCTGCAGGGCCGCACAACACAGCACACAAGTGGTCCCCCCCCCTCTCCCCACCAACAGAGCTCTTTGTTGGTGGGGTGCGATGGCCCCCCAAGTTTATTTATTTTTTTTATAAATATTTATGTTATTATTTTTTCAATATTTTTTCTTTTACTTTTTTTTTTTTAATTCACTCCCTCCCCCCAGCCGGCCAATCTTGGCTATCGGCTGTCATAGGCTTCTGTCATGGGTGTGACCCGGTCATTATGTAGTGACTCCAAGCCGAAGATTACCTTAAGAGAGGGAAGCCTCAGGATCCTATTGAGGCTTCCCTCGCTACTGTGTTGTCCCCAGTTGCTGAGTTGCTCTGCACATTTGGGCCACACAGCTCCTCTTCCTGAATTTTGGCCGCGTTGTAGCCGCATGAGCTCACCTGTGCATGTTCAGTACTTCAGTGCTTGTGGCTCTGGCTTACTGCGCATGCGCGGGCAGCTCGGTCGGTTATTGTACAGCCACGCTGCAGGAAGAAGAGCTGTGTGGCCCCGATATGATTAGCGACAAAGCCTTGTCACTAATCTTCTGGGGGGGCTGCACTCAATGACAAGAGACATCAGACCAGCAAGTTAAGCCTCAATAGGATCCTAAGGCTTCCCTCTGTTTAGGTAAGTATCTAATTTTGAACACGAGCTTCAGCTGAAAAGATAACAACAGCAGCACTATGATGCGCGTACGTTAAAAAGGGGCGCTGGGAAAAAAGGGCGCCAGGTTTTTAACGATAAGCATGGATAACGTTTAAAAATGTATTGTACTGTATTTCGTTTAAAATTAATGTTTTTTAAAGTTATAAATCATTAAATAATGTGCATTAAATCGGCAATTGTAAAAACGTTAATCTTTCGTTTAAATACTGAAACGTATAATAACGTTAAAAAAAAAAAATTACTAAGTAACCCTCCCTGTACCTACCCCTAACCCCTAGACCCCCCTGTTGATGCCTAAACCTAAGACCCCCCCTGTTGGTGCCTAAGTAACCCTCCCTGTACCTACCCCTAACCCCTAGACCCCCCTGTTAGTGCCTAAACCTAAGACCCCCCCTGTTGGTGCCTAAACCTAAGACCCCCCTGTTGGTGCCTAAACCTAAGACCCCCCTGTTGGTGCCTAAACCTAAGACCCCCCTGTTGGTGCCTAAACCTAAGACCCCCCTGTTGGTGCCTAAACCTAAGACCCCCCTTTTGGTGCCTAAACCTAAGACCCCCTGTTGGTGCCTAAACCTAAGACCCCCCCTGTTGGTGCCTAAACCTAAAGGCCCATACTCACGAGTGACATTTGTCGCCGCAACACGCGGCGCGCGCGTGTTGCGGCGACAGGTCGCCCGTGAGTATGGGCCGCCGCACGCGCGCGCACCCCGAACTGTCGCCCGTCGCTTATGTCGCCAGGCGATTGAAACTTTCAATCGCATGGCGACAGTCGCCGCTGCCCCCCCGCCGCAACTGTCGCTAGTCCGCGTGAGTACGCGGACTAGCGACAGCAACCTCCATGTAGGTACATGGAGCTTCCGGCGGGGGGAGGAGGAACGTCAGCGACAGCTTCCGCCTTGCCGCTGGTCCCTCTTCCGCGTGTGTACGCGGAGGGACCTGGCGAGAAGCTGTCGCCGGCCTGTCGCCCACACGCTCACGTGTGCTGGCGACAGGCCACATTTCTCGCCCGTGAGTATGGGCCTTAAGACCCCCCTGTTGGTGCCTAAACCTAAGACCCCCCTGTTGGTTTTTTCGTTTAAAAATAATGTAAAAAAAAAAAAAATGTACTGTTTTTCGTTTAAAAATAATGTTTGAAAAAAAATATTGTACTGTTTTTCGTTTAAAAATAATATTTAAAAATGTATAAATCATTAAATAATGTGTAATCATGAGAAGCAGTAATAAAACATTAAGTCTCCGGGCGCCGCTTTTAAAACGTTATTTTTCACCGGCGCCCTTTTTTCCTGTCGGGCGCCCATTAAACGATATTTATTATAGGAGTGAATGGCGGCGCCCGATTTGTCCACTAGCCTCAGGCGCCCGAATTTACTGTTTCCCTATGGCGCTCCTAATCCCAGAGCTTCTGAGTCCTTTTATGCAGATGACTACAGTACATAAGACAGGTTCACTTATTTATAGCAGCTGTATATTAACATACCGTACATTTAATGATTTTTATTAAATTAATACACAGCATTTCGCCTGCAGTTCAGCTTGCAGAAAATGTCAACCATTATTATAAAAATACATCTACTCCATAAAGGACAAAATGTACGGCAAAGGAAATTCAAATGTGCAGGCGAGGTCTGTTTTGTACATTTTCCACACTTACTCTCATCAGTCTAAAAAAATATGAAAATTCCATGTCACAGGAAATTACGCCATCCATTACTTATCCAGGTGATGTAATTCCCTTTGGACATTATGTCACATTACCACGTTTACCATGAGTATTTGCTGCGAGTAATTATTAAGTGCCTCGCAAGTGTTTAAACGCACTACAATCCCGAGGAGGGTGAATTCGGAGAATGTACAAACTGGTTACGGAGATGTTACATCTGGAATAAAATACAGGAAGCAGAATCTTGGAATTTTATCAACAAGTTCACTACACTGAGGAAATTGTGCTACTAAATATCAAATTACCATGTAAACTCAGAAAAGAAAGGCAAAAGCTAAAGCCAAAGAAATAAAATAGTAATGTCAAATTCAGTAGTGCTTATCTGAACTGTAACCATTTTACTTAACCCTTTCATAGCTGAAGGTGTTTCTTACCTTGGTAATGAGGGGAAATTTGTCATTTTTCAGTATTTACATTCATCTCCTCATACAGTTTTTTTTTTACTTATTTGTGTATTAAGACAATGCTTTCTTTTAGTCAACCATTTGTTTTTAATGGGTATTTTATTTTTAGGTTATTATTCAGAAAAAATATGGCCAAAATGTAGGAAAAAAGACTTTTGCCCTCAGTTACCCTTCCAAGATTTCATTAATATTCTGTTTCTCCTAATTTCTTGAATACCAAACATGTGTATTCTGCATAGTAATTGGTTGATTATTATGCTGTGCCCAAATAAGCATGAGTATATCTATTTACTGTTATTCACTATTCATCTATATTGCTGTAGATGAATGCATTTCAGTGTTCAAGTAAAAATAAAAGGTACTTATCCGTTAGCCGGGCGCATCCTCTAGGTGGCAACAAAACTCCACCAGAGTTACATCTTTCCCTACTATCCATGTCGGCCTGGAGGAGGAATAGTAATTAGCGCCACCTGCCGGATGCGCCCGGCTAACGGATAAGTACCAAATAAAATACTATACTAAATGTGCTAGGCTTACACCAATGGGCTCTTTAATGCATCTTTATTAAATAATTTTAGTTGACTTATTTTTTGACAATTTTTTTATCAAAGTTTTTTTTTTTTTTACAAAGTATTACTTTTGCTTCAATTAATTTGTTTATTTCCTTTACATTTACTGAATTAGCATTTCCACTGGATCAGTATTAATGATACATCCTTTTTATACCATATTTTTAATTAAAAGTGACCTTTTCTCTCTCCTGTTCCTGTTGACTATAACTAGGTATTAATCGAATGGAGCCAGCATTATATGTAATGTGACATCTTACTATTATTATATTATAGCCCTTTTACAAGTATATACTACTTTGCAGATATAGAGAAAATGTACTTCTTATACCATGTTTGACATTGGATGGAACTGACTCTTTTTAGTCTCACAGGGCTGGAAAAGCTTACAAAGGTCCAAGGGGTTGTACTGTACATGGGCACTCAACAAACCGCCATTCACTCCCATAATAAATATCGTTTGACGGGCGCCGAACAGGAAAAAAGGGCGCCCAGAGATTTTTAATGTTTTCAAACTACACTTGTGGTGATTTAAGTTTACAAAATGCGCCCGTGACGAAAAACGTAAACAAAAATACTAAACATATCTATCATATTTAACTAAAACGTTATTTAAAATTGTATCCCTTACTGTTTGTAAAACATTATTATTCAAATAATAAAGCGATCAGTACGTAAATTATAATATATTTTTTACAGTCACTATTTGTAAAACATTATTATACACGCAATAAAGCGATCATTATGGGGATTTTTAGGGTTAGGCACCACCAGGCGGGTCGTAGGGTTAGGCACCAGCAGGGGAGATTTAGGGTTAGGCACCACCAGCGGGGACTTAGGATTAGTCACCACTAGGGGGGTCTTAGGGTTAGGCACCACCAGGGGGTACTTAGGGTTAGGCACCACCAGGGGAGTCTTAGGGTTAGGCACCACCAGAGGAGATTTAGGGTTAGGCACCACCAGGGGGGTCTTAGGGTTAGGCACCACCAGGGG